>NC_136380.1:77484365-77819365 GCF_965140285.1 Lepidochelys kempii
TTCAGTGGGCACTGTATAAAGCACTGAGTTCCACTGAGGACACAATATACAACGGCAAGGACATTTTGTATCAATACATCAGATGTGTAGATCAGAGACTCTATGCCCTATATTACACATAGTGAACTATTTTTTCCATTAAACATTGTTCGATAAAGCGACAGGCACAGGGACATAGGGAAAGACATAGTTCTTGCTCCAAGAAAAGTACATGTTGTTCTACACGTTTGTCCCAAGGTGCATTTGTTACCTATGGAACACCTTTCCTGATGTTTAAGCAGCTTTGCAGGTATTGAGAAAAGACTGCATAAAAGGAAAAAATTGTCTGGGAGCTAGAAGAGCCAGTTTTGCATTTGACATACTGTATGTGATAGTTTCAGAGTAGCAGCCGTGTTAGTCTGTATTCGCAAAAAGAAAAGGAGTACTTGTGGCACCTTGGAGACTAACACATTTATTGGTTAGTCTCCAAGGTGCCACTAGTACTCCTTTTCTTGTATGTGATAGTGGGGAGGACTGCTGTAGGCACACAAATTAGGATACTCAGGTTTTAGGATCATTCTCCCATTGCAGGTTTTAGTCTATCCCCCCTTCTCCCTAATGATGTCTTGAACATCCCCTTCAAATTATTCTCTATATTTTCCATCACCAAAGACATTGGGGCAGGTTCTAATTCCCTTTTTTGAAAGAGCATTTCAGTGGAGGAGAAGGGCTGAACTGGCTCTCAGTGGCACTATTTTGCTGTGTGACTTATTCTCTCAGTTTGGCAGCCAGCATGACCCTGTGCTGCTGTTCTTCAGAAGATGTTGTTTTAATGGACTTTACCCCTGTGAATTTGGCAAGGATTGCAAAAACAGCAGAGTAGAGAGAGATGCTGCTGCATCTTTTGGCAGTGGCACAGAACTTAAATTTACTATCCCCTGGTGCCACTTCTTCCTCTCTTATTAGTACCATTGCTACAGAGGAAGTTGGTGTGGATCCATGGACCTAGCTCAAGTGGATTGCATGCCTGAGCTTGTCATAGCCCTAGGCAGTGCTGATGGAAACACTACAGTACATTTGTAATAGAGGCACTGAAACCTGTGGGATTCTGCAACGCTTCTGTCTGCTCTTCCTCCTGTTCCTCTCTTTGTTTTCAGGAAACTGTGCCTGTGGACTGAGCCTCCATTCTAAGAGCTCTTTGGATAGAAAAGGAAACTTATTTGGGGGTCATTATTTGCTCTTTACCCAGTTATAGCTTAGCCAGATCTCTGAAATCTTCTTCTCCTTTTTTTCTACCTTACATTGGAAGTTCTCTCTCTAAATGGTATTTAGCAAAAATGTGTTTGCTGAATACCCAACATCCTTCTTTCCTTTTTCCACCCTTCCATCCACCTCCCTCTTCATCAGACCAAAATACCACAGGATCTTTTTAAGATTAGACATGAGACTGTTCATTCAGTTAAATGCCTGATTTTCACTTGTAATTACTGTCAGTGCATTCAAACTGGACATTACTACTTGCAAATAGAGATTTAAGCATCTAATTGAGGCAGTTGCACACCTATCTACTTGAAAAGTCAAGCCTACAATGTTTATATGGCTCAGCAGTTGAATACTATGGTGTCAAGGTTCCTCCCCCACTCTGAACTCTAGGGTACAGATGTGGGGACCTGCATGAAAACCTCCTAAGCTTACTTTTACCAGCTTAGGTTAAAACTTCCCCAAGGTACAAATTAATTTTATCATTTGTCCTTGGAATATCCACTGCCACCACCAAACTCTAACTGGGTTTACTGGGAAACATAGTTTGGACACGTCTTTCCCCCCAAAATCCTCCCAACCCTTGCACCCCACTTCCTGGGAAAGGTTTGGTAAAAATCCTCATCAATTTGCATAGGTGACCACAGACCCAAACCCTTGGATCTGAGAACAATGAAAAAGCATTCAGTTTTCTTACAAGACGACTTTTAACAGAAATAGAAGTAAACAGAAGTAAAGGAATCACCCCTGTAAAATCAGGATGGTAGAGACCTTACAGGGTAATTAGATTCAAAACATAGAGAATCCCTCTAGGCAAAACCTTACGTTACAAAAAAGATACACAGACAGAAATAGTCATACTATTCAGCACAATTCTTTTCTCAGCCATTTAAAGAAATCATAATCTAACGCATACCTACCTAGATTACTTACTAAAAGTTCTAAGACTCCATTCCTGTTCTATCCCCGGCAAAAGCAGTGTACCAACAGCCACAGACCCTTTGTTTCTCTCCCTCCTCCCAGCTTTTGAAAGTATCTTGTCTCCTCATTGGTCATTTTGGTCAGGTGCCAGCGAGGTTACCTTTAGCTTCTTAACCCTTTACAGGTGAGAGGATTTTTCCTCTGGCCAGGAGGGATTTTAAAGGGGTTTACCTTTCCCTTTATATTTATGACATATGGGTTCATGGATCTTCACACTTTCAAATTATACATTAAGAACTACATCCAGCCCTTACATGCTCTGCAGCTACAGAAGCCAGAAAAGGCTTGGAATATGGGGACTGCTCTATATTCAAAAGGGATACTTCCTCCTCTGAAGCAATCACACAGCAACTTGTGTGACTACCTGAGAGTTGCATGTCTCTTGGGGTAGACTTGTGTAGTGCCATCTAGTGTCAGCATCTCATCTAGTCTAGTCTCAGCACCTTATTTCCTACTCCCGACTTTTCTCCAATGTCTAGCTGGAGTGTAGTCTTAAAATGCCACCCCCGCACCTGAACCCTTTAGAAAGTAGGAACTCTTAGCCACATAGAGAAGAGGAGGCCACTCTATCAACCAGTAGAGGTTTTCACCAAACCAAAGCGAACTGCTATAAAAGCAGCAGATAGTGAAAAGCATCCTGCCAGGGCAGATCCTCTGTTTCCAAACTTGCAGTTTTATTTTTGTGAAAATGTTGAAAGTGGCTTCTGAATAGGTCAGCCTTCTGATCAGCTTAGATGTGGAGCCCTCTGGAGCTTACATGCCTCATGTAACCCATGTATACTGTGGCCTGAGTAGTACTTTAACATGTATTAATATGCATACGTGTTTTCAGACCTAGTATCTACTGTGGAAAAAGAAACAAATGCTGACAAAGGTGAAATTTAAAAAAAAATCAGCATGAGATGTAAATCTTCATAAAGGAGCAAAATAAACTTAGTTTTCTGTTCATTTTTGGGTGGCTCTACTTCTTTATTTCTCAATCCTTACCCATTTTGTTAATACAATTATGAAGGTATTTTGTATGAGGGAGACTGCTATTCTCTCACTTTGAATGGTTTCAGCTAATAGTGGTTCTTTGTATCCACCCAGAAGCTTTATTTACACCTTTCCATTGGGCCTTTATTGTGTATGTGTAATCCTTTTTGTGGTGTCCCTTGCACACAGGGCCAAACTGCTCCACAAATAGGGTAACACAATGCGAAAAGAGCAAGAAGAAATGTATGCAAGGCAGATATGGTTTGCTGGATTAAAAAACAGAGGAAAGGTCCAGGGACGTATCTGGTTGTGTGTAAGACTCAGTGTGTGGGCAGAAGATTTGGGAAACAAGAGAAGAAAAGTAGGGTAAAATGATGCCAAACAGAAGCAAAGACTTGAGATATGACACTGAAGTTGCTAAGTAGTTAAAAGGGCTAGTATTTGACTCAGGCTATTTGCTTGCACAGAGATATTAGAAGCATTAAGATCTTCTCTCTCTCTCTCATGTCCTTCATGGGTTACCAGACCTTTGATACACTTGTTTTCTTCCCACCTATAACTGGTCAGAGTAAGATGGGGAACGGAAAGGGCCTTGTTCAATTCCCATCAATATGCCAGCTAGAACGGCTGATGTGGTAAAGTAATTGTAGTAATTTGCTCCTGGAATATTCCCCCCCTCCTGGATTCACGGAGTACTGTACTTTCTGAGAAGAGTAAGCTGTCTGATGTATTGGATCACCTCCACTAAAATAGCAGAAGAATCAATCTAGAAAATTCAGAACAGCAAGTTTAACTTCAACGGCTAGTAAATTGCTAGAACATTTATTAAAGCAGTCAATTTGTAAACACCTAGAGGAAAGCAAGGTGATAAATAGTAGGCAACATATAGTAGCTGCAAATAAATCATTCCAAACTAACTTAATTTCTTGCTTTGATAAGGCTTGGTGAATTAAGGAAATATTGTGAACATACAATAGATCTCATTCAGTACAGTATTTGATGCTATATATATAAAATACACTATATACAATATACTAATCTCACATGGAAACTAAAGAAGTGTGTAGGAAACACTATACTATGAATACAAAAGATGGACACATGGAATCGTTATCACAGTTTTATGCCAAGATGGAAGGAGTACCAAGCAGCATCCAAATGCTACCCCAGCTGAATTGGCCAAAAAGTATTTTCCCTTTGTTTCACCTGAACGTAAAGCAAAACACTATCCTGATTCAAGGATCCAGCCGGAGGAGAAAGTTCCATAATTCAGACTTGTAAGACAGAAGCAAAATCAACTCATGCACATATTTCACACAGCACCAGCATACAGAGAGAGCCACTTCTGCCAGTGCTCCTGCTCTATTCACCACCACTGTGTGCACCAAATTTAGCTGATTGCTTTCACCTTGCACCAGATCAGAGAGCTCAGTAATAACCAGTATCAATCTCTGTGGTGATTGGCTATGCTTTCATGTGGCTTGATTACCAGGCTTTGCTGCAAGCTGCTTTCCCATCTCTAATTAACATATCAGAGATATAAAAATTAGGGCTGTCAAGCTATTAAAAAAATTAATTGTGATTAATCGCACAATTAATTGCACTGTTAATAATAAAATACCATTTATTTAAATATTTTTGGGTGTTTTCTACATTTTCAAATAATGATTTCAATTATAACACAGAATACAAAGTGTACAGCTTTCAGTTTGTATTTTTGATTACACATGTTTGAACTGTAATAAAAAAAAACCCAAAAGAAATAGTATTTTTCAATTCTCCCATTGCAAGTACTGTAGTGAAATCTCTTTATCATGAAATATATAATTTACAAATGTAGAATTATGTAAAATAAACCTGCATTCAAAAATAAAACAGTGTAAAATTTTAGAGCCTACAAGTACACTCAGTCCTACTTCTTGTTCAGCCAATCGCGAAGACAAACAAGTTTGTTTACATTTTCAGGAGATAATGCTGCCTGCTTCTTGTTCCCAATGTCACCTGAAAGTGAGAATAGGCATTCGCATGGCACTTTTGTAGCTGGCATTACAAAGTATTTGTGCCAGATATGCTAAACATCCGTATGCCCCTTCATGCTTCAACCACCATTCCAGAAGACATGCGTCTATGCTGATGACAGGTTCTGATGGATAACTATCCAAAGCAGTGTGGACAGATGCATGTTCATTTTCATCATCTGAGTCAGATGCCACCAGCAGAAGGTTGATTTTCTTTTTGGTGATTTGGATTCTGCAGTTTCTGCATCACACTGTTGCTCTTTTAAGACTCCTGAAAGCATGCTCCACACTTCTTACCTGTCAGATTTTGGATGGCACTTCAGATTCTTAAACCTTGGGTCGAGTGCTGTAGCTATCTTTAGAAATCTCACACTGCTACCTTCTTTGAGTTTTGTCAGATCTGCAGTGAAAGTGTTCGTAAAACAAATAACATGTGCTGGGTCATCATCCAAGACTGCAATAACATGGAATACATGGCAGAATATGGGTAAAATAGAGCAGGAGACATACAATTCTCCCCCAAAGAGTTCAGTCACAAATTTAAGCAATGCATTTTTTAAAATGAGCATCATCAGCATGGAAGCATGTCCGCATGGCTAATGATGGCCAAAGCATGAAGGGGCATACGAATGTTTAGCATATCTGGCACATAAATATCTTGTAATGCCGGCTACAAAAGTGGCATGTTTCAGGTGACATTGTAAATAAGAAGCAGGCAGAAGTATCTCCCATAAATGTAAACAAACTTGTTTGTCTTAGCAATTGGCTGAACAATAAGTAGGATTGAGTGGACAGTGTTTTATTTTTGAATGCACTTATGTAACAAAAAAAATCTACATTTGTAAATTGCACTACAGTACTTGTATGAGGTAAATTGAAAAATACTCTTTTGTTTACTAATATTTGCACTGTAAAAATGATAATCAATAATATAAAGTGAGCACTGTACACTTTGTATTCTGTGTTGTAATTGAAATCAATATATTTGAAAATGTAGAAAATCATCCACAAATATTTAATAAATTTCACTTGGTATTCCATTGCTTAACAGGGCAATTAAAACTGCAATTTATTGTGATTAATTTTTTATCGCAAAATTGTTTTTGAGTTAATCGTGTGAGTTATCTGCACTTATTCGACAGCCCTAATAAAAATCTGTTTATGAAATCGTGTAAGTGGGTTTTGAATTTCTGATATGGTTTTTAAAGGATGTGGTGTTTCTGTGGTGATTGTTTACTAAATATTAAAGCAATTAATAAAAACTTCAAAATGTCATCATGAATACAACTACTCTACCATCTCTGCATTCTTCGCCCAAAACACACTTCTCACAACCATACATAAACTGCATTCCATCATACACCCAAAAAACAATTCAACCTCTCCAGCAAACTCCTAACAGATGCCATTGCTTTGGTTACAAGAATGCTGTACGTATGTCTGTATATAAGAGAATAGTCAATTAATAGATAAGGTAACAGTAGGTGGCACTCAAGAATATGTGATATCGCTGATGGGTTTTTTAAGACCAATAAAACTTATTTTTGTGCACTGCAAATGGCTTCCTTTGTGCTGCCATTTATATCAGCTCTTAACATTTTTGATAGTTGTCAAATTATTTTAATGGCTTCTGGGTATTCATGGTTTTGGATAGGAACCACATCTTTCTCTATGTTGTTTCACACTGCACCAAGGACACTCAGTAAATAATAAATACGAATAATGGGAGATGTTTTACAGAGCCCCATTTTCTGAACACTCAACTTGCTTTCAAGCAATTCACCAATGCATGCATGTTGGTGTTTATGGCAACAGCTTATTCACATGCATCCAGAGTTTTGCATACAACGGTGGACTTTTGAAAATCTGATAAGCAATAGTCTGTGTTTTCAGTTAGAAGAGTGGGGCCCATCTATAATCCTTCTGAATCACACTGCAGCATGTGTGAAATATCCAAATCACTGAAAAAAATGTGAACATTCCTTTATTGTTCAAGATATTTTGTATTCAGGCCATTCAATCACATTTTATATTAAATAAATTAGCCCTCATATGTTATACCCATTACCAAGATTCATCTTGTGATGTTAGTGTAGTTAAGTTGCCAATAGCTGCTCTCACTGTCTAGGAGGTTATTAGGACCTAGCAAGCAAATAAACAACCTGTCAATGATGCTAGTGTTTCAGCATACAGTGCAAGGGTTTACAAGACTTGTAGCTCCCTTATAATGGTCAGGGCACAATTCTGCAACCCTTATATAAATGTCAATATTAAAAATAATTATCCCAGGACAATTCATCAAAAGAACCAAAGGGCAATGGGATGCTGAACATATCCTAGATAATGGTTAGGATTTTGATGTGAATATCTCAATTTTCAGGCCTCAAAAGGTTGAAAGAGTTCATTTCAACAGGCAGAAACCATTACATATACCATTTGCTTGAGGCACACATACTGTCTGCAATTAACCTTCCCATTCCCATGTCTTTTCATAATTTCCACCACCTGGTAGCTCCATGGACTCTCTCCCCATTGGAGGATGGGGGGAGGGGAGATAGGGGGCGATGTCTATCTTTATAGCCTTCTCCAATTTGTTCGTCTACTGGGATCTAAGGAGGGAGGTTTGTGATTTTCCCTATTCCAAAATTCCTCATCACAGATTAATCAATGTGTGTTTACATCCCCCATTTTTACCCTCCCCACCAAATTAATTCCCCCCAAAATGATTTTCTCGCCCTCTTCTCCTAATTACATACTGCAATAAATTGTCCATTACAGGCAACTCCTGAGTAGTAATAAAGCTGCTGTCCTGTGCCCTCCAAGGACCCTGCTGTAGATGCCCTCCTACTGCCTATGTAACACTACCAGCACGATCCAGAAGGCACAGAGCTTTAAAAATAATATTCAGCAAATCACAAAACACAGATTGTCCAGGAATTATGCAGGTCTGCTTCATGCTCTGCATTGTTACCCTTAGTGGTATCCAAGAGGCCAGCACTGCAGAAAAAAACCCTCCAGCTGCACCGTTTCTAAGGTATTAGCCTGGACTGTAACCACCCAGGATGGGTTTGCAAAACTCCTGCCCAGATTAGGATTGTTGGAAGCCATGGCTTCCTTATACAAAGAAGTACTTATTTAGTCATGCGAGCAGTCCTCTTTCTTTTTCAGCGTGGGATTTAAGCATATGTCTAACTTTAAGCATGTGACGGGGCTATTTGCATGTTTAAAGCTGGGCCGATGCTTAAAAACTTTGCTAAATCAGGGCCTTAGCAAATACTGGTGTAAAAGTTACAGACTAAGGCTTTATTAAATAAACAAATTTACATTAAGATTAACTAGGGCTAGCAGCTGTTTTAGTCAGAAGCCAAACAGAATTCTACTAAGTGAGTACTGTGACTTGAACAATATAATCAATAAGCATAACAGGCCCAGCTGCCAATTTTTGTGCAGTTGTATGTGACATATATGTAAGTTATTTTAAAATATTGGAATTTTTTTGCATATTTTCAAATATTGTGTATACAATCCTGACCTTCAGTGTGAGGTCAAAATGCCCTCCCCCAAGCAGTGATGGGAGTAGAACATGGAGATGCACAACACTTTGCAGGGGTTGCAGGTGAGTGAGTGCTGATGGGTGTCAGCGGGGGCTAAAGTTGATTTGTGGTGGTACCTGGGCAGATGATGGTGGTAGCTGTGGGCTGTCAGGTAGCTGTGAGAGAATGTGAGTTTGAGAGGATATCTGGAGGGGAGATAGTTGGCTTTGTGGAAGTGTCCAGGAAGGAAGCTGGGAGGTGACGGACTGAGGTGAGCTGGGGATAGCTAGGTGCCTGGGGGAGAGCTGTATGAGGTGGGGGCATTTGTGGGGATGTCTGGAGGGTATAGCTGGGTAACCTGGGGGAGAATTTTGGGACAGCTAGATTTGTGGGGGTCTCCAGGAGGAAGGAGGGGTAACTGAGAGAAGGTTTGTGGGAGCTGGAGGGGTGTGGAAGATCAGAGTAGCTGAGTGTGCATGGGGGACAGAATTGAATGAACTTTCTTCAGAGAGGGGGAGATTGGCTGATTGTTCAAGGATGAAGAGGAGCCTGCAGCCATTACTGGATCTCCTCACCTTCTATTCTTGCCTCTGCTTGCTGCTGCCACCACTTGCCTGCTCCTTCTCTGCTCAGACCCAACAGGTGAAACTGAGAAACAGAGGCCTTTTGGCTGCCTGCTCACCTGACAGTGCCATGGTCTATGGTGGCTGTGAGCTGCAATTGCAGCCCTTCCTGTAGCCCAATTGAAGCGTGGTCTACACTACAAAGTTAAAGTGATGCAAGGCTGCTTACATCAACCTGGTTGTGCATGTGTCTACACTTAAATTTGTCTCCCACTGATGTAGGTGCCCTGTTATACCAAAATAGTAACACCATCTTCCCAAGCAGCACTGAGCCATGGTCAATGTACTTAGGTCAACACAGTGTGAATCTACATGTTATTCACAGCGTGAATCTACATGTGTTACTTATGTCAATCCTAACTGTCCTCCAGTAGCTGTCCCACAGTGCCCCCAGGTTACCCAGCTACTGCTCTGGTCATCACGGAGGGGTCAAAGAGCCTGGAAGCTTCCCCCTGATTTTAAAGCTGCACAAATTTTTGAAATTCCTTTTTCTGATTGCCTGGCTTGGTGAGCACAACTATCAGCTATCCCTTGTTCAGGGCAACTGTGCAGCTGACCGTGATAGCTACACATTCCAGATATGCACCTGCCTGGAGTAGAAAAGAGATATTGGCAGGCACAGCTTTGCACCAGCTGTATAAACATCGACATCTACTTATTGCCTAGGGGAGAAGCAGGAGAAGGGATATGACAGGGACCAACAGCAGTGCCATGTGAAAGCCAAGAACCTACGGCAGGCATACCAGAAGGCCAGTGCAGCCAACAACCAAGAGAGTGTTGAGCCACAGACTGTCTGCTTTCACAATAAACTGCATGCCATACTCACTGGAGACCCCACCATCACCCTTCTCACCAACATGGATAGCTCCAAGGAGCCATGAACAGCAAGAAGGAGGAGGTGGTTGAGGAAAAGGAAAAGGAGTATGGGGGACAGGTAACTGGGGGATCTAGCTGCGCAGTGAGCCAGGACCTGTTTTTTACTTCACCGTAGCCCAGCCAGTCAATCACAGGTGAGCTTGGTGCAGGAGAAGGAACCTTAGGCTAATGTGTAGATACATTTTCTTTTGCAAGGCTGCCTCACCCCCCTCTTCCAGAATAACAGGACACAGCTTTTGACATGTCATGGATTTACTCATGCTAGAAGAGGTAGTGGTACAACCAAGAGGAGTAGAGTTGCTATTTACTTTTCATTCCCTTCTTAAGTTAGGCAGGGGGGACCATATGGAGACATTTTTTTTATGTACACAGGGATGTCTCTTGAATCCTCCTGAGAGATCTTAATGAAACATTCATGGAGGTACTCTGCAATCCTGTGTCAAAGATTTCTAGGGAGTGCTGCCTTATTTCTTCCTCCACAATAGGACACTTTCCTATGCCAGTCAGCAATAACTTCAGCAAGCACCACTGCAGTACAAAGGCTAGCAGCATACTGGCCCGGGAGGCTTTGGGACACTAGCAACAGCTGTGCTCTCGCTGCCTTTGTTACTGTCAAGGTTCCTCCCCCACTCTGAACTCTAGGGTACAGATGTGGGGACCTGCATGAAAAACCTCCTAAGCTTATCTTTACCAGCTTAGGTCAAAACTTCCCCAAGGTACAAAATATTCTACCCGTCGTCCTTGGATTGGCTGCTACCACCACCAAACTAATACTGGTTACTGGGGAAGAGCTGTTTGGACGCGTCCTTCCCCCCAAAATACTTCCCAAAACCTTGCACTCCACTTCCTGGACAAGGTTTGGTAAAAAGCCTCACCAATTTGCCTAGGTGACTACAGACCCAGACCCTTGGATCTTAAGAACAATGAACAATCCTCCCAACACTTGCACCCCCCCCCCTTTCCTGGGAAATGTTGGATAAAAAGCCTCACCAATTTGCATAGGTGACCACAGACCCAAACCCTTGGATCTGAGAACAATGAAAAAACATTCAATTTCTTACAAGAAGACTTTTAATAAAAATAGAAGTAAATAGAAATAAAGAAATCCCTCCTGTAAAATCAGGATGGTAGATATGTTACAGGGTAATTAGATTCAAAAACATAGAGAACCCCTCTAGGCAAAACCTTACGTTACAAAAAAGATACACAGACAGAAATAGTTATTCTATTCAGCACAATTCTTTTCTCAGCCATTTAAAGAAATCATAATCTAACACATACCTAGCTAGATTACTTACTAAAAGTTCTAAGACTCCATTCCTGGTCTATCCCCGGCCAAGACAGAATATAGACAGACACACAGACCCTTTGTTTCTCTCCCTCCTCCCAGCTTTTGAAAGTATCTTGTCTCCTCATTGGTCATTTTGGTCAGGTGCCAGCGAGGTTACCTTTAGCTTCTTAACCCTTTACAGGTGAGAGGAGCTTTCCCCTGGCCAGGAGGGATTTCAAAGGGGTTTACCCTTCCCTTTATATTTATGACAGTTACCCTCCGGAGTGAGAGATCAGCTAAAATCACCACCCCCTGTGGAAAATAGTGCCAGTATTCAGTGCCACTGCCCTATACTACTAGATTCATGTAACTTAGCAATTCCCTCCTCATTTGCCTAACCCTCAGACGGCCATATTCACCATGGCTGGTGCTGTGACTAGCACCAAGCACAAGCAATCCCAAGCAGAAATGACAATACAGTAATGGAAACTTTACGGGAGTAAGGGGAGTGAGTTGTGCATCTTAAATTTCACTGTTCACTGTGACTAGGATGACAACGATACAATACCTCTGTGTGTTTTACCTGCAGCTGCTGCCATTGCAGCCTTCAGAGCCTCCCACCTCCACCACTGCAGAACTCCTGAGCCAAATGAAGAGCAGAAAGAAGAGGACACAGGGGACAGCAGAAGAGTACAGGAAGCCCGTGCTGTATCGGACCATGTGCACAAGGCCTAGATGAATGACACTGGGAACAGCCTGGAGAAGGAAAGAGTGAAGAGGATAAAGGCGCAGGAAAAGGAAAGGAAGATTTACCAGGACACAATGGGGCTTTTCAGGCAGCAAACCCAGATTCAACGATCCTGGGGTCCACCTCCCTCTGCAGCCCATTGAGAACTCGCAACAACTCCCTAACACTCCATTCCAGGGGGACATTAAAGACAATTACAGCTTCACATATACCACTGGTGGCTTGCACAGATCAGTGTATGTGTGGCTGAAATTGACATGAATATTCTTTCTCCTTCATAATAAATTAAGAAAACAGAACTTACTAAGTGTTAAATATATTTGTTTTAAAATTTCACAATTTTTTCATTGAATTCGTTTACAAAATACATTTATTTTAGTTAAAACATAACTCATCTTTATTAGTTTGCAACATCTGCTACTGAGTGCTTAGTAGGTTTGAAAGCAATCAATTATTTGTTCTTGACAATGTGACAACTGATCAGATAAGCCAGAAACCAAATTAATAGATGTATTGACAATATATTGCTATGTGTATAGCAATCACCACAAAATTCCTGATAGGCCACACAAGAACAGGGCCTCCTAGAGTGCATAAAATAATAACACATTACCCTGGCTCACTGTTAAAATGGTCTTTCAAAGCCTCCCTGAACAGAATAGCTGCACACTGAGCTCTTCTAATAACCCTTGTGGCTGGCTGTTCAAACTCAGCAGACAGCCACTCCACTTCCACCCTGACAGAAACTTTTCCCCCTTTGCTTCACAGATAGTATGCAGGGCACAGCAGGCAGCTATAACCATTGGATATTTGTGTCACTGAGGCCCAATCTTGGGAGTAAACCATACCAACATCCCTTCAAATATCCAAAAGCATATTCAACTCTCATTCTGCACCTGATGAGCCAAAATTGGATCATTCCTTGGCGCTGTCGTGTTGGCCGTATATGGATTCGTAACCCAGGAGAGCCAGGGCTAGGTCTGTGTCACCCAGGTTTGCTATTGGCATTTTAATGTTCCCAATGGTAATCTGCTGGTCAGCAAAGAAAGTCCCTGCTTGAAGCTTTCTGAAAAGGCCTGTGTGTTCTTAAAGCTGCAAGCATCATGCACCTTCCCTGACCAGCCAACATTAATGTTGGTGAAGCATCTCCCCTGGTCCACCAATGCTTGCATATCCATAGAAAAGTAGTCCTTTTTGTTTATGTACTTTATGACAAGGTGGTCTAGTGCCAAAATAGAGATGTGCACCATCTATTGCTCCACCACAGTTCAGGAACCTCATTGCTTCAAATCCATCCACTATGTCCCGTATGTACCAAGAGTCACAGTCCTGAGACAGACTAATGGCCCTCCACATTTGCATGACAACAGCCCCACTCTGGATTTCCCTAATCCAAATTCATTTCCAACTGATCTGTAGCAATCTGGCATTACAAGTTTCCACAGTGTGATCACCACTCGTTCCTCCACTGTCAGTGCTGTTCTCATTTTGTGTCCCTGTGCTGGAGGGCTGGGGCGAGCTCAGGAATGTGACATTGTGCATCCAATAGTTCTTCAGCCATCATCACAAACCTACATTATGATGCAATCCCACCAATTAGTGCTTGTTTCTCAGGCCCTGAAGCGTCACTCCACCACCTGCAGCTGCTCCATGAACATCACCTATAGCCTTCAATTGGTTCTTGCTGTGTTTCACAGCAGTCTGTCCTCCATAAAATCATCATGTTCCCCACCAATGGCATGCTCTGTGCTTGTGACATTCATGAAAATAGTGCAGAGCTGTACAGACTCCATGCGTCTGTCAGAGATGGCAAACAGTGAGGCAGATAACGCAATTTTGTTGGACTTTGAAAAATAAGGCATGAAAATTATGGGATACAGATGACATTATGGGATGAAGAGAGTTGCAAACTGGGAAGTTGACCCCATGCTTTCAGACACCCAGGTGTGACTAATTTTAGCCCCATCATGCATTGCCAAAACTTCCCAAAAGAGTGTACTGGAAGGTGGTATGTTGCACAGTGAGATACTGTGACAGAGCGCAGAGAGTGAGTAGGTGAGCCTGCACTCTGATCACTTGGTGGCTAATTAGTACCGCGGGAGAAGCTGACTGAGGTAATGATGTAATCAGGCTAATGGGATGGGTGGGATAAACATTCAGTTAGCCCTATCAGCCCAGGTAAGATAAAAAGAGGCACAGGACGGATGTGCAGGGGGAGAGAGAGAGAGAAAGAAAGAGAGAGAGAGAGAGAGAGAGAGGAACAAGGCTACCTGGGATTGATCACACTGAGGGCTCAGAGTAGGGAGACCTCTGTTCCCCTCAGGTTCTGGTGCAAGTGCTAAAAGCTTGGTTAGCATTGTAACTAGACTGTTTCAGGGGACTTGATATAGGTCAAGAGAACTAGAAATAAAAGGTCACTGAGTGCACACCTGGTGAAGCTTGTGTAGGCACTTTTGGAACACTTCTATAAAATATGTTCCTTGGTCTGACTCAACCTGGTGTGGCATCCCCAGCAAGAGAAAATGTGTTCCACTAAGATTCTTGAAGTGGCTAGAGCAGTATTTGTCCTAAGGAGAAATACTTCCACCCCACTGAGAGAATGGATCAATGATAATATGGAGGTATTGGTTTCCCCTTTAAGTTTTTTGGAATAGTCCCACAAAGTCCATTTGCAAAGCTTGCCAAGGGCCTCTATAATCTGGAATCATAATGGGGCATTTCTTTTTGCAAGGGTAGGATAATTTTGTGCACATACCAAACAATTTGCATAATACTGCTGCACATCCACCCTCATGCACAGTCACCAACCTACTGAGGTAAGTGGCTATATCATTTTAATTACATATTTCCCTGCATATCCAAAATGGTACTGCCCACACCAGGAAATGTTCTCCAATGTATATCAATACCCCCTCTCCATGTACAGCCTGAATTCATGCTTTTTTTATAAGAGGAGTTCTTGGATAACGATGCCCATGTTTCCTGTCCTTCTCCTGATTTGGATAACTGCCAAACTAATCACCTTCACTATGTCTTGATCCTTTCCTGAAAAACTTTGAGATCTGGGGCCTCTTTCTTGGGTTATTCCTTTGCATCTCCCACAAGGAACACTAGACCTGGGATTACAATGGGATATTCCTGACTAGTTTTCTCTCATGGAATCCCACTAGGGACTCCTTCCTTAGCCAATGAATCAGCATGATAGTTTTCCTGAGTGTATAGTTCAGTTTTACTACATTCTCATTCCTTCTGAACTATTGTTTACCATCCTGAGATGGACGCTTTTATTACTAACTTAAAGATATACTGCAGGTGTGGTGTGTATTTGAGTGGGGATCCATTTCAAGGATGTAAATCTATAAGCATCAAACAAGGGCAAAAATTCTGAACCCATGCTGAACCTGAGAAAATAATAATGGGATGGAGCTTTGTGGCTATGGACAGTTTCTGACACTGTTCCAACACACAAGCCACCACTGCTAGTTCCACATACTGGGCGGAGTGTGGGACACATGAGCATGACAGTTCCAAGCAACCTCCATCTCCCTGGGCCTTAGTTTGGAATGTATAGGAATAGACTGTTCCTTGGATTCTGGGGGAACACCATGAATTCCAAATCCTGTATTATAGCAGCTGGACCCTTCTGTGAAAAAACAATATCCCTCTGTGGCTTTTACATGCAGAGGCATCACTGTGAAGAAGTGGTTTAAGGTTTTCCCTTGATCATCATCTGGGCACACATGAAGGTCCCCAGAATACAACAGAGATGGGGTTTATACTGACATCACGGTTATATCTTTTTCCTGCTACAACACAGTCCAGTGTACCAACGGAGCATTAGACACCTATCCATCCTTGATTCAATTAGAAAGCAAGAACTAGAGGGGATGGCAGCATTACTGAGTTTAAGCCAATTAAAAACACAAAGTCCTTGATTGCCCAGTTAGTAGCCAACAAATATTTTTCACGTGTAGAATACTTGAGCTCATTCATCTAGAGGCATGGGCTTCTGGCATGATTATCCCATGTCTCTCTTGAGAAGCTACTGCTGCAAGTGCAGTTGTACTCACAGAGACCGCTAGGTGATACAGTTTTCTGTGATCTGAACTGATCAGCCTGTGTGCTTATATGATGGCTTGTTTCAGTTTTACGCATGCTGATCTGTCCAGGCCCAAGGAACCCCCTTCTTTTTCAGATTATACAGTGGACCTGCAATGGAAGCAAAGTTATGAATAAATTCCTGATGATAGCCTGCCAACCCTAGAAAAGATCATAAAGAAATTATATCAGTGGTCTTAGGCAATTCTCAGATTGTATCCACCTTCTGTTGTGCTGGTGTCCTGCCTCTCTGAGGTAAGGAAATACTTAAAAAGGAAACCTCTGTGATCCCCAGTTGCACCTGTGACAGGTTTCAGAGTAACAGCCGTGTTAGTCTGTATTCGCAAAAAGAAAAGGAGTACTTGTGGCACCTTAGAGACTAACCAATTTATTTGAGCATAAACTTTTGTGAGCTACAGCTCACTTCATCGGATGCATACTGTGGAAAGTGTAGAAGATCTTTTATACACACAAAGCATGAAAAAATACATTCCCCCACCCCACTCTCCTGCTGGTAATAGCTTATCTAAAGTGATCACTCTCCTTACAATGTGTATGATAATCAAGGTGGGCCATTTCCAGCACAAATCCAGGTTTTCTCACCCCCCCCAACACACTCTCCTGCTGGTAATAGCTTATCTAAAGTGACCACTCTCCTTACAATGTGTACGATAATCAAGGTGGGCCATTTCCAGCACAAATCCAGGGTTGAACAAGAACATCTGAGGAAGGGGAGGGGGGTAGGAAAAAACAAGGGGAAATAGGTTACCTTGCATAATGACTTAGCCACTCCCAGTTTCTATTCAAGCCTAAGTTAATTGTATCCAATTTGCAAATGAATTCCAATTCAACAGTTTCTCACTGGAGTCTGGATTTGAAGTTTTTTTGTTGTAATATCGCAACTTTCATGTCTGTTATCGCGTGACCAGAGAGATTGAAGTGTTCTCCGACTGGTTTATGAATGTTATAATTCTTGACATCTGATTTGTGTCCATTTATTCTTTTACGTAGAGACTGTCCAGTTTGACCAATGCACATGGCAGAGGGGCATTGCTGGCACATATCACTATTAGCTAAGCTATTAGATAAGCTGTTACAGCAGGAGAGTGGGGTGGGGGGATGTATTTTTTCATGCTTTGTGTGTATAAAAGATCTTCTACACTTTCCACAGTATGCATCCGATGAAGTGAGCTGTAGCTCATGAAAGCTTATGCTGAAATAAATTGGTTAGTCTCTAAGGTGCAACAAGTAATCCTTTTCTTTTTGCGAATACAGACTAACACGGCTGTTACTCTGAAACCTGGCAAGCCTACAGACAGCCCCCCAACCTGAAGCAAATACTCACCAGCAACCACATAACACACAACAGAACCACTAACCCAGGAACCTATCCTTGCAACAAAGCCCGTTGCCAACTGTGCCCACATATCTATTCAGGGGACACCATCACAGGGCCTAATAACATCAGCCACACTATCAGAGGCTCGTTCACCTGCACATCCACTAATGTGATATATGCCATCATGTGCCAGCAATGCCCCTCTGCCATGTACATTGGTCAAACTGGACAGTCTCTACGTAAAAGAATAAATGGACACAAATCAGATGTCAAGAATTAGAACATTCATAAACCAGTCGGAGAACATTTCAATCTCTCTGGTCACGCGATTACAGACATGAAAGTTGCGATATTACAACAAAAAAACTTCAAATTCAGACTCCAGCGAGAAACTGTTGAATTTGAATTCATTTGCAAATTGGATACAATTAACTTAGGCTTGAATAGAGACTGGGAGTGGCTAAGTCATTATGCAAGGTAACCTATTTCCCCTTGTTTTTTCCTACCCCCCTCCCCTTCCTCAGATGTTCTTGTTAAACCCTGGATTTGTGCAGGAAATGGCCCAACTTGATTATCATACACATTGTAAGGAGAGTGATCACTTTAGATAAGCTATTACCAGCAGGAGAGTGGGGTGGGGGGAGGCATTTTTTCATGCTTTGTGTGTATAAAAGATCTTCTACACTTTCCACAGTATGCATCTGATGAAGTGAGCTGTAGCTCACAAAAGCTTATGCTCAAATAAATTGGTTAGTCTCTAAGGTGCCTCAAGTACTTCTTTTCTAGTTCCACCTGTGTTGGACTGTACTTTAATCTTGCCTATTTGATAATCTGCAAAAACTTGTCCAGGTGCTCCAGGCTTTTCTTTGGAGTTTCAGACGCTAAAGAAATATCATCCACATACTGAAATAAAACAGAAAGTTTGTAAAAACCTAGACAAAACCTCATCTGCCCATGAAATATCACAGGACTGTTTTGAAATCTCTGGGAAAGGACTGTGAAGGCATATTGAATGCCTTCAAAAACAAATGCCAGGTGATATTGACTTTCCTTAGCAACTGGTAACAACCAATAATCATTTGAAATATCAATGGTGAAAAATCACTCTGCTTTGGGATCAACAGATTTAATCATGTCAGGCATCTTGGCCACTATGGTGGCACAGACCAGTGTGGCTTGGTTTAATCTTCAGTAATCAGAAATAAGGCACCACGACCCATCTGGTTTTTGCACTGGTCAGATTGGGGAATTACATTCTGAGGTACTTTTAGGAATGATTCTTTCTTGCAGCAGAGACTTAATAGTGCTAGAAATATAAGGTCTGGCTTTATCTGGGAAGGGATACTGTTTCTGTGTGGAAAAAAATCTCCTCCTGTGATCACAATAGTCACTTCCATCCTTCCACACTCATGCTTGTGCTTAGCAAAAGCATCTGCCTGCAGATCTGCTCTTCCTTCTGCAATGTTATCTAGATTATAGCTCTCAGGCTTCTCCACCGTTGACACCATATCACATGCAGAAATAACAAAAGCTGATTGTCTAATGCCTGTGTTGTGGTTACACATAACATGTAGTTGGTTAGATCTATAATGCACCCATGTTTAAACAAGAAATCTACTTCCAGTAAATTATAGGGTTCCTCAAGATGTGCAAGTGCAAATACATGTGTTCTGTACATATTTTCTATCTATCTGATAAAGACAGCATAGCTATGACCTGGTTACTTGCAAATGTTGCCAATGCCTTTGGTTTTCCTGATGACAAAGGGGGAAACTCTGGATCCTTATCCATTGAATAGGGTGATTATAGTCCCAATATCAATAATAAATTGAAAATGGTGGTCCCTCACCATTGCTGATTATGTGGGTCTCCCATTTGCAACCTTGCCTAGAGGGGATACAATGTGGCACGGAGCCTGTTGGCATCATACTGTCTGGTCGTGTGGGTACTGGTTCTTCCCACCCTTCTTGATTCTCACACTCCATGAATGGTCTCAAGGTCCAGGATAGGGTGGTAGCAGCAACAATAGATTGGGAGGGTGTAGTCTGGCAATCCAAAATCATAGAGTTTATTTGCTGCTGTATGTCATGCATATCAAGCTTCTGGACTTCCAGGGAGGTTCCTATTTGATGAAGTTTTTTAATGATCATGTCCATTGTAGGATTAGGGGGTGGATGGCTTGGGCTTTTTTGATAGGGGTGATAATAGTTCTTGTCATAGAATCATAGAATATCAGGGTTGGAAGGGACCTCTGGAGGACCAATCCCCAACTGAATCATCCCAGCTAGGGCTTTGTCAAGCCTGACCTTAAAAACCTCAACAGAAAGGAGATTCCACCACCACCTCCCTAGGTAACGCATTCCAATGCTTCACCACCCTCCTAGTGAAAAAGTTTTTCCTAATATCCAACCTAAACCTCCCCCACTGCAACTTCAGACCATTACTCCTTCTTCTGTCATCAGCTACCACTGAGAACAGTCTAGATCCATCCTCTTTGGAACCCCCTTTCAGGTAGTTGAAAGCAGCTATCAAATCCCCCCTCATTCTTCTCTTCCACAGACTAAACAATCCCAGTTCCCTTAGCCTGTCCTCATAAGTCGTGTGTTCCAGTCCCCTAATCATTTTTGTTGCCCTCCGCTGGACGTTTTCCAATTTTTCCACATCCTTCTTGTCGTGTGGGGCCCAAAACTGGACACAGTACTCCAGATAAGGCCTCACCAATGTTGAATAGAGGGGAACGATCACGTCCCTCGATCTGCTGGCAATGCCCCTACGTATACATCCCAAAATGCCATTGGCTTTCTTGGCAACAAGGTCATACTGTTGACTCATATCCAGCTTCTCGTCCATTGTAACCCTTAGGTCCTTTTCTGCAGAACTGCTGCTGAGCCATTCGGTCCCTAGTCTGTAGCCGTGCCTGGGGTTCTTCCGTCCTAAGTGCAGGACTCTGCACTTGTCCTTGTTGAACCTCATCAGATTTCTTTTGGCTCAATCCTCAAATTTGTCTAGGTCCCTCTGTATCCTATCCCTAACCTCCAGCATATCTACCTCTCCTCCCAGTTTAGAGTCATCTGCAAACTTGCTGAGGGTGCAATCCACACCATCCTCCAGATCATTTATGAAGATATTGAACAAAACCGGCCCCAGGACCGACCCTTGGGGCACTCCACTTGATACCAGCTGCCAATTAGACATGGAGCCATTGATCACTACCTGTTGAGCCCGACAATCTAGCCAACTTTCTATCCACCTTATAGTCCATTCATCCAAACCATACTTCTTTAACTTTCTGGCAAGAATACTGTGGGAGACAATGTCAAAAGCTTTGCTAAAGTCAAGGAACAACACGTCCACTGCTTTCCCCTCATCCACAGAGCCAGTTACCTCGTCAGAGAAGGCAATTAGATTAGTCAGGCATGACTTGCCCTTGGTGAATCTATGCTGACTGTTCCTGATCACTTTCCTCTCTTCTAAGTGCTTCAGAATTGATTCCTTGAGGACCTGCTCCATGATTTTTCCAGGGACTGAGGTGAGGCTGACTGTAGGGGTTGTCAAATAGGGGTTGTCTCCTAACTGGTTGGTGAAGATAGCAGAGAACATACCATAGTGACATATGCCCCTTCATGAAGGTTTCTTTGGCTGTTATATCACGGGAACTGGGTTTGACATAGAACCCTTTGGGTCTGATGGTTGGGTAAATTTAAGGGACATCTTGGAATGGTCTCTTGACTTTGCGTGATATCTTTTGGGCCTTCCACTTTTACTATGGTCCCAGATGATACTCCCTGAACAGCTGATGCAGGAGTGTTAGCTCGTTTTGACCCACCTTGTCAGGTTCAGATGTAGCTGTAAGTTTTAGACAACACATATAAGATGTCTGGAAGGGTGCTTTAGGGATGGGCATGCATTATGAACTTCTCCTGAACTACAGGGAGTAAGTCATTTACTAACAAATTAAAATATCGAGGTTAAGTGTCATCTCCAGGCATCTCATTGGGCTTTCAGGTTGCACAATACCTGTTATGAAATTTGTTAGGGGCATTCCCTCATGCTGCCTCATGTTGGCTACCCCTGCCTGCCCTAGATGCATATTTTTCTCTGACAGGCATATTGTGCCTTTAAATTATGTTTCCTCTGCTTGGAATTCTGGAGGTACTGTATTCCACAAAGCCCAATTCACGGTTAACTCTTACCAAATCCTGAAACACCTTCATTACAGTTTCTAAATGCATTGTATGTGCTGCAACTGGATCTCCTTTCTTCATTGGGCCTACTGTCTTTGCAATTGCATCTGGTTTAAACTGGTTTTCTCAAATTGTTCAGAATGTGAATGTAAAGGAAGTTATAATTTTCTTAATCATAGAAGCAAGATTACTTTTTTTCTGTACTACAAAACTTGCAAAGCTACTAGAGCAGCTTTTGGAAATCTATTTTTCTACTGAAAATAACCCTGTAGATTATATGATAAATATTTTAGTTAACATCTAACTTTTATCATATAAACTGTAATAATAATTGCTACAAAATGTCTTTCCTTTAGAATTGTATATAAGGAAGAAATACCCATGTAATCATCTTGTAATTATATTGTATTTACCATGCAATTACATAGTAAATAAGCTGTGAATTGAAAATCATTACATAGGTGCTTGCATTTTGCAACCTATTCCATCCAAATTTGACACATCAAACAGCAGGAGAGGCCAACACACCTCAAGCATTATAAAGATGTCAGCTGCATAGCAGGATCTATAGCAAGGAAAGCAAGCAACAGAGCCTTCTCAGACAAACTCTCCCTATGAAGTCATTATAGATTGGCAATACTGTAACTGTAATTAACAGACGTGGTAACTAAACAGTGAAACCCAAAGGGAGAATGGCATTATATAGTAAAGACATCAATAATCTCCCCTATCTATAGAAATGCAGATTATTATTATTTGGTGTGGTGGTCTCCTGAACTAAAATGTTTTCAGTTTAAAAGATTGAAGATAAGGGGTTAGCATTTCAATAATAAACTATTTAAAATGTGCATTGTTGTTGCCCATGATCCACATGCTCTGTAGGGCCATGATCAAGAGAAGAATTTAGGTATATGCTTAACTTTAAGCACATGAGTAATCTACTCAAATCAAAGGAGTTACTAATATGTTCAAGGCTAAGCACATGCTTAACTGGCTTTGCTGAATCAAGGTCTAGATGAATAGAAGACTTCAACTCTCCTATGCTTAATATACCAGCACTAAGCTTAATTTAAAGCACACTTCAAAAGAGAGAGATTTAATAACTAACAACAAACCAATTTAGGTAGTAATTCATCTTCTCCCCGCACTTCCATCGTAGCTATTATAAACAGATTTTTTGCTTGGGCTTTTTTTACATGAACCTCAAAAATTATTCCATAGTCTTTCAAAATATAAGTTACTCCAGTGAAGCCATTAACACAAATGCTTTGGTCCACATTCTGCCTCCCTCATTCAGGTTGAATAGTAAACTCCATTTGCGCCGATGCTAAGACCACTGAAGTCAATGTCAGTCTTTACATTGACTTCAATGGGCTTTTGATCAGGTCCTCTGTAAGAAATGAATGGGATGACTTGTTGAGTACTACCTGGCATGAGTCAGAGTCATAGAATCTGACCGTTTATAAGCTACCTTCAGAAGCATTTGTTCCAATCTATTTTTAACATTTAGACAGAGTTGATGCTGGCACTTAAAAAAAGGGGGGAATCAAACATAATGTATTATAATTTGGATTCTATCAAATACTGTATTATTAACATATAGCAATCTTATTTATTCAAGTAAATCCATTTATATATAAAAATCTGATATTTGCCTTTTAAAAAATTTAACAGGCATAAGTGCCCATAAATCAGTTATGACAATCATTGTTGAAGCAATCAATAGTAAGGAATATGCATTAATTCAAATAATATTGATAGCCACAAGAACCTGCATCATTCTTCTGTGAAATAAGAAAAATGAGACATCTTCTTAAAATCAATATTTTCCTTTTTATGTCATTCATTGGAAGAGTTTCAATAATACATTACTTTGTACCTTATGTGTCAGTGGTCTTCTAAATGTAGAGGTATCTTAGAAATATATTAAAGTAAAGCAAAGGAAAGAAAGTCATCAAAGCAATGAACTGCTAAAAAGCTTACATTCATCCACTGTATTGTGGGGATCAATTTGAGCTAAAATATGTATGTGCAGCATTACTGGTAGATATATTATTTATAACTCAGACCTCAATAAGGGATGCTTGTACAGTATCTTTGTTCTGGAGTTAAAGAATAATGGGAACAACAACAAAAACTCAGTAGTACCCTTATCTGTCCTTGGCCCTTGTGAGCAGAAAAGTTATGCAGGTGAGCAGTCTAAGGTAAAACTACAAGATATGGAATTACAACATTCATTCATCACAAAAAAAAACATTTTAATTGGTTATAGGTGGAAAATATCTACTTGACAGTCAGTTTCTCACTTTTCACATAAGTGCTTTGCTGCTTGGATGCCTAATCTTGTTTAGTATAGGGAAAGTAATTTGACATGAAAGTACCTCGATGGCTGCCGAAAATTAATTGCCAATTAAAAAAGAAAAATGTTTGTGCTACTCTATAAACAAGCCAACATATAAACCTTTCAGTCTCGTTGCTTTATTTATGTCTTTGTAGATCTGGTTTCAAGCTATTTGCATACAATTTACAAATTCATATTATAATTCTCCAGCATATTTATGATTTTATAGTTGTATATATTTTACCTCTATGAAAAATATTTATTTGTGTGTGCTTCTGTTGCTTATTATTTAACAAAAACATTTCATTACATTTGATAGTTTATGGTTCTTCTTTAGAATGAGGCATTTTTATTTGAAGGCTTGAGAAGAAGGTGATTTCTTTTCCCTCTACAAGCAAAAACACAAACACTCCCCTCCCTATGGACCTTTCTCTAACTTTTCATAGCTTACATTGACTGTTTTCATGTGAGGATGAATACCTCAATGAGTCCAGGTATAAAGGTTAATCTGAGTGGAAAGTGAAGGCTTTAATGGGATTATAAAGCTTAAAGACTCTATTCACCACTAAAAAGGTTTCTGAAAGTTGCAAGTTATGGCGGTTTCATAGGTTTCTATGGATTGGCCCCTTAGATTCAAAACCAGATTCAAATGACATCACTGATTCCTTTTGTAGAATTGAAGATGACCTTCCATTTCCCTTCCCACCAACCCATTTTCTACACACCATCAGGTAGATATTGTGGATTAAAGTTACCTGCATGTGGTCACTAATAATTATATCTAGGGTGGATTAATGAAGATGCTAAGATCAAAAGAGTTGCTAAATAACAGTAGAGAGTTTTAAAGCATGCATGGCTTTTAAGCAGCAAACTAAATATAAGTATATTAAATGAAAAACTATATTGAGTATATTCTCATTTGAAAGGACTCAGAGTGACTGATTTCAACTTTTATTAATAAAGAAATGGTAATATCTATGTTCGTGCATGGCTGGCCTTAAAAATTATTATTCAGACATCACATGTTAATGAACATATACTTCCATAGGATTGGAAAGGGAGATGAATAAATAGTTCACTAGGAATAGCCCTCTGCCTCCAACTGCCTTTCCCAAGCCCAGATTTATGAAAGTATCATCTTTGGCTCTATGGGACAGCAAAGTTTATGGTGAATCTCTTGGCTACATATTGGCTGCAGATTTCTAACCTTTTGCAGACTTAACCAGCATGTACGGCCACAAATCATTTGTGAGGAACAGATTCTTTATGTTAAACCCATTGTATAAGACTTTCTGTGCACACTTATTTGGCTTCACTTTGTATCCCACAAAGCTAACAACACTAAATAAAGCTTCAATAGAGTGTGAAGATAATGTAAGGATCACTTGTTCTGACTATGTGGCAAACATCTCTTGGGTACTCAAAAGTCTGACACATACAATACCCCCCTTTCATGGTCTGAATGTGCAAATGCCTGCTTACTTGTCTTCTTTTCTTTTTCTTTTTAATCCTCACGATAAAAATAGAATTAATCAATGATCATGTATTGATTTCTGTTGAAGGCAACATACATTTGAGAAAAAAGTTAACACACACATTGTAAAAGTATTAAATATTAGCATTAACATTGTACAAAATCACTGGAATAGTTACAAGAGTTAAACTTTCAGCAAATATAAAAATATTTCATCACACTAATTTTATTATTATAACATCAAATCTTTAGATTTTTCTTTTGAGAATCTCTCTTCTTACTCTCTGTCCCTTCCTCCTAAAACGTGTTTATTGTTTGTTTGTTTTTTTTATCCTGACACAGGCTCTAACTCTCCGCTTTAATGATCTGTGGCCTGACAGAGAAAGTCACAGTTCTTGTCTCTGGAGCAGACTGACCTGAAAGGTAACATTTAGGTAAGCAGTCTCAGGCTATGAAAACATGAAGAGAGAGAAAGTACAGTTCCTGACTATGGTGAAAAGGTTCAGAAAAGGGCAACAAAAATTATTAGAGGTATGGAATGGCTTCCATATGAGGAGAGATTAATAATTGGACTTTTCAGCTTGGAAAAGAGACATCTAAGGGGGATATGATAGAGGTCTATAAAATCATGACTGGTGTGGAGAAAGTAAATAAGGAAGTGTTACTTACTCCTTCTCATAACACAAGAACTAGTGGTCACCAAATGAAATTAATAGGCAGCAGGTTTGAAACAAACAAAAGGAAGTATTTTTTTCACACAGCTCACAGTCAACCTGGATTAGACTACAATTTGTAATGAGTAAAAAGATCTGGAGTTTCAGTTTAGATAGAAGCACAAATAAATAATACTGCATACTTGTTTCAAACATATCTGAGAAAGCCTGTGACTCAGCTAACAAAAATTGTCAATGCCTCTTGTAATGAAGACCATCCTATGAGCCATCCTACAGTATGCAGTCGTCTGAATAATATTAAAGAAACCATCACTCAATGCTAGACATTTGCATAACACTATTGAATGTCTAATCTTCCTTTTGTACTCACGCTAACTGAGATGCTAGCAAAAAACAATATCCAATGGCATCTGTCAGCAGTCAGTATCTTGGATCACTTAGGCTTCAGTCCAGTGCATTGTACAAAGACAGAACGGTGGCTCTGTTGGGTGGTGTCCACAGACAAGAGATGTACACTCACAGTCATCCTGCTGGACCTTTCTATAGCATGTGATACTGTTCACCACCAAGTACATATGCCTTTCCTCCTAAAAGCTGTAGGAGTAATGGACAGACCTGAAATAGTGCAAGTCCTTTCTTTTAGACTGGATGTACTAGTTTTAATTGGCAACCGGTCCTTCATCTTCCCAGTCTTTAACTGTGGCATCCCACAAGACTCAATCCTTCTCCTCATATTATTCAACATATTAAGACACAGGAAAAAATGTGTACCAGGATGATGCTAGTAGTAGGAAGACTATTTGAGGAAGTTGTCTACTCTAGGATTATTTCCCTCTATTGAGGGGCTGGTTAAACTGATCTACAGCCTTTGTGTCCTTTGCGGTTCCCCCGTGCTATTAAACGCTGTAACAATCCAGGTGGCAAAAAATACCCACTTTCATTTGCTACTAAAAAAAATATTGTGCTCTATCCTATGGGATAGAGATCTGGCCATGGTGATCCACATAATCCTGACCTCTAAACTTGGTCCAATCTATATAGGACATTTTTGGAAAGTGTAGGGGACAATTTCCTGGTGCAACTGCTGGAGGAACCAACTAGGGGCAGAGCTCTTCTTGACCTGCTGCTCACAAACCGGGACGAATTAGTAGGGGAAGCAAAAGTGGATGGAAACGTGGGAGGCAGTGACCATGAGATGGTCGAGTTCAGGATCCTGACACAAGGAAGAAAGGAGAGCAGCAGAATACGGACCCTGGACTTCAGAAAAGCAGACTTTGACTCCCTCAGGGAACTGATGGGCAGGATCCACTGGGAGAATAACATGAGGGGGAAAGGAGTCCAGGAGAGCTGGCTGTATTTTAAAGAATCCTTATTGAGGTTACAGGGACAAACCATCCCAATGTGTAGAAACAATAGTAAATATGGCAGGTGACCAGCTTGGCTTAACAACAAAATCCTTGCTGATCTTAAACACAAAAAAGAAGTTACAAGATGTGGAAGATTGGACAGATGACCAGGGAGGAGTATAAAAATTTTGCTCAGGCATGCAGGAGTTAAATCAGGAAGGCCAAATCACACCTGGAGTTGCAGCTAGCAAGAGATGTTAAGAGTAACAAGAAGGCTTTCTTCAGGTATGTTAGCAACAAGAAGAAAGTCCAGGAAAGTGTGGGCCCCTTACTGAATGAGGGAGATAACCTTGTGACAGAGGATGTGGAAAAAGCTAATGTACTCAATGCTTTTTCTGCCTCTGTTTTCACGAACAAGGTCAGCTCCCAGGCTACTGCACTGGGCAGCACAGCATGGGGAGGAGGTGACCAGCCCTCTGTGGAGAAAGAAGTGGTTTGGGACTATTTAGAGAAGCTGGACAAGCACAAGTCCATGGGGCCAGATGCGCTGCATCTGAGAGTGCTAAAGGAGTTGTCGGATGTGATTGCAGAGCCATTGGCCATTATCTTTGAAAACTCATGGAGATTAGGGGAGGTCCCGGACGACAGGAAAAAGGTTAATGTAGTGCCCATTTTAAAAAAAGGGATGGAGGAGGATCCAGGGAACTGCAGGCCAGTCAGCCTCACCTCAGTCCCTGGAAAAATCATGGAGCAGATCCTCAAAGAATCAATTCTGAAGCACTGAGAGGAGAGGAAAGTGATCAGGGACAGTCAGCATGGATTCAACAGGGGCAAGTCCTGCCTGACTAATCTAATTGCCTTCAATGACAAGATAACTGGCTCTGTGGATGAGGGGAAAGCAGTGGACATGTTATTCCTTGACTTTTGCAAAACATTTGACATTGTCTCCCACAGTATTCTTGCCAGCAAGTTAAAGAAGTATGGTTTGGATGAATGGACTAAAAGGTGGATAGAAAGCTGGCTAGCTTGTCAGACTCAACGGGTAGTGATCAATGGCTCCATGTCTAGTTGGCAGCCGGTATCAAGTGGAGTGCCCCAAGGGTTGGTCCTGGGGCCAGTTTTGTTCAATATCTTCATTAATTAATGGTGTGGATTGCACCCTCAGCAAGTTTGCAGATGACTCTAAACTGGGGGGAGAGGTAGATATGTTGGAGGGTAGGGATAGGATACAGAGGGACCTAGACAAATTTGAGGATTGTGCCAAAAGAAATCTGATGAGGTTCAACAAGGACAAGTGCAGAGTCCTGCACTTAGGACGGAAGAACCCCATGCACCGCTACAGACTAGGGGCCAAATGGCTCGGCAGCAGTTCTGCAGAAAAGGACCTAGGGGTTACAGTGGATGAGAAGCTGGATATGAGTCAACAGTGTGCCCTTGTTGCCAAGAAGGCCAATGGAATTTATATGTAGGGGCATTGCCTGCAGATCGAGGGACGTGATCGTTCCCCTCTATTCGACATTGGTGAGGCCTCATCTGGAGTACTGTGTCCAGTTTTGGGCCCCACACTACAAGAAGAATGTGAAATAATTGGAAAGCATCCAGCGAAGGGCAACAAAAATGATTAGGGGACTGGAACACATGACTTATGAGGAGAGGCTAAGGGAACTGGGATTGTTTAGTCTGTGGAAGAGAAGAATGAGGGGGGATTTGATAACTGCTTTCAACTACCTGAAAGGGGGTTCCAAAGAGGATGGATCTAGACTGTTCTCAGTGGTAGCTGATGACAGAACAAGGAGTAATGGTCTGAAGTTGCAGTGGGGGAGGTTTAGGTTGGATATTAGGAAAAACTTTTTCATTAGGAGGGTGGTGAAGCATTGGAATGTGTTACCTAAGGAGGTGGTGGTGGAATCTCCTTTCTGTTGAGGTTTTTAAGGTCAGGCTTGACAAAGCCCTAGCTGGGATGATTTAGTTGGGGATTGGTCCTGCTTTGAGCAGGGGGTTGGACTAGATGATCTCCTGAGGTCCTTTCCAACCCTGATATTCTATGATTCTATATCTAACCATGAAATCATACACTCTGAAAAGCTCCCACTGCTTACAAAACACAGCAACCTTTTCTAGCTATGCAGGTAACTGTAAACATATCACTGATTCCTCATACAGAAAATAGTTCAAGGTCAGTCCTCTATGACTTGCCTACTCTATTCAAAGTCCTCTAAGATATGTCTACTTGAGACGTCTCTTCTCCTTCTGTGTCCATTACCTTCCTTGAAAGTTACTTTCAACTGGAACAATGGAAAGGTAAACCTATAGGGGAAAGCTTGTGAGCTGGGTGGGTCAGCCACTGGGGAATAAGGTGGAACTTTTAGAGGAACTGGACCTCACCTATGGAACTCATTTCCACAAGATATAATAATTCCTCTCTTTCATTATTCAGTTCAAAAATCATTTCTTCTAATTCTCTTGTCTTCAATAAGTTCTTCACACACATTGACTCAGAACCCATGCATCATCACACATACAACACAAACAAACAATATAAACTTATTAAACTAATTTCCTTACAAATGGGCAAAAATAAATAGCAAAGAAATTATTATTACTCTTTCTATTTTTAAATATTTTTTAGGCACTGAGATAATATGGTGTGTGGTCATGTAAGTAGAAAGATAGAATGAATGACAATATATAAATCTCTAGTATTTGCAAAATAGATCTGGAACTCTCATAAGAATAGTCTCTCTTGTAAGATCTCTACTATCCCTGTTTTTTGTAGGACTAGAAATACTATGAGGCTAGCATAGGTTGCAATATTTTGTCACTAGCTAATTGAGATTTTGTTATTTGGGATTACAAGAAAAGGTTCTGGTCTGATTTAAGTTTGGTGCCAAATAATAGGCCAACTATTATTTTATTTTAACTTTTTTACCTATCCCTAACTACAGCGCCTGTGAGCATATTTGTAGCTCCCAGATAAGTATGTTTGCCACTTCAATGTCTATCTATCTCTATTGGGTTACATTTAAAAAAAAAAACCCTCATAATCTGTTGAGAATGGCTTTCAATTGCTAATAAATGTTTTATGATAGAGTGTCTTAAACATTGCAATGATAAATGATAAATACACCTAGTGACCGAAAGGCCCAGAGTCAGGACTCACTCAGAGTAGGGTAAAGTTAGGATAAATCTCCTTGAAAGGAATAGAGTTACTCCAGAACCACACCTGTGAGAGATCAAATCTGGTTAGCAGTATTTACCTGCCATATGTTTCAACCCTCTAAGGTGCTTGTCACCTTGCACACTGGCAGAGAGTACACAGACAGCTCAGCAATGGTTAGAATGCTTTTACAATCTATATACCTATTTAAAAGACCACCTATTTCAAACAAAATATATAATAATCAATTCAAGAAAATCTAAAAATAAAATTCTCATTAGAAAATGGAATTCGAAAAAAGCATGTTTTATTGGTCAGTAGCTATATTGCTATTTAGGCATAATGCAAGGGGCCTGGCTCCCTACAGACTTATGGAGTTGCTTACATGTATGCAGAGTAGAGTGTAAAATGCTGCTAAATCAAAAATCTATTCACTCCCAAAAATAGTCTCATGGAAGGGTAGGATTGGAAGGGACCTCAACAGGTCATCTAGTCCACTCCCCTCTACTCATGGCAGGACTAGGTATTATTTAGACCATTCCTGACAGGTGTTTGTCTAAGCTGTTCTTAAACTCTCCAATGATGGAGATTCCACAACTTCCCTAGGCAATCTGTCCCAGTGCTTAACTGCCTTGACAGTTAGGAAGTTTTCTTCCTAATGTCCAACTATGATAGAGGGCTAGGCAGCAGCACCTACTGAGTTCCAGGAGGTAGGTGGGTGCAAGCCCACCCACATCTGAAGACTCCTCCTCCAGCTTAAGGGGAGGAGCTACTGAACCCAGGGCTCAAGCAATTAGCGTGGGACAACTAATGAGAAAATGGGGATAGGAGTGAGGGTTACAGGTTCAGAATAAGTGTCCTAGAAAGGGATACTGAGCAGAAAACCCTAAACTGTGCCCAGTGCTCCTTGAAGGAGTCTAGGGAGCCAGTGACCACAGCTGAAAGGAACTCTGCCCAGATACATTAACTTTTGTCTGTCTCTCCAACTACTGACAGCATGTGGTAATACTGACACATCTATATACCTAGACCTTTTCAAAGAGCTATACTAATATTCTGAATTAATTCTCATGGTCACTCTGCAACAAAAGTATAAATATTCCTATTACACAAATGGGGTGCCAGGAAGACTTGCCCAAGATTATACAGTCAAACAAAGCAATAGCTTTGTATGGTTTGTTACTAGGGGCCAGACCCTCTGCTCATGTAAACTGGTTTAGCACCTTGACTTCAAGTCAGTGGCTCTAGGCCTGTAAACTATAAAGCATGGTGTGCCATACCAGGGTACAATCCAGACTAATGTGCAGCTGTGTCACCCATGCCCTGCATTCTTTGGTGCCTTACAATGCCTTGCTGGTGGAGCTGCCACATGGACTGCTCACAAGCAGCCTTCCAGCATGTGAGTCACACCCTAAGCGTTTGTGTGTAACTGAAGCTTGCCAGCCACACTTGGGTTACATCATGGCTTTCACCAGCCTGGGTTATACTGCAGGGTGACCCCAACATACCCCCAGCCTTAGATTCTCCCCCCAAGAATATATGTCCAGTACTGCCCTGCCTACTCCTGGACAATGCAAACTATATTAAGTCTGTAATTTTTAATATAAATAGTATGCACACAATTTGCTACCCCAAATGAAACTTTCCAGAGAATTAAATTGAAACACACTGGATTAACTACAAAGATAGACTTCAAGTGAGTACAAGTAATGAGGCATAAAAGTCAGAAATTGTTATAAGAAAAATAAAGATAAAATGCAACTAGTGCCTAACTTAACAAACTATGTTGAATTCAAAGCAAAGTTTTCTCACCACATGCTTTCAGCAGTCTCACTGACCAAATTTCTTAGGTCAGGACACCTTTCTCCAAGAGTCCAACAAAGGCTTGCTTTGTTGCTTCATGTGAAGAGAATGGAATGGGCAGTATGATAGGGTGTTTATCCTAAAGGGGTTAATGGAAGCCAGATGGTCCAATTAACCTATTAGGTTATAAACTGGGAGAATTAAGGCTGAGAGGAAAGCCCTAATTAGGGGAAGCTCATCTGTTGAGGAATAGGCAGGACTTGTATAAAGAACAGAAAGGGGTTACAGGGAAGTAGTCTGCAGTATCATCCTGGGATAAGGGAAGTATGTTTGGGGCTATTTAAGCAGTTAGCCGACCGTTACTCCTTGGGAGGAGGGAGTTGTGAGGCTGGCAAATCCAGAGAAGGGGAGAGAGCCAGAAGATAAGGAATGTCTCAGGGAAAAGGCAGCAATGGTGCAGACCATGGCTGCTGATTTGAGGGTCTCTGAGCTGAAATTTGGAGTAGAGAATTCTGGGCTCCCTTGTGTTCCCCTACCAGCCACTGGGGAAGATGCACCATAGGTGCAGTGGATGGGAAGATGGTCTGAGACTGATGGTGAGGAAAGACTGAAACCCTGGAAAGGCAAAATACATATAGTGACTTGGTTGGAGGGCTGTCACAAAAATGGAACACCCTGAGTTGCATAAAGTGTGTGTGAGAGAGAGCAGCAATAGAGCATGCAGCAAGCAGCATAAGAGGGCCTAGGACCTGGAAAAAGCTGATTCCCCAGAGTGGCCAGTAGGACGTGCCACCTGTGGTACCCTGTGACAGGCAGGGAGAGAAAGAGGGGTTCCCCTGGGGTCTTTGTCCCAACCTTAGTTTGGAGAGGGTTGTGGGTTTTGGAACATGTGTTAATATATTTCAGGGAAATCTTCACACACTATGTTGCCACACACATTTTATCAGAACAATAATGACCAGCAAATTATGAGTTTTGAAATGATACCTTGCAAGGCATACTTTGTACAAAGTTTATTACAATAGTGTGTAGGTTGTAAATATAGGAGTAAATTCTGTCACACAGGGATGGTAGAATATTTGTGGGAGCAGAGTCGGAAAAAGGCCTTCTTATCCTTGGTGCTGTCTTCTATGGGCACTGCTATGCCACTTGCTAGTGAACCTCAGTGCCCCTTAGAGGGACAGGGATTTCCCAAATTCTGAGATTAAATGTCCATTGGCACCGCTTTTCTGGCAATGCCCTGAAGTCCACACTGACTGTCATAGCTGGCAATCTTTACTTGCAATCCTCCTCACAGAAAAGACAGTGCATGGCCATGCTGCCATTTTTCTGAACCCAGATGAAATCCAAGACATTATTTAACTTTTTGAAGAGCAGCTTGACTTTGTTCTGGGTAGTAATGTGACCAAAGTGAAAGAACCTAATTTTTAATGAGCTGTCTCAATAATATTAATAAAAAAACAGACTCAGTTTATCAGACCCAAATGTGTTTATTGTGTATGTTATGATATTAAGTGGAACACAGTTGATGAGCAATTGCAAAACTGGAATTCCTTTCTAATACAGAATGCAGAAAAGGGCTCATCTATCTCAGATGCAGTTTGGAACTCTACTATGTCTTATTACATTTAAACTATATTACACGATCTCCCACGTTATTATTTACTATTTTGTACTTTGAAACCTTTTTCTGGGGTTGTACAAAATATGGCAAATATGATGATGAACATTTATACATGTACCATATTAGTCACTTCTATATGAAATATATGATGCTGTTTACAGTTGTTGTTTACAGTTTATAACCCAATAATTCTAGTACTTAGGCTTCCTCATCTCTAATGAGAATAATTGAAACAAAGATTTCCACCTACTTTTTTGCCATTCTTCATACGAGTTCCTGTATGTGGCTTTGTAAATATATAAAAAGACCAGGCTTGATTTTGGCCTTTCTAAAAGATAAATCTCATCAATATTTGTATACAATACAAACAGAGCAAGTGAACATTAAATCTTAAATATACATAAGCGTAACTGTGAATGTGGTAGGAGTGTTATTGCTATTTTGGATGCATTCAACCATGTAACATTATCCTTTCCCATAAACTTTCATAATTGCTTTTTTCAAGGTGTAGAACAGTATTATGGGCTGCTGTTAGAATTGCTCTTTGGCTCTACTACAGCTTCACCTCATGATTTATATGAGCTGTAGCTATACAACCTTGGGCTGTGATCTTGTCAGCTCTTACAAGCTATAAGGGCATCACAAGGGCCAGTCAATACTTAATGGCAGACCTCCAAGAAAAACCCAGAGTACTACAGAAAGTGTGTTGGTAATTCACTTGGAGTACTCTTCTCTCTGAATCAATATTGAACCAGCCCTTCAACATGGTGTTAACAGGGACTCTGCTGCTGGAGATAATGACCAAGATTTAAGAAAAATAAAACAAAAAAGTAGATCCTAAAATTAGGCTCTCCCTTCTATGGTTAGATACTAAATAAGTGGTCTGATTTTTCAAAAGTGCTGAGCACCCAAGAAACTCTCATTGAGGTCAATGGGAGCTACTAGATATTCAGCATTTTTGAAATCCAGACCATTTATTTGGGTGTCTGACCATAAAATAAGGAGCTGAAATATAGGATCCTATTTATAAAAATCTTGGCCTCTTGGCCTCAGTCTTTTTGGACTGCCAAAAATCAGGATCTTATACAGGGAGACCAGCATATTTTCTGCAAAAGTAGAGTGTTAATATTATTTTCCTAAATATTTAATTTATATTCTATAGAGTTTAGTTTTCCCTTTTTGGAAACAGGAAGCCAACTTCATTACAATTAAACTTATTTAGTACACCACCATTGTGCATTGTATATATGCCATATATTTAACAGAGAACTATTTTAGTAATATTTTGAGCAATTTTTTTAAAAAAAATAACAGAACTAGTTTTTGCTGCCTTAGTTACCAGGAATCCATCAGTAGAGGCCTCAGGCAGAGCAAATAATAACTAATACCCTCAAAACACATCTAAAAGAGAACTAAAATAGTGTTCTGAGCACATGAATAGTAGAGATTTAAAACCAGACATCTTAGAACTTCCAGAGTTAGAAGCAAGTGCCATCTCAGTACCCCTGGAAACAAGGAAATTTCCCCTTGCCTATGGTATAAAGTTCCCTAATCTATTTGTGCACAGTCATGAGATAGGATTTTAAATCCTGGTCACTGACTTCTGTAAGGATGAATACAGTTAATTCTGGGCCTTAAGTCAGTTCACTTTGGTGGGATAGAACAAAATATTTTTCTGACAGGTTTTTTTTTTCTTTCTTTTTAAAATGCGTCTGTTGAATTTACAATCAAGTTTGCAATGCTAAAAGTTAATCCCTCAGGAAAATGTATATAAAATACATACAACACAGGTGGAAGTGATAGCAATAAATTAGATAAATTGCAGAGTTGTGTTTTTATGTAACTTAGCATGTACCTTTTTGGCCATTGCACCTGCTCTCTGCCCAATAAATTATTTCCGTAAATATTTCTAAGTGGTGTCTATGTATATAAAGCTGTGGGATCCTCCTTCAGGATGAATGGTGGTATATACATTTTACAAAATGCTGAATATGGTAACTGACCCAGAAATTAGGTACTATTTCTGTCAATCTGCAAACAACATAAAATCTGGCAGGGAATCTCTGAACAATGCCATCATTTATGATGGGTTTGACCTTGTCGGGGGGCAAAGTCAATGAGAAGACAGATTTGGCTTATTGTGTCATACAAGCTATATCAAATATATACTTACCACATTATCCAAGGGTTTTGTCCAAGTTCTTCAGGACGATAGCAAGGCCAGTACTAAAATATTGACTATACAGTTGTCTCATCAGTAGATGTGATAAGTGATTACAATAACATTAAAACTAAATGTACCACTTGTCAAACTATAAAAAGCAGACCTTCTGATCCTATTTAAATTAATATAAGCTATTTAATAATTAACCAGATTGCATCAATAAGTCACTTGGTACACTGATTTTCTGATCGCCACTAAGCTCCAAATGTATTTACAGACTTTCTCCTCTTTCTGTAATAGAATTCTGGCTATGTGAGTTTTACAATGTAATGAAAGATTTACCCCAAAAATAACAGAGGAGAGACACTGTCATCTCTTCGTTGTTTAGGGTTTTTGTGAGTTATAGGCCAATGCTGTGTTTTTTTCCATTTTATTGATAGAACTCTCTTTGCTGCAGACATTTTCTTGGCCTCTGCCATATTGATTGCTGCTGTTGAGGGGGAATGAGTCCTCTGTTTGCACTCTACTTGAGAGACTGTTAATGCAGAACAAACCTGGAGATACTAAGCAGGTCACTGGACAGTCCTTCATAAATATTCAGCAGGAACAAACATTGTGAAAGACACTAATGCTGATAGAATTCACAGATATGCTAAGTATAAAGCATTTCCTGCAGAGAGCTCCTGTAGGGATAGCATAGCCTTCTGCTTTAATGAAGTTACACTTTTGACTAATGGCAAATGATGTTAACATTTTCCTTTCAATACCAGAGAATTTTTTCCTCCAATAAAGACAAAATTAAAATCACAGGACTGATCAAATTCTGAGTAAAAAGATGCAGGCACACCAGTTGATTTCCATAAAAAAATTAAACTTTCAAGATACAAACAAAATATTTGTTAAAAGTTTAATGCAACTGATTCATTTCCAGTTGTATTGTTTACATCATTATCAATGAATCTACACCTAAAGAAAGATTTTATAGAGAAAGATATTCTTTCCATAGGATTTTTAAAGCAACTTATACAATTCCACAACAGAAATTTCATTCTCTATTAAATTCTATAGTCTGGTTAAAAATTCTATAGAAAGGATATAATTCTTTATTAAACTCTAAAGGCTTTGATTTCTATAGAACCTTATTGGTCCTATTAATCACTATAGGGGCAAGACCATTAATTGGCATAAATTATCATAAGCTAGTGAAATCAATGGAGCTCTGGCAATTTACACCAGCTGAGGATGTGGCCTCAGGTAAAGGTGGCACCAAATCCGAGGGTTTTATTCAGTCATTATTCAGACAAAACACTCATTAAGTTCAGTGAGAATTTTGCTTGATAATAGAAAAACTGGTGGCTAGATTACACAATCATTACTCTTGTTAAGTAGTACTGTACCTCAAGTAGTTGCAATGATTCTGATGAAGCTACTCAAGGAATATGGTGCTAGTCAATGCAGAATCTAGCCTTTATGAATAAGGGCCTTAGGAGCTGATCCCTAAAAATACACATTACTTTCACTATTTCATCTTTCAGAGTAGCATTCGTATTAGTCTATATTCGCAAAAAGAAAAGGAGTACTTGTGGCACAAGTACTCCTTTTCTTTTTACTGTTTCATCTGTAACACAATAACAGTGAAAAATGGATGTCTTCCATTCTCTAGTCTTGCCCTTTTTTACTAAGGTTATTTCAGTAAGACATATTTCTGGTAAAAGTTTAGCAATAAAAGGGTAAGATTTTTTTCCTCAAAGGAGACAAAATAGAAGGTAAGGATTTATGTCTAGTGCACCCAGGAATATGAATTAAGCAGTCTGACAGCAATGAATCAGACAAAGAAGAAAGGGTGTTAGATTTTGTTGCTAACCATAAAGTGTTCATCCAAATGTGCTACTGGGCTGTATGTGCTAGCATGACAAATTCTAGGAAGTACAGATTTTAAAAATTAACTCTTGTGAGTTGCTCTGTTTTTTCCTTCTGCAATGTATACAATAAGTGCATACAATGTATACAGTGGCTCAAAATGGAGAAAATATCCTGGTCCAGTCAAAATAAATAGAATTTTTATGATGGGATATATCCTGCCTTCTGCTCTGAACCTGAGGGATGGTAGGTTCCACTGCACACAGTTGGAAGAGAATTATTTGAGCTTGCTATTCCTTTGCATCCACCCTTTACACTGTAGAGCCCAGGTCCATAGGGGATCTCCACATAAGGATTTGGGGGAGGGATGACCTCAGGCCAGCTAAAGGGACGGCTGGAGGTTTAATGATTTAATTTGATTACCCCTCACCAGAGGGTGGAGGAGTATAAGGACAATGGAGGCTACTCTAGTCATTAGTGGAAATGATAGCTATGAAGCAACTTTCCTGCTCTTTCATGACTTAGCAAGGAGAAGTTTCCTTCCCTAGTTCTGCCCAGATTTCTTCAGCATCCTGCTGAAAGTAGGCATTCATTGGGGGCCAGGAGTTTGAGATGGATAGTAAATTAGTTCAGGTTATTACAACCTTTATTCCTGTTAATTAGGCTATGGTTTCCTATGGCATACTGACTTTCATGCAAATATCATTAGCCAGCACTGTTCCACTGTGACAGTCACATAAGCACTGTTAAAATACATCCCAAACCGGATATTTACACTCAGTTTGTCCCACCTGATAGTCTCTGCTCAGGAGAGGCCCTAATAATTGCAATGATGCAGGGTAGGAGTGAGGTACATTAGTTCTAAGATAGCTTGTGCAGTCCCTTTTTTGTCTATGTCTGGCTCTGAAAAATACTGTTAGACTAGGTCTATACTTGCCGCTGTACATGATTACATGTGTGTTGTAACATCTGAAACACATTCCTAAAGGGAAACACACAGCATGAAAGCCAGAATACATGAGAGATGTGGCTATATACACACACTCTTCTATCCCATGAAGCACTGTAATTAATTCAGTGGAAGTTATAACAGATGATTAATGAACAGACACTGTGCCCTGTGTCTGTGCATTTCTCAACCAGCACTCTGGCAACTATAGCCCCTGGCCCCTGTGGACGAAGGGGAAGTGAGAGAGGGGCAGGTTCCAAAAGGGCCTGGGTGGCAAAAGAACAGTTATAACACACATGGTTATGCAAAGAGCCAGCACCACCCCCTCCCCCTCCACACACACCCACTCTCCTTCCCAAGGTCAATGGTCACCCACTTCTGAATGGCAACAGAACCAAAGAAGGGTGGTGGTCCTTGGTTGCTTGTGGGTGAGCCCACCAAGGTCTGGGAAGGGAAAGGGAACCATTTTGAGGAACATCACAGTGGTCCATTCTCCCTGTGACCATGTCAAATGTTTATCCATTCCCAATCCCGGTGTCTGTCCTCTCGTTGTGCTGAGCCACTCTGCAGGAAGCCAACCGACCTGGGGTGGGTGGCAGTTGCACAACAAGTGCCGTGTCCCTTAGTAATGGAGAGGCAACTAGCTTGCAATGTTAATCCAAAAGTTCAGAGAAGAAAATACACTTGTAGTGTGACTCTTGTTCCTTGGTCCCTTCCAGTGCTGCTGGCCAGACAGAATCAGATTTTCTGGCAAGGCAGGAGAAATAAGGGGTAAGTGATGTTTTCTGTGGTTCTCTGTTCCTCATCCAGGGGAACTCGTACTGCTAGCTTAGAATACAGTCTGTTTAATCTCAAACTGCCTCCCAGTTGCATACTGCAGCAAATTTTGGGTGCAGCAGAAATTCAAGCTGGTTCTTCAGGTTTAACAGCAGGGCAAATGTGCTTGGTCAACCTTCATAGCTCATCAAATCCCTCCACTCAGCAACATGTAGCAGGGTCATCAGTAGCAGAAATGTCTCTCTGGCAAAGGTGGTCAGGTATCTTCCACAAGGCTGGAAAGCCACTTCTCTTTTCCATTCCTTGAACACTGCTGTGTTGTCCTAATGATGGCTACCCTTCAAAGAAGAAATAGGAATCTAGTAACATAATCCTCTTGAGATGCAAAAATAGTCTGAAGGAAGGAAGCTGTAACAGTAGCTTTCCTGGAATGCTAAAAAGTATCAAAATTGTAACTAAGTTGCTGAAGGCCATATTATGTGAAAGGATTTCTTTGGTTCATTCAAAGAAGCAACGCAATATTATGCTAGCCTTGTCTTTAACTTGCCAGGACATTCCAATGCTGACAGGGAAACTATTCTGCCAGAAAGGCAGGAGAAGCACCACAGAGAGAGCAGAGGCAAACCCTAGAGGACCTGGTCATTTGCATTGAGGATGCACTGACTAACTGGTTCATGGAGCAGAAGTATGCCGAGAGGGAATGGGACCATGTAGTCACTGGTACAACTGGTGGTGGAATGCTTTTGGGGCCCACCCACCATCACGGGCACTGCTCCTCTCCCAGAACAGCCAACACCTCCTCTTCTTCATCCTTCTACTCCTCTTCCTTCAGCTGCCACCCAGCCTGCTGCTGAGGATATTCCATCTCCACCACCCTGCTGGGGAAGACTATGCTGGATGTCTGGCACAACTTCCTCTGCCAGCCTCTGAAATTCCTTGCAGGGACCCCTCCCCCCACCCATTGAGCATGCAGGAGGGGGATGAGAGCCTGATCCAGTCCCTGCAACCCAACCTGTGTTCATCGTCCAAACCCCATGGAGGAGACATCCCCTTTTCTCCCCACCCTTCCCAATATTCTGCAGCTGTTCCCTGCTTGTCAGGGTGAGGTGAAGGGCAAGGAGACATGTCCACAGACAATAATGTTTGCCCATTTCTCAGTGAATTTGAACTGTTTTTCTGTTTGTTTGTTCATTCCTGTTCTAAATTATTTTAACTCTGTCTGATGAATGTCTGTAAATAGTTACTGTTCACTTCACTTCTGTGTGCACCTTACTTTCCAAATATGGGGTATATCGTGTTCATCATGTTTGGAATAGGTCAGCAGGATTCACAACACATGACTCTGATTTCTGTAAATGCGTGGGGCCAAAAAAATGCAAGGAAGTCTGTCCCTTTCATGCCCCCTTCCTGCCTGCCAGCCATTAATTTCCTGCTGCAAAACCAAAAAACAAAACACATGGCGTTTGGCAATGAACTAAGCTATGAAATAACTGTTGCTCTCCAAAGTGCCGGAATAAACAGAGAAGATAAATTAACTGATGCAGCTTAGTGGGTCGTTAATTACTTAATTGACAATAGAGACAAAGGAAACAAAAGTAAATTAAGAAAGAAGATAGCTTGACAATTAAAGGTGCTTTTAGGACACCTCCTCTCCAACCCCTATCAAACCTTCACCACTTGCAGCCAGGGGAATACTCATGCATAGCACCTGATAAGTGCTGTGAGCAACAGTGTCAGAAAACATTGTGAAAAATGTGCAAAGCCCCTACCAAATGCTTACACAACTGTTTTAAAACCACTTTAACAATGCTTAAGAGCTCACAATAAAGCATCCTGAAACAGAGCGTTTATCTTATAATAAAAAACATTGCTCAGTAATGGCATTGAGGTGTGTATGCACACTCCACAGCACAAAACCGTGGCCAAAGTTGTTAACCCTGAAGTCCCTCACACAATTGTCTACTTCCAGTTAGTATTTAATGCTGGTTACAGGGGATCAAAACCCAACAAGGTATGTCACAACACAAGCAGGTGGCAATAATCTATTGAGCTTTTCCAGCAGTACAACCGTGTCCCTCAGCCCAGTCCCAGGTCACCCTCTGGCTCCATGCTCACCCACAATGTGAAGCAAATAGCATCACAAATTTCCCTTGACTGACAGGAACCAGGAGCAGTGTGCAAATGGGTGGGATCTGGCTGCTTATACAGATTTGAAAACCAGATCTCTACTATGCCTACTTGCTGTGGAAGTATTCCTTTTTAGTCTTGCATATGTTTTGCAAGGCACAACATGCCACAATAATGTGAACTACTTTGGCATTCAGACAGGTCCAGAAACAGAATCAAAGAACTTTCAGTTGTCCAAAGGCATACTCCACCACCATTTTGCAGCTACTCAGTCTTTATTTCAATTACCTTTTTCTTGGGTTGGTGATGTCAGGGTACAGTTTCATGAGCCGCATTAGTAGTGAGTATTTGGGGTCCCTCAAAATAAATGTCAGCACAGAAACACTGAACATAACCACGTTGTTTCTGGGAAATAAAGTCTGCTCTCCCCATTCCACTTCTGTGGTACAATCCTGACCTCTTGAAAACCCTACCAAGGACCTTTCCTTTGTGTCCAACATTGGTGTTCAAGAACTGACCCCTGTGATCCATTAAGCCATGGACAAAAAGTGTATAGTAGCCTTTTTGGTTCGTGTATTCACTGTTCCCTTTCAGTGGGAAAAGTACTGGGATGTGTGTTCCATTAATGGCCCCTGCAGTTTAAAAACCCATCATCTGAAATCCCTCTGTAATTTCAGTTATGGGTAGATTACAATACTTATAATGTGACAAACCTCTAAAACCACCACGCCAACAGTTGACTTCCAAACCACACACTGGTTTGCAGGTGACTGGTGCCTGTCAGGTACCAAAGGTCAATAGCCACCCACTTCTGTACTTGTATGTATTTCCAAAAACTAGTGATCTGGGATACCGCCCCTGAAATAGTAGCTCTACCATCAGGTATCAAAAAGGAGCAGTGTGGACACAAATATATGCCTATGCACAGTGTGATGGGTTCCCTCAAGTGTGCTACCTGGAACTGGGGTACCACTGAGCCCTCTGACTCACCAGCCTGCCTTCCCTCCCACAATGTGTTGCTGTGACAAGATACAGACCACTCCCAGTCCTACATTCCCACCAGCATTTGCACAGGCAGGGACACACCCAGTTGCAGTTACATGCAGGCTGACCAGACACTGCATGAACCAAGAATAGAGACACTATAACCAAAATAACCCCAGCTTCCCAGCCTAGCACCCCAGAGCTGTACCATCCTGCCCTGATCAAAACCCCAGTCAATATGAATTTATTACCCAGTTCGCCTTTCCCTCAATATGGAGAGAAATATGCACAATACGCTTGTGTTAAACCAAGCTGAGATTTTCCCCAGACACTTCAGTCAAAGGCACACTGGTTTAGATTAAAACATAAAAAGTTTATTAACTACAAAAATAGATTTTAAGTGATTATAAGGGATAGCAAACAGATCAAAGCAGATTACCTAGTAAATAAACAAAACCGCAAACTAAGCCTAAAATTCCTCACCCTGACTGACGGTAAAGCAGGCTTCCAGATTCTTAAGGCATAAGCTGCACTTGCTTTGCATTTTGGGATCCCCACCCCCATTCCCAGTCCTTTTCTTTCAGAGCTTCTCTCAGGTGTTGAATTGTGGGGGACTGAAGAACAGCAAATAATATCACTCCCTGCCTTATATAACTTTAACATATGGCGGAAGCCCTTCATTCCAAAAACTGTTTCTAGTCCAGTTTGTGGAAAAATACAGGCACCCAAAATGGAGATCAGTGTCACGTGGTATGGTCACATGCCCTTGCATGCCCTGCTGAGTCATAGCAGCCATTACTTACAGACTGTCTGGAGCATTCTCAAGTTGGGGGTAAGCTTCTCCTAAAACCTATTGTTTCCCCTGATGGCCCATTACCTTGAACAGGCCCTTCCCAACCAGCTATCTAGACTGAAAGCATCTTGCCTACAGATGACGTCACTCAGTTGTAACTACATTTGAAGATACAGATACATAGTCAATATTCATAACTTTAGATACAAAAATGATACATGCACACAAATAAGAATCAAATTAAGCAAATCATAGCTTTTCCAATGACACTTTACATGACCCATCTTGTACAAAATGCATCATAATTATGTCATATTCATATCAGAATAATATTGCTACGACAAATATGGAGCATAGTGTCACACACAGAATATACCCATACCCAGAATAGCATATGTGGACCATCAGTGTGGGTATTGGGTCATGCGCCAACAGTACATGGAAAAGTACCTGGTGATGTGTGCCAGGGTAGATTTAGCCTTAATTTTTCATATTATTGTTTATATTAATGTAGAGCCTAGAAGCACCAGTCAGGGATTAAGGTAAGCACCAATCTAAGTATAAAACAATAGGCAGGTAAAAGGGATTATAGGGCAGATCACAAGATAAAAGTGACACGAATATGAGCAATATGATCTACAGCAGCCACAGCACATCAGCTGCCTAACTATTTTTAGTGATTTGTAGGCATTATGGTATGGTTGAGAGTTTTAAGGAGGGTATTTGAAGGAGAACAATGTTGTGGGTTTGTGGATATTTACAGGGAACTCCTCCTGTTCATGAAGGGAGAAAATGCACAGGTCTTTGAACATGGAAACTCAATTCAAAATTAATCCAAAAAGATAAATGTAGACATTTCTGAAAAGATTCATAGATTAATTTAAGGCCTGGAGGGACCATTATGACCATCTAGTCTGACCTCCTGCATAACACAAAGCATTTCACCTATTAATAAGAGCCTCACTGTGCTAGCTTCTGCCCAGTGATTAGGTGTTAAAACCACCTGAGACTTGTCCATTTACCTGAAAGTCATGGAAAGCCATGCACTTAGGTTAAGCCAAAGTACACGGAGAATTGCTGATAGTTGAGATATGTAACCAAATGCCATTTATCTGATCTGTTCCAAAGGAAAAAAATATTCTATGTGGCATACTGTGAGGTGGCTCTGGTTTTGTTAATGCTGCAGATGGTTTCTGACCTATTTTTAAATACACCATCACCACATACGTAGACTGCTAAAGAAGCAGAAAAATAAATTTGTTCCCTTGGATGCAAAATGCATGTAAAAGCTTTTATGTTCAGAAAATGCTTTTTTTAAGAAGATGGGGAAGGCAGAATTTCCTCCTTCCCTGCTCCTCTTCAGTCTCAAGTTAATAAAAAGCACTTCCGACAGAAATGAACTACAATACATTCCAATGGCGCAATACTTTGTAGACAAATGCACAGCCCTAATACCCAATAGTTCACATGCGGCATTGGATGTAATAATTATTTTAATGAGAGAGAAAACGGTTACTCAGGACACTGGGGTTATGCCCTTACTATTTCAGAGGAATGCTTTGTGATTTTTAAACATTATTATAGGCAGCCACTCAGATACAGATAGAAAGTCATATGTTTAACCATTTGACAGCGAACATCTTTGATACATCAGACAAAATATACACCAGACAATGCCCTATGTACCAAGTACAGGACTTTGAATCATAACTTTCCCATGGAATATTGGTGCTTCAAAGAAATGCCTCCATGTTCCATGGTAGCACAGAAGTTGCAGCAAAATACAACAATGAATTAATGTACTATCCAAAGAATGGGTACAGAAATAACCCTTAATGACTAAATTCACTCTTGCTACAGCTCACATATTAGCACCACAGCACCCAAATCTCAACTGCATTGCACCTTATGTAGTCATTTGCCCCTGTGTAAAGCAGGTAAAAATATTACCAACTCAAAGTGACAGCACTTTACTGCATACATAATGACCACACTGTACCAAGGCAGTGGAGAAGCAGGCCCCAAATCTAATGGTCCTAGGGTATTTGCCTCTCTTTACTGTTCCCTTTGTTCATTGATGACCTGTAAAAGTAAGCCTTACCTCTCCTGCTTTTGAGTCACAGGAGAAATGAGGCTGACTCTTGGCCAGTGGGATACAGTTAAGACAGTACTGGGAGATAAGGGTTTCTGGTGTTACCCTAATGGAGTGGTACATACTGTCTTGATAAAATCCAATTAGTATGAACAACCCCTGCTAGAACATACATAGAGAATCTGCCCTGAAATTCTAACATTCCTTCAACCTTCATCTAGTCAGAATGTGATACTCCCACAAATATATTTTGAAGTCCTACCAGGTATCATACGAGACTAACATCACATAATTGCATATTTAAAAGAATCATTTAAGTCGCAACAGCTACAAAGTAATCCAAAAAAAACCAAAACATTTTACTGTGGTATATGCCTATAACAGAAGCCACTGGAAAAGCACTCATAAAACTAAATCAGTCTACCTCCTGCCTTCTTCGCCCATCCTTAGATAGACAAGGTAGTGAGGTAATATTTTTAATATATCTAGTATCCTGGGACTGACATGGCTACAACAATGCATATTCCATCCTTAGAGATTCAACATTCTAAGAAGAACTCCTACTCCTAGAAAAGAGTAATATAGAGACACTATAAAAGCACTCATTTCATGATTATTTAAAAAATAGTGTTGTTTTTTATACCTCGAATGCAGGAGGTACTGTGAAATTTGCAATTACTTTCATGTAAAAAAGTGTCCATTTTCCCACTATGATTACCCAATTTGAAAATTTCAGAGGTTTTTATGTGGGAGGAGATGTTTAAAAAAAAAGCAATGGCCCAGGTTTTGTTATAGGAATAAGGGTCAAGTTGAAATGCATCTCTGTTGCCTGCCTTAGCACAGTGATGCAAAGATTAAATACATTCTCTCAGAGAATTCAGAAGTTGATAATAAAGTCTTGCCAGAATTAAGTAAGAAAAGAATTACTGGGCCTGATTCTCCACTCCATTACACTGGTTTCACACCAGTGGCTAAAATTTTCAAAAATGAGTAGGCACTTGGGGTGCCTGAATGTTTGAATGCCTGATGGGAGATACCTTAAAGGGTCCTGGCTGTTAGTAAGCATTTAGCATTCATCCTCTGAAGTCAGGCCCCTTTAAGATACAATAGAGAATAAGCTATGATAATAATACATTTATATTGGCAATTTATTTCTGCCTAGCCTGACTACACATTATATTTATTCTTTGTAATATGATTCTGCATGTATATAGTACTTAAGGATCCCAAAGGGTTTTGCAAACTACATGCAGCACCCCTGAAATGCAGCTACTTCAGACATGAAGGATAGCAGCCAGTGGATAGCATGCTCCACATCAGTGCAGGAGAGGAAACATTTGGGGTATGGGACACTGGGGAAAACCACTACTTTTACAAAAGTTGCCTTGAGACCTTTAGAATCTATGCAGAGCTAAGAGGACTTAAGTTTTTCAGGCCTTGTCTGAGAAACCAAGGGACAGATTTTTCAAAGGTATTTAGCCATGTAAAGCTAGGCACCTAGTGCGATTTTCAAAAGTTCCTAAACAGTTCCAGATATCAATGGGAGTTAGGCACAAAACCTGCTTTGGTGCTTTTGAAAACCCCATTAGGCAACTATCTGCATTTTCAAGCACCTAAATACCTCTGAAAATTTGGCCCCAAGAGACATATTGCCTGGAAACACCTTTTATTTTTCTTGGAAGGTTAAAGGGGTATGTTGACAATGAGGACTGTAGGGATTTCAGGCTTTATACGTCTTCCATCAAGCCATGCTTCCCAAGTTAAAGCAAGTTTCTTCAGGAAAGATTGGGCTCAAAAGACTGCGTATGTCTATATCCTGAGACAGGTGAGTAATGCACATAGCCACAGGAAGAGTGTGGTGTTTGTAACTGGTATCTGTTATGTCTTGCTTTCTGTGTTCTATGCCTTTGAATGGAGAGAAGGCCCCCTACCTATTAGAGAGACGGCTACCATTTAGTGTTCATCCAGATGCAGTCTGGTTCAGAGACATGCACACCGTGTGCTCTCTCAGGGAACCTGCCTTTTGTTCTCACTTGTTTTGTTGTTCTGTTAATATCAAATAAAGGTCAATCTGACAAAGAATATGGTTGGTCTATGTATATGGAAAAACATAATGCAAAACTTGTTGTGACAGAGTCCCATGTGCCAAAGAAAATGTTAAATTGATTCTCCTTCACAACAAAGATAACTTCATTTATACTGCATAAGTACTATCCTACAAAAGCAGTGCTGGACTTCCATGGGAGTACTATGAATATGTTTATAATATGATTAGGCTGGCAAAGCACGCCTAAAGTGCTGCATCACTGGTCCTGTGACTGTTATACTGCTGTAGTGGGACCTCTTATACTTCTAGTGGGCTGAAATAGCACTACTTATAAGTGTACTTATATCTCAGTTAGAATGAAGAGAGACATGCCAGCTGGTGGCATGAGGCCTGAAAGATAAAATTGGTGATACAAGCACTGACAGATTTTTCCTGACTCCTCTTCTCCAGCTCAAATGGTATAGCATTGCATTGCAATTTTTTAATCCCAGGGTACTTGGTTCAAAATTAATTCCTCTCTGCCATAAAAACAAAACACTTATCAGATCAAAGGGATGAATTTAATGCACATTCGTGGACTGCTCATATGGTACTGTCCTGGGGGTTGTGGAGCATTATTATGTGACTACCAACCCTAGTGCTGCACCTCAACAGCTAGGATTTCTGGAGACTTCTAGATTTATATTATCTTTGTACTTTCATTAACATAACTGGAAAACAGACTAATTAATGTCTTAATGCAATTCATCATTTATTTGTATTACTTTTGTTTCTAAAGAGACATTTTGTACTTGGGTAAGGTAACTGAACTGACAACCCTGAAGACTAACAGTCTGTTTGTATCCACAAAACAAATACAGCCAGGGCAATACTAACATGAACTTCCCAATCAATGTTTCTCTTTGCTGAGCAGGTGGGACCTGCCAAGATTTTCTGAGTGCCTGAATTTTTCAATGTCAAGGAACTTTCGGGAAATCCAGCCCCTTTAAAATGTCCCAGACTCGACATCCAAAAATCAAGGAACCCAAAACACTAGCCACTTGTGAAAATATTGGCTGCCACTTTTAAGGCTATGGAGACAGTTGAGTCTCCATGGAATGACCCATATTTTTAGTGATGCCCCCTCACAAATGTGGTGTTCTATTTCATTGTGGTAAATTATTACACTAGAAATACAGGGTCATTAAATAGGTGTTATTGCAGTTTACCTTCAAAAGCATAAATAAAAACACCTCTATCCCATATCAGTATGTACTTTCTACACATCTATTTTTATTGTTTGCTTTAGGGTCCTTCTCTCTCATCATAGGCATCATTCTGACCTTGGCAGATTGAAAGATATTAGGCACCATAGCCATGGAATCCTTGCCTTTTCAGACAAGACAAACAGTTCACTTGCCCACCAGGAATATGACTGATGTCATCAGCTCTTCTCATGTAGGACCTCAAACAGCCAACAGATGGTAACAAGTTTCAGTTAACAATTACTTGGTCAAATATGAATCGGTGACCTAGGAGTGAAAGACTCAGTATCCAGTTACCAATTCCCTAAGTCATTTAGTCATTCTAGTAAAATTGTTTTTAGCTATCATAATAGAAAAGTGGTTTTGGTAAGTGAAAAAACAAACGTATTCATCTCAGCAAAGGGACTGAAAGCCCACAAATGAATGTCACATGAGATTATTTTTTGTTTTTGTTTTACTGATTGAGTAAAATTCACTGGATCAACGTGACATGCAGATACACAAGAGATATAATTTCAAGAGGGAAGACACCTATATAGGTATCAAAAGGCAAACAAAAAAAAATCAAGGAATACTTGCAAATATTTACAAACAAGTAACTAACATCAGTTAACATCATTTAATTTATATTACATTTCCTTTTGTAAAAGTTGCTTTCCTTGTTCTGTTGTGGGTAATTAGGAGATGGAAATGGAGGAGCTAATGAGTGGCATGAGGAAAGGACAGTTTGATTTATTCCAGAATTATTTTTTTTAAAAAAAATTCATATACTGAGTAAAGCATGGACAATGAAGAAGGGTCAAGGTTTCATAATCATTGAGATGACCTAGCAATCAACAACCCAGGTCATTCATAACCAATATTCACCTCAGCCATGCAGAACCTAAAGCCATTGCGTGAAAACAACATTTTTCTCCTACAAGATTTATACATCTTTAACTTTAGTTTTATACTATTGTAGGTGTGGCCCGGGTTCTGGCGTAAAAATAAAGAAAGTGAAAATTTTAGTCTCTGGATTTTAGAAGCTTCCTTTTTTGCCTTCATTGATCAGTCAGTCCACTTAATGGAGTAGACCCTGCAATCCTTACTTATGTGAATAATAAGCATGTATTGCACAAGTAATCTTAGGCCGCGTCTACACTACCCGCTGGATCGGCGGGTAGTTATCAATCTATTGGGGATTGATTTATCGCGTCTAGTGTAGACGTGATAAATCGATTCCCGATTGCTCTGCCGTTGACTCCAGAACTCCACCAACGTGAGAGGTGGAAGCGGAGTGGATGGGGGAGCAGCAGCCATTGATCCCGCACCGCGAGGATGCGAAGTAAGTGATTCTAAGTCGATCTAAGTTACGTTGACTTCAGCTACGCTATTCTCGTAAGTGAAGTTGCGTATCTTAGATCGATTCCCCCTCTCCCCCCTCAGTGTAGACCAGGCCTTAGACATTCTATGGAGAAATTCACTATAGAAAAAGTGCTGAGTAGTCTCACTCAGTCCAATGGAAATCACATGAGTGAGGACAACTGGGCCAGGACCCATTTTTAGCATCTCCTCCTGCAATCTTCCACACTCAGTACTGGAATTTTAAGAAGTAGATGCTGTCATAAATATAAAGGGAAGGGTAAACCCCTTTGAAATCCCTCCTGGCCAGGGGAAAGCTCCTCTCACCTGTAAAGGGTTAAGAAGCTAAAGGTAACCTCGCTGGCACCTGACCAAAATGACCAATGAGGAGACAAGATACTTTCAAAAGCTGGGAGGAGGGAGAGAAACAAAGGGTCTGTGTCTGTCTGTAGTCGTCTTGGCCAGGGACAGAACAGGAATGGAGTCTTAGAACTTTTAGTAAGTAATCTAGCTAGGTATGTGTTAGATTATGATTTCTTTAAATGGCTGAGAAAAGAATTGTGCTGAATAGAATAACTATTTCTGTCTGTGTATCTTTTTTGTAACTTAAGGTTTTGCCTAGAGGGGTTCTCTATGTTTTTGAATCTAATTACCCTGTAAGATATCTACCATCCTGATTTTACAGGGGGGATTTCTTTATTTCTATTTACTTCGATTTTTATTAAAAGTCTTCTTGTAAAACACTGAATGCTTTTTCATTGTTCTCAGATCCAAGGGTTTGGGTCTGTGGTCACCTATGCAAATTGGTGAGGCTTTTTATCCAACATTTCCCAGGAAAGGGGGGGTGCAAGTGTTGGGAGGATTGTTCATTGTTCTTAAGATCCAAGGGTCTGGGTCTGTAGTCACCTAGGCAAATTGGTGAGGCTTTTTACCAAACCTTGTCCAGAAAGTGGGGTGCAAGGTTTTGGGAAGTATTTTGGGGGGAAGGACGCGTCCAAACAGCTCTTCCCCAGTAACCAGTATTAGTTTGGTGGTGGTAGCGGCCAGTCCAAGGATAACGGGTGTAATATTTTGTACCTTGGGGAAGTTTTGACCTAAGCTGGTAAAGATAAGCTTAGGAGGTTTTTCATGCAGGTCCCCACATCTGTACCCTAGAGTTCAGAGTGGGGGAGGAACCTTGACAGATGCTCACAGTAAGAAGAGTGAAGCTGAAGCAGTTAAAAGGTGTGGTGGTTATGACAGAGGTTATGGTGGTTAAAACTGTTGACAGAGGACCAGATTCTCAACTGAGTAAACTAGTGTATCTCCACTGAAGTCAATGGAACTACACCAATTTCCATGAGATAAGGATCTAGGCCTAACAATCTGCTATAGCAAAGTTTAGTTTATAAGCCAAAATTACTATTGTATTATAGCTAAACAAAGAGAGAGACCAACCATGACTACAGGCATTGTGGTGGGAATGCGACTGTGTGTGTGAAGGTGGAGGGGTGATAATAATTGCCAATTGCACATACTTAGGGGTAGCTTGTTAATCAGAGGTTAAGATCGATTGAAATGTTGTCACTGGACAGGATCTTTCTAAATGAATGAGTTATCTCTACAGTACTAATGATACCAGTTTATAACTGAGCTTCAGTTTGTATGCTTTTTTAGTTTTCAGTCCATTGTAGAAAAATGTTGGTGGATTTCTTTTTATTCTTTTTTTTTTAAAATGAACATTTTAAGTACATAGTTTTACTTCATTTGTGCCGGGAAATTGCCCAAACACCTTCATTAGAAATAAAGCAAATCTGTTCAATACTACTCTGAACAGGAGACACTATATGCTTTATTGAACAGAAAAACTGTAACAAATCTTATCCTGTACACAGGTTCATTCTGCCTAAGAATGTTCATATATTTACAAGTTTATACAAATGTGGATGCTACTACATAATAAATAGTGTTTTGTTACCCTATTTTCTTGGCCAGGTGGTTGATTATATGGTATGGGATATTTTTCCAGGTGGTATAGGAAATCGTATACACCAGCTGCTGCACCCACTGAGTAACGGTTTGCTAAATGACACAGCACTGATCATACATAACAACATTTAATTACTCTAGAGTGATAACTTTATTGGATGTATCTTTACTAATTGTAAAGAACCCTCCAAAAAGACTTTTACCTGCCTCTGTTTTTGCTGCACGCTGTGTAATGTTTGAAAATACAAATATTCATGGAACATTTGAGTGATTGAAAGAAAGCTTTCAGAGTAACAGCCGTGTTAGTCTGTATTCGCAAAAAGAAAAGGAGTTCCTGTGACACCTTAGAGACTAACCAATTTATTTGAGCATAAGCTTTCGTGAGCTTATGCTCAAATAAATTGGTTAGTCTCTAAGGTGCCACAAGTGCTCCTTTTCTTTTTGAAAGAAAGCTAGCACTGGAGAGATGCACTATTTGTTTGATTACTTGGCACACTGCCACTGGTACTTGGCATAACATGCTTGCTGCTGGCACTGGAGATGTTCGATGCACTAGCCACTGGGCCCCCGTTATAACCACTTACTGTGGAGAATCAATATCAACCTATTGCATAAACAACAAAATGAACCTTGTACACAAGTGATAGCAAATAGCATTTGAATTATTTTACATAAATCTGAGCCTGTAATTGTGGTTGACATTCCTATTAGTATTTTATCTGAATGCTATGATCCTAATTGAGTAACATTAAATGTAGTTTATTGAACATCAGTCCACTATACTGCCTGCTTTGCCTATGACTGTGATCTGTGTGATGAAACCAGCGGTACAAACAATCCCTTCCGTTGGTCCACTTCTTGGAGGGCAGCCAAAGTATTTATTGCTATTTATGCAATTAATGGCCATATTGATCTCTTGTTTTATTTCCAGTAAATAGTGGATAAACTGTTCATTTTTCCCTCCCTTTTTTGTAATTAATGTGACTACAGCTTAACTGTTACTAGTATTGTATAACTATTTATTTAGCTTCTGCATTTGCTATTGCCATGTTGCCCCCCGGTTGGTAATGATTATAGAGCTGATAAGCTAGTGCATGGACAAAATCAGTCCCATATGAAAATGTGAACAATTAAATAGTTAAAACTTTCCACACCAAAATATGACAGTCACAGACATCATCTTTGGCTTCAGGTAACCTCTTAAATGTTAGTCAATAGATTTTAAAGTCTTTAAGGCAGAGATTGTCCTTCATTTGTTATAGCACCAAGCATATTAACACCAGTGCTAAAAATAAGGATGACCATGTAAAGTAGAATCCCTCAACTCAGGGAAGCACAGGAACTGCTCCTCCCCTGAACCATTGTGGCTGGCATACAGCCCAAAGGTGCAGTGGAATTATTGCACAGGGTTGAGGGAAGTATGCTGCACTCCCAGAAGTGGTGTAGCAGTGGGTATGCTGCCCTTTGCACCAGGGAGTCTTTAGAGAAGAGATGACAGGTTACAGCATATTCTCAGTTGCTGAATCACAGAAATTGGAATGGTGTGACAAATGAAGGAGAGACAGGCGTAGTTGAGTGGCATTGCTGTTTTCCTTATTACTATAAAGGTCCTTGTTCAGAGTAAGAGGAAGGCGACTTTCTATGTGTTTCACCATTGACATGTGACACATATAGAAGCTGTGTATAAGTGTCCCAAGAGAACAGATGGGCTCTGTATTGCTCTGGACATTTAAAGCTAGATGTATCAAAACACTTCAAATGTACTGTAAAAAACAAACCTGTATTGGCAGGAGGATGGATAATGGTTGAATTGATATGATAGATGGACTGGATGATCTAATAAGTCTTTTTTCCATCCCTAATTTATATGAGTCTATGATGCAAAGGAGAATAGTGGGGAGCCTATTCCCCTTGTTCAATTATTCAGCTTAATTAAAAAGGAGAAAGGAAGAGAGAAAAGGGAAGGAATTTTTAAATATATGCTAGTTTCAATGAGATACACCAAGAAAAGGTAACTGAGTTTTTGCTGACACTGGTCCACATTTTATTTTGTTTAGCTATCCAAGATTTTTTTTTCCTGGTGCCATTGACAGTCCTTCCAGAAGCATGATGACAGCTTTGAGTTGACAGAGAATCATTATAATCAGTGCTGAAGTTATAAACTCACAATGAGAAAGGAATTTGTGTTTACAGTAGTGGGGACCACACACTGTGATAGCTAGCATTAGAAACTCAGCAGGGGGAGTCTGAAAAGCTTTGGCGTAATAGTAGATTTGGGAGCTTTTTGGTATGAATAGGTCATGTTTGTTCAAGTACCTGTCTACCACATAACAATAAAAATATTATCATATTCAGTAGGACAATTATTGCTGCTACATTGCATATGTAGCCTCTTAATTTTCCTACACCTTTCAAAGTATAAAGACGATGCAACCTCTAATAATGTATTTTTTTCTGACACTGTTAGTAGTGCATTGCAATATGCAATGCCACACAAAGATAAGACGGAGGCATACAAATGAATAGATCAAAAATATGGAACAGGTATAATGTCAAAACAAGGTTATTCCTTCACGTGATTAAAAAACTGTTAACTCAAAATGCAGAAACAAATATGTGAAAGAACAACTGAAGCATTACCTCTAAGCTCAGGAAAAAATATTTTTAATGTTGTAATGAGTGGGAGCTTATAGCAGCTCAAGAGAGCTTTAAAATCCAGAAACTATTCTCTGGGAAGATATATACAGAGAGCAAAACTCCAAGTCTGAGCAAAATTTTCTCTCCAATTTTTTTTTATACTTTGAATTTATGATGAACTATAGGCAATTTGAAATTACAAACAAATCTCTAGGAGAAAGATCTCAAGCAGCATAGGTTTGACTTGATCCTTGTCCAATAACAAAAGCTCTCTCAACTACATTCTGTATATTACACACAAAAAACTGCTTTGCAAAGTCAAGCACTCAGATTTTAGGAAATGCCACTTTTGCAATACCCCTGAGAGATGAAGTAGTATTATTATCCATGTTTTACAGACGGGGAGCTGAGGTACACACAGATTAAGGTTAAAAGTATCTGCTAATTTTGGGTGCGTAATTTGAGATGTCTAGGGTCTGATATATATGCTCCTGCTGATTTACGTTGCAGCTGTGAGCGCTCAGAACTTCTACAAATCAGGGTCTGGCCACCTTTGTATATCTAGCCCTCAGATACTATGGTGATGGGAGCTATATAAGTACTTTAACTAGAATGCCTAATGTATAGATGCCTAGAAAAATCACAGGAACAACACGGTGATCCACAAAGAGTATGTTAGGCACCTAGTCTCCCTATAAAATGAACCAGGAAGTGCCTACAGGGTTAGGGTCTTTATGTGCTAGGTGAGCATGCTAACCACTGGGCTAAAGGCCGTGGGTGGGAGGACACTACCACCTCCTTGTCTTTTTGTGAAAAAGGGCGTAAGTGTCAACTCCAGGAGAGGGTCTCTACTAGGCCTGTGCAACATGAGATATTTTAAAGACTATAGCCAAATTTGGGCATTACCCCCCCACCACCACCAAGTAAAGGGAGCATCTCGGACACCAAGGTGATTCCCCTTTTCCCCACCATGTCAAGTTTCAAGTCCATTCTCCAAACCCTGGAGGCCTAGAGATTTTCAGTGAAATGGTTGCAAGATTATTTTTAACATTGGTGTAACAATGTATTTTTCCTTTATTCTTATAAAAAGCTGAATAATTTTTGCTAAAGATTTCCCAAAAAAGGTCTTCCTGAGGCAGGCACTCAACATGGAAAATTTCAGCCTGAGTCGTTAAAATTTGACAAAGTTATAAACAACTAACAGAAAGGTCTTAATAATGGAAACAACATAATATTTTTCCCCAAGGAAATGATGCAGGTTTCTTATTACCTAATATTTTCTGCTCATCAACTGATACATCATGCTATAATGCTCTTTCTGAGGGTACTGCTTCAGGAGACCACAGCTTCAGGAAAGAAGTTACACTAAGAAACCCCTGAAGGAGTTTCATATGCTTTTTTCCTGTTTATTGAAGAACGGAGCACCCTGCCATCAAACCATGTGGATCTGCTGGAGGAATAAGGCCCTCCATTTGGAAACCATTTGTCCCTGGTCTGGATTGAGGGACCCCTACTCTCCACCTTATTACTGGGCAGTACTGCTCCAATGAAGCCTTTCTGCGAAGGAGTCCTACATAAACAGCTCCCTACAAGGGGAGATGAGTTCCTTAATGCAAAAGGGTGTCACAATACCTATGTGATGAGAAGCATCCCCATACCCTCTTCCTCTTCCCTCATATAGATTTAATGCCCCATGGAAAGCATCCACAGAACACCAACAGTGGGGGGAATCAGTGCCCCAGAGACAGCTGACAAATCTTCCATGAGAGGCAATGGAAGTTTGTGAACAGAAAGCCCCCTCGTTACACAGAACATTAATACAATGAAACCCTTGTATTTAAAAAAAGTTCAGTCAAACTCAAAGCTGGTATGGAATATATGGCAGATATTCCACTTAGAAAGCAGTTTGCAGTACTTCTAATTAAATATGCTGACTAGCTCATATATAGCACCATACATTTTGAAAGGTATAAATGTATTTAAAGGTATAAATACATTTTTAAAGGTATAAATTTACCAAAAAGGTCAATGGAATTAAATTGCTATATCAGAAAATTATCTAATTGAGCCTCACTACATTCATGTGTGCAGCAATAGTCCCATTATGCAGAAGGATAAATTGAGAAAGAGAGAGGATAAATTACTTGGCCAATGCCTTAACATGAAGAAATGACAGAGCCAAGACTAGAATTTAGTAGTTCCTGAGTTACAGTTTCATTTTTTAAGCACTGAATTATGCTGCCTCTGTAACAGTACTTGGATTCAATGGAACTCATCTCATTAATTCAAAATATTTCATAAATTGTGTTAAAACAGATTACAAAATGGAATTATCCCACTTGTAAGGGTACATAATAACTCCAAATTAAAAAGATTTCTTTTCCTGAAGTCAGTTCTGCATGAATTCTCATCATTCCATGCTTAGCACCAAATTCTCAGAGTTCAATTTCAGTACCAGCAAATAACAGTAGAAGAGCTTACATTCTGTAGGTAACTAAATAAATTAAAAATGAAACAACCTCTAATTGTAAACAGAACAAATGACAATACATTCACATAAGCAACATTTCTACGCTTTGCTAACTGTCCTAATTGCCTAGGCTGAGAGGATTATAACTTGGCAAAAGCACAGTTTTGTACTCCTCCACTGGTAACACCTCTTTTCTAAAGGGCAACCAACGAGAGTTATTAATGCTGCACATTCACCTGTATCCCCATTAATATCAACATTGGATGAAAAGTATGCTAGTTCATTGAAATCAACCACATTTTTGATACTGGTTGGTTTATTTTACACCAAAAGACAAAAACCATTTCCTAAGAGTTCATGTACAGTGGAACCCTGCTAAATACCTACCAGACATAGAAAATGCATTCTTTAAACAAAAATGCTTGCACATGGGCTAGATTGTCACCCTTCCCTTCTCCCCAGCAGTCCACACCAACACTTGTCAACTGGTATTGTGATGATGGCCAGTCAGCATCCAACAGATCTCCAACTCCCTGTATGGCTCCAACACCCTGTGATGCCTGACATTGTCCTAGAGATGCTGGAGGACTCAGGTGCCTCAAGTAATTTTATGGATCTGGACTTCATGTGAGCAGATACGATTCCCACCCAGCATAAGGGCTCCCACAGTGGAAACCTTAGATGTGTCGCACTTTTCATCGGCACAGTCACCCACCAGATGATAACTTAAAGATAACTAGCCTTTGATGCCACTGAGAAATCTTCCAGTTTGGACTAATTTGTGCACTGCATTCATCAGTTGTCTGTGACCTGCACATCCATTGGTGGTCAGGCATGGTAAGCTTTGATTCCCCGTCTTGTCAATAAGCTTGTTTCCCAAGAGCCAACCCAGGACCAGCAACCCCTTTGCAGCTTATTCAGTGCTATAAAGAATTCAGAGATGTTAAGAGAGGTTCCAAATGCAACCCGATCTTCCCAATGCCTCCAGGGATTCCTGTTAAATATCTTAATTATACCAACATGTTTGACAAAAAAGAAAGCCAACCTTCTACTGCCTCATCAAAGCTATGACTGCCCCCTCAACCTTCAACCAGGGTTAGAGTTCCCCTTCAGGAACATTTACTTGCTCACCAAACTTAAACAACAGACACTCTGGAGCTATCTCAAGGAAAACATGCAGAAGGGGTTCATTGACACTTCCACATCCCCAGAGATGACTCTGATGTTCTTTGTGGCGAAGAAAGACTGTTTCCTCTGCCATTGTGTGAGCTACCAAGCTCTGAATGAGATAACACTCTGAAATTGGTGCCCCTTACCACTTACTAATGAGCTGTTTGAAAGACTCTGCTCTGCCAAGGTCTTCACAAAGAATGATCTCTATAGAGTTTATAACCTAGTGAAGATCTGGGAAGAAGATAAATGGAAAACCGTCTTCCATTACAGGAATAGCCAATCGAGTGTGTTTGGGTTGTGCAACACACCAGCATCCTCCCAGCATTTCATAAACACCATTGCTAGGGCATGCTGGACCAATTTGTTATCGTTTATGTAGAGGACATCCTCTTTTTCTCCAAAAGTCAGTACCTCCACAATCATCATGTGCTCATTGTCTTGGATAGACTTGGCCAGAACCACCTCTATGCAAAGCTTGAGAAATGCAAGTTCAATAAGGACACAATGGAATTTTAGGGGCTATATCATCTTGCCTGAGGTCCTTACCATAGACCTTATAAGGTGGTGGTGATATCCAACTGGGTGGGACCCAAAGATATAGGGGGGTGCAGCAATTCTTGGGATTCTTGCCAGTTTCTACAGGCAGTTTTTAAAGGGATTCTCTAGCCTGTTTGTACACATAATGGTGGCTCCTGCATAAGGGGATTGTCAGGGTTCCCACCCCACTTTGAACTCTGGCGTACAGACGTGGGGGCCTGCATGAAAGACTCCCTAAGCTTATTTCTACAAGCTTATGTTAAAAACTTCCCCAAGGCACAAATCCTTCCTTGTCCTTGGATGGTACTGCTTCCACCACCGAGTGAGTTAAACAAAGATTCAGGAAAAGGAATCTGAATCCTTTGGAGTTCCTGTTTCCCCAAAATATCCATCCAAGCCCCTTCACCTCAAGTCCTTTCCTGGGGAAACTTGAGAATAATATACCAACCAAATAGATAAACAAGGTGAGCACAGACCAGACCCAAAACCAATCAGGTTCTTAAAAGCAGAATTTTATTATAAAGAAAAAAGTAAAAGAAGCACCTCTGTAAAATCAGGATGGAAGATAATTTTACAGGGTAATAAGATTTAAAACACAGAGGATTCCCCTCTAGGCAAAACTTCAAAGTTAAAAAAAATAGGACTAAACCTCCCTCTTAGCATAGGGAAAATTCACAAGCTAAAACATAAGATAATCTAAAGCATTTCCTTGCTATTACTTACAATTACTGTAATTTTAGATGTATCATTTCAGTAGAAGCTCTATTACTTGCTTGGTCTCTCTCTTTGTCTTGATAGGGAAGACAGAGAGAACAAACAACTCCCCCGCCCTCCCGCCCCCCAATTTAAAAATATTTTCTTTCCCCATTGGTCCTTCTGGTCAGGTGCCAACTAGGTTAATGGAACTGATTAACCCCTTACAGGTAAGTGAGTCTGTACCTCTGGCCAGAAGGGATTTGATGTTACTGCATATATAAAGATTGTTACCCTTCCTTTTATATTTATGACAGGGGTCCAATTCACCTGGTCCACAGACACTTAGCCATTTAATTGAAAAGAGCATTCATCTCTGCACCCATTCTGATTCACCCTGTTTGTCCTGGGGAGACTAAGGAAGCATGTTTTATGTGCCAAACTGGAAAACTGCACCTTCGACCATGCTACAGTTGAATTTTTGGGCTACATTTTTTCCCTGGAGGGAATTCAGACGGACTCCCCAGAAGTTGGTAGCCGACCACAACTCTACAATAATCCGGGACCTCCAACACTTCCTGGGCTTTGTGTCACCAACTTGAGAGAGCTCAGTACCCAGTAGAAGTTTTCATTGACCAAAAGAATCATGAGTACCTGTGCAAGGCCCAAATGTTGAACCAAAGGCAGTTAAAATGGCTCTTGTTATTTTCTCTGTTCAGATATATGATTACCTACTGCTCCGGATAGTGAAATGGGAAAGCTGTTGCTCTGTCATAGAAGGGGGAATACTAGTGGGGAAGCAAATAAATGATTTCTGAGCCCTCCTGCTTCCTCAAGTCTGGTAATTTTGTCCATGCCAGAATTCAGCAAGACCTGCTCTCCCTCATCCAGTCCACCTTAAAAGAAGACCCACTTCCCCAAAAGAAACAGTCCATGTTGTTGGGGTTAAGATGATCCATTAGGTGTGGAATGGGATAATGTACTTTGAACAGCACATGCATGTGCCCCCACAGGACCCCTGACTGAAGGTGCTAGGGCTGTGCTATGATGCTTCATTGGCAGGTCTCTTTGGCCACTGGAATACCTCCCACATGGTTGCCCATTTTTTTCTGGAGGCCCTACATGTGGGTTGAGGTCCAGCACACATATAATCCTAAGAGTGCTGTCCACATACCAATACACACAAAACCAGACCCCTTCATGCCGTAATACTCCTGCAGACTCCAGCTAGGCCATGGTCTGACTAGACTTCCTTGTAGAACTCCCACCATCTGAAGGCCACACCATAGTGTTAATGGTTGTGGACAACCTGACCAAAATGGCCCACTTCATCCCCTACAACCACCTGCCTTCTGATGAGACTACCACCCAAGTCCTGCTGCTCAATGTGCTCCAGTTCCACAGACTCCCAGACCACACAGTTTCTGACTGAAGTTCACAGTTCACCTCTCACTTCTGGTGTTGTGCTTTCAGTCTACTGGATGTCTGCCTATCCACCTCCACCACCTATCTTCCCCAAACAGATGGACAAACTGAACAGGTGAACCAAGTCCTGGAGCAGTACTTGAGGTGCTGTGTAAATTATCACTGAGATAACTGGTCCATGCTCCTGCCAAATATAGAGTTTTTATATAACAATACCGACCTTCATGGGTCAGAGGCCCTTCTATGCCAATTATGGGTTCCACCCCCATTTTCACCTGGCATTACCAACAACTTCTCTGAATCCCAACAACAACAACAACAACTGGGTCCAACAGATCCATATTATTTGGGAAGAGCTCAGAAACCACATAGATGAGGTGAAGAAGGCCTACAAGAGGCATGTGAACCATCTGTGACAAGAAACTCTGGTGGTCATGGTAGGCCAGAAGGTGTGGCTCAAAGCCTAACATCTCCAGACCAGTCAACCTTTGCAGATATTGGACCACCAGTTCCTTGGACCCTTCCCAATATGTCATCAGATTAACCTGGTTACTTTCAAACTGCAGCTTCCCCAGTCTCTCAAAATACACCCACATTTCCCTTCTGAAGCCATCCACCGAGAACCTCTTCCCTGTCCAAACCAAACTGCCACCACCACCAGTAAAAATCCAAGGTTAGGAGGAATATGCAGTGCATGCCATCCTCAATTCCCAACAGCTGTGTGGCTATCTGTACTATCTGGTGGATTGGGAAGGCTATAGCCCCAAAAGGTGCACTTGGGAGCTTGCCTCCCATGTCCATACCCCTAACCTGGTGGAGAATTCCACAAGGCTCACCCAGACAAGCATGGAACAGCACCATCCCAAACAGGAGCCTGAAGGGGAGGATAATGCTAAAACCTGCAGGGCTAGAACCTGGGCCCATGGGGGTTCTCGGCCACTGACAGCTCTGCATCTCCTCTAGAGGCTTAGGCTGAGCATCCCCAGGATGACCCTCTGAAGCTAGGCTCAGCAGGACATAATGCCCTGAAGGGCCTGAGTGATAACCCTTCACAGTCCACTGATTGATCAATACCAGTATATAAACCAGGGAGTCATGAGAGGGTGCAGTCTGAGCAACAAGATAGACTGCTTTCCTGCTTCTGTTCCAAAACCTGCTTGTGTTACACCCTAGACTCCAGCTTCTGACCCTGGTTTGTCCTCAACTTTGCTATTTGATTGCTGTCTGTAAGCTGGTACCTGATCCTGATTTCCTGGTATACTGACCTGGCTCAACTCTGATGTTGCTATCTGCCTGCCACCTGCAACTTGGTGCCTGACTCTGACTTCCTGATATCCGGACCATGCTACTTGTCTTTCAATCACAACTTAGCAGCTGACCAGGGCACCCCTGCTGCCCCTGGCCTGGTCCTAAAGTTTCTGGTGGCCAGGACTATAGATTTACACCAGGGATTATAAAAGGTCCTGTGACCTCTGCACCCATACAAAAAACACACAATCAAAACCGCTTATCTCCTCCAGCCTCCACAGCCTTGGTGCATTATATCAATGGACTTTGTTATAGAACTGCCGTGCTACCAGAGATACTCAGTAATCTTGACAACAAAGATAGCATTCTTCATGCCAACCCATATTGTTCCTACCACAAAGGAGAGGGCTCTGCCCCACCTGGAAAATGTCTTCCACTACCACGGGTTACCAATGGTCCTTGTATTGGACCAGGATCCCCAGTTCATCCCCTGATTAAGTCAGGAATTTCTCAGAATCCTTGGCATCAAGTCCCTTATTTCATCCGCCTATGACCCGCAGACTAACCAGCGAACAGAGAGGATCAATCAAATCTTGGAGCAGTATTTCCCTGCTTTTTGAGTTGCCATCAGAATGACTGGCTTCCTCTGCTGTGCTATGCTGAATTCACATATAACAATGCAATCCACATCTCAACCCAACATAATCCATTCTTTGTAATCACCCTTGCTTCTACCCATATTTGCCCATTAGTTTCCTAGTACTGGCCGAAGTAGATTTAGACTTCCACCTTCACCAGGTGCACCAGAAGTTCAAGGAACACTTGCAATTCACCAAAGAAGACTACAACTACCTTTGCGGTCCAAAACCATCAAACTGCCCCCAATCAGGATGCAGAGGACTAAATGCAGCTCTCTGCCCAGAATCTTAAATCGAACCACCCATCTGCCAAACTAGATTACCTATATCGGGGGCCCCTCAAGACTACAGAACAGGTGAACCCAGTGGCTTTCAGGTCACAGATTCTAGAGTCCTTAAAGATCCATCCCATCTTCCACATCTCATGTTTAAAGCCCTACTCTGAGAATCCATACCCAAACCACTCCAACCCCACCATCACCCATAAGAGTCTGTAGACAGTAGGAGTGCTTGGTCCACTAAATCCTCTACTCTCGGTGAGTTAGAGGAAGGCTCCAGTACATGGTGGACAAGGCTACTGTCTGGATGAGAGGTCTTAGGAACTGGTAGAGAACATCCACCCCTCAGACGTATTGTGAGAGTTTCATTGGAAATACTCCAGGACACCGGCCCCTGAGGAACTTAAGAGGAGCCCTTGGGGGGTGGAGTACTTCCAGGAATCAGGGTATAGAGCAGAGTCAGTCTGGAAACAGGACCTGCAGCAGAGCCAGTCTCTGGGGAACCTAACAAGTGTTGCTGGCCTGTAGTCAGCTGCCTGTTTGGCTATACCACCGGATTGGTTGGAGGGGTCAGCAGGCTAGCTCTTAAACCTACCAGCAGCATCGGTTCAGTGGCTGCTCAAAGCATTCACCCATCTGTGATAGCTCCTTTGCCTGCTTGTTCCCAGCCTTGCTCTGTCCTTGTTTCAGGCCTGCTTCTGCCTTGCCTCACTCTAGGTAACCTGGTTCTGATCCTCAGCTCCAATTCCTGACCTCAGACTCTGGCTATAACCCTGGACTCTGACATCTGGACTCTCACTTCAATTCTGATCCTGGGATCTGACTCCTGGTTCCTGACTCTGGCTGTGACCCTTGGCTGGTGTACCTGGCCTCTGACTCTAGCTCTCTGACCCTGGGCTCTAATTCCTGGCTACTAATGTTTGCTCTGACCACTAGACATGACTCCTCCTCTGGCCAATAGGCCTGAGAGCCCACATCCCAGGCACTGATGTAATCGATAACAGTAATAGAAGCACCACATAAAGCTTTTATCTTGTCCCCTACTCCTAAATTAAGCATGAGCGTAGATGGTCTCCTGAATCAAGATTTGAAAACACAGCGCTTTTGCATAGATGGCCTTTGTCCTGCAAGATCTTTGTAGATCTTGTCATACATGTTGAGTTTGGGAGATACATCTTCTTCCTGTTTTCTGATGGTTGAGTAAGGGTGGAATGCTGCCTCCTCTCTCATGGAATGATTCAGAATCTCTACAAATGAGAATCCAGTTGTATGTCCCCTACATGTTTCTTTTTGCAAAACAAACAAACAAACAAACAAGTGGCAATGTGGCCTCAGGATTGGGAGTAATTTTCAGGCAGTGTTGGAAAATTTATATTGCAACTACTTTATGTATTGCCTGATTTCTAGAAAGAAGAATTCATTGCCAAGAGTTCTCAGTCCGACCTGTTTTGTGAATACTAAAAGAAGACAAAATATTTTCAACTATATCTCTCCAGCTAAAGTTGTAATCTTCTTTTGATTTCATGATTTTTAAGGCTGTTGAGAAGGGATAGACTTTGTGTGTGTATCTAAGTTACAAAGACAATTACACGGTTTAAGATAAACACAATAAAAGTCTAATGTTTGCAACTGGAGAGGCTTCTCCTTAATTGCCTCTAATCAGGCTCAAAGAAAAAATGAATAGAATAGTTAATGTCAGAAGAATATTTTAACATTCATCAAGAATAATAAATGATTAACATTTTTCTGAACACACTGTTCTAATTTTAATATAATTTGCTGCTTAAACATGATAATGTACTTTGTGGAAAGAATTTAAAAAACCCTAAGAATGCTACATGTCAAAGAACAAAAAAGATTATTGCTGGTTAGAATATGGAACGTTTTGTTTTACAATGTAGAATCCTGTGGTGGATTGAGTGAGATCTTGTAAGATCTTGAAGCCCATGTCTGTTAAAGAATTTAATATGATGGATAGGAAGTAAAATGTATGTAAATATACATCATGATTTAGGCTTTGATTCTATAAAGACTTGTGCACATGCTTAACATGCAATGTTCATAGTCCCACTAAAGTAAAAAACCCTTCCTTTTAAAGCTGCAGTAAGTTTCAACAACATATTGACTTTAGAGTAGCTGACCATTGGTATCTGTAGTTTCACCAAGGTATGACTATCCCAATGAGAATTGGAAGTGAACTTTGCCCCTGAGATTTGCTTGAGAGAAAAAAAAAAAGCTGTCCTTCTGTTTGTTGAAGTAACTGCAGACATTGCTCCACATGTGGCAGCTCAGGATAGCCGCCCACGCTTTGACCCCGGGGTTCGGGCAGGCTCGGACTAGGTGGCTAGCCCAAGCCACCACCCATGCCACAACATCTACACTGCTATTTTTATCATGCCAGCTCAAGCTGATCTACGAGTCTGCCTGCACTGGGAATTGAACCTCCCATCCACAGTGTAGACACTAGACTTTGCAGAATAAAGGCTCTCAAATCTTGTATGTTATAGGCCAGTCCTGCTACCACTGTATTCACTGGCAGCAGGATCAGTCTCTAAATATGATAAGTTGGAACATTTTCACTTAGGTGAAAAGGTTCAAGTGTCCATTTTTGAGTATCCAACTTGTTATTAGCCTCACTACCCTTGACTGTCCCCATCTCAGAAATGGGGATAAGAATGCTGGTCCCTTTGCAAAGCCCCAGAGGCTGAGTCATCATTGTTATACCATCCAATAGTGTTTAAACTCAGTGAATCCATATTTATCTGGAGTCTGCTTTATTGAAACTTTCCAGTGCAACACCATGTTCATGTTCCCCACCATGCATTATCTGTATTTATCCCAAACGCCACAAATCCGTAGGGTTCAGATGTACCCTCCCACCCTTTAGATAATAGAGTGGCAATGCAGGTGCAACAGGTAACAAACAAATGTAAGATGATCTGAAGAAGAGCTCTATGTAGCTTGAAAGCTTGTGTCTTTCACCAACAGAAGTTTGTTTAGTAATAGATATTACCTCACCCACCTTTTCTCTCTTGTATGTAAAATACATTATATTCCACACTGGAAAGAAGACTATTTATAGCATTACTGGATAATCTGGTGCAAAGTACCTGGGAGTATAGGAATATGATTTTATACGAAAGCACTCTGTGTTTTAAAAGATTGTTTTAACAGGAGAGTTTTATATAGCGTCTACATATATTACCCTGACAATGTAAGTACAGTTACAGAATTTTCCACTGACAAGAAAAAAATAATACTTAAAACCATTGTACGCCTTTATCTCCTGCTGATAACGGTTTCCTTAAAAGAGTTGTACGAGACATTTTGAACAGATGGTAGCTGGTTTGCTCTATCCTGTGTCCCTTCACAACTGCCACAGAGCTTTACCATTCATTAATCTTCCATACACTTCCAGTAGCACAGCAACTAAATTACACACATACGCACACTGAGGCCAGCACTGCTGTCAAGCTTAAAATTAAACTGAAGTGCACCATGCCAAGTCTTTTAACCAAACTCCACTATAAAACAGTTAGAAATATAAACATTTAGCTTGGAGCCTGACCCATGAATGTTTGCTCTTAAAAGAGGAAGCACTAGCTGGTCATTATTTCTAGGGCAGTCTACACAGCAAGTGTAGCTGAGATTCATACGTGGGAATAAAACCAGAAAACATCTGGTTTGAATTCACAGTGACTCATTACAGTTTAAGAAGAGAGCTATTTCCTCTACCTTCAGAGCAATGGGGAAAAAATATATATATATTCCCATAACACCTGCAATGATGCTTGCATTCATAACAAGGTCTCTACACAGCAGGTGATAACTAAATAAAATTATAATACATTTTCTTGGATTAGACATTAGGCCACAAATGCTAGAATATCTCTGGTGCTTGGAGAACAAATGTATGCATCAAATTCCTAAACCTCCATGCTTTATATTCCACAATATAGCTCCAGATTTTATAGCGTATGAACATTGCCAAGGCTTCTTTTGCAAATTTCTCTCAAAAGTATCCTTCAAATTTGCCAGTGATTTAAACCTTTCTTTGAATGCTGAGTGCTTTTGTACAAAGTTTTAATGACATATTGACACTATAGCAGTTCAGAAAGCTGACTATTGGCATTTGCAGTTTCACCAGAGTGTGTGTCTCAGAGAATTCAGAATGACCTTTGCTCCTGAGATTTGATAGTGCAAAAAGGGTGGCTCTGTTTGCTGAGATATGCCCAACACCACCCAATGCATATCCAGAAGGTACTGCAAACTGACAAACTCAATAAGAGAAACACCAGCAATTTGGAATCCTAACATATCATCTATCATTTATGTCAGGGCAGATGTACGTATTACGTGTGTGAGCAAGTGTTCCCTAAATCCAGAAGTGACATGTTACAATGACTTAGAGAACAGAAGCTACACAGTAAATAATTACTTTGTTCCTTCCGTCTCCTTCTTTTCTTTAAGTCTTTTGTTTTTTTGTGGAAATATAAAGATTACATTTTTACTTCGCAAAGTTTTATTGACTAATCTAATTATTATCTTTCAAATGCAAATTTGAGGTTTTAATTTAGAACTAGTACTATCTTTTAATTGCATCAGTTTTAGTGAAGAATTAATATTAGTGTGTAATCTCCATAATCTCCATAATTATGGAGATTTCTGCAATGGGAATCATGGAGCTCTAGATATAATGTGTCCGGATTTCTCCATTTACCTTAGCATACTTTTGTTGCACAATACCTCCAGGAACAATATGCAAAAGTACTATGTTAGAAGACAAGCCTCACTGAAAATTATCTGTATGCTCTTACAATTTCTTAATCACTTTGCCAATATTATCCTCTTTAGAGCTGTGTATGTTTCTACTTTGTGTACTTTGCATGTGGAGATATTTTAGTAGTCAGAGCTTCATATTTTGCAATGTTCAAAAAACATTTGAAAATTTTCCTTTAAGAAATAGAGCCACTGGACATGCATGCCAAAGATTTAGGGCCCCGTATGGATTTTTGATTTTCTAGTCCCTCCCCTCAGAGTTTAAGATTTTATTTTTAAAGATGCCTGTATTTTCTGTCTGGGGAAACCTCCTTCAGTATGTGAACTGGTAAAGCTATCTTTTTGAGTCAGGTTTTAAATAGGCATGAGTTGCTCAGTTCATCCTGATAGGCTGTTAACTCTGAAACCCAATGATAATTTAGGCACCAATCCTGAAACTGGCTCCTCACCTTGGATTAACCATGTCCAGCTCACACATTAGCTAACAGGTTTACTAAACACACCTCATTTTTCCACTGCTAGAGACGGGCCCTAGGAAGGTAGGTATTCCTGGTTGCAGAGTAAAATTGTTATTGATATGGTCTTGGGTGGAGAAGCGATGAGTGACTTAGGCAAGTGATTCCCAAACGAGTGCTAATAGAATGCCATCATCCTGTAAATATCATTAGGATTCCCTTTAGGAACCCACAATCACCAGTGCATGGTTAAGCAGGTGGGGATCCACAGGAAGGCAAGTGGATTTCTGCCTACTTCTCAAACCTTTGAAACAATGTCCAGATTACAAGCAGGATCCCATCGCAGACCCCTGTACTTGACAGCCATTTGGCACCCTTAATGTCATCCAAAAGCCCTGTAGGTAAGACTGGACAACTTCCTGACCAATGCCACTGCTGCACAAAGAAGGTATCCATTTATTCCTTTGGTAGATGGACCATCACCCCACTTGAGTTTTTACTAGTGGATAGGAAAACTGGTCCTAATCAGGAGTAGACATGAATAAATTATGTTACCTAAGTAATCTCTTTTGCCAAAGTAAATAAATTATTGGAAAGAGCAAAACACATGGCACCAAATATTATTTCTTCATTAATTTACATAAATAGCACTATAAATATGCAGAACACCTTACAGACAAATGAAAGACAGGTCCCTGACTTAGATTGTGCAGTCTGATAAAGAAGAGAGAACATTCTAAAAAAACAGTATTAAGGTGAAGAGACCTGGATAAAGGAACATAAGAAAGGGTAAGAGTGAATATTTTCCTATGATGGATTGACAGACATTGACAAAATAATGATGAAATTACTGCATTTTGCTATTTTGGTACCAATATTACAGAGGTTATTTCTATCCTCTGGAACAGATTTTTTTTTCTGAACAAAGTTAGTAAAGAAAAAAAACACTTCAGTTTTAAGATTCTTAGCAAAGAAACTATAGTTATTTCTATATTATAAGAAATTGTTGTAGTGATATTATATTCTAAAACCTATTGTTCTCAGCACAGTGCCTTGTCACAGATTTCCAACTTCTGCTGAAATTTAAACAATTAAAGGTTAATCAAAGACAAAATGTTTTGAAAAGAGATCATAGGAAGATAGTACATTTATCTGCTAATTGTCTGAGGCTAAATTCACAGAAAGCTATTTTGTTGGCTTTTGTTATCTGATTGGGGGCAATGAATTTCAGTTTGTTTGTTCTGGTGATAATCAATTTACTCATCAGGTTGCTAAGGATTAGGCATCATTAGAGATGTTTGATAAACATATGAGTCATATTATTAAAGCATTTTTCCTCTTGTGAGTAGGATATACACCCTTAGAGTGATACCAAGTTTCTATATACAGGGAGGGATGAAATATCTCACTTCAGTCAGCTTGGTGCACTTTCAGGACCATGTACTCCCAATGATTTGCATATTTTCTTCCCATTAGTGCCAATGGGAATAGCACCACAGATGTATCAAACTCAACAGAGTAAACTCACAGGAGAGTTGGAGAACTGGGTTTGGGTCTCATGGATTTGAATCCCAAGACATTTGCATTTAAATGCACCCAGACAACACAAAACAAAGCTAGCCAAAACCGCTAGTTTCAAATGGTTTCCACCTAATTCCCTAAGTAAGATAACCCTGGTTTCTCCACAAAAACCCTGAGTTCTGTTTCCTTACTCTTCTGGTGTACTGTGTCCAGTTTTGGGCCCCACACTTCAAGAAGGATGTGGATAAATTGGAGAGAGTCCAGCGAAGGGCAACAAAAATTATTAGGGGTCTGGAACACATGAGTTATGAGGAGAGGCTGAGGGAGCTGGGATTGTTTAGCCTGCAGAAGAGAAGAATGAGGGGGGATTTGATAGCTGCTTTCAACTACCTGAAAGGGGGTTCCAAAGAGGATGGCTCTAGACTGTTCTCAATGGTAGCAGATGACAGAACGAGGAGTAATAGTCTCAAGTTGCAGAGGGGGAGGTTTAGATTGGATATTAGGAAAAACTTTTTCACTAAGAGGGTGGTGAAGCATTGAAACGCGTTACCTAGGGAGGTGGTAGAATCTCCTTCCTTAGAGGTTTTTAAGGTCAGGCTTGACAAAGCCCTGGCTGGGATGATTTAACTGGGAATTGGTCCTGCTTCGAGCAGGGGGTTGGACTAGATGACCTTCTGGGGTCCCTTCCAACCCTGATATTCTATGATTCTTCTACTATCATCTTATCTTGTGTTCAGGACAAGCATAGTGGCCCAAATTTCACCTCCAGTGTTTTCAGTGGCAGCTGGTAGAAACATCAGCATAGCAAAGATATTCTTCATTTTACATTTCTATATATTGGTATGCACAGCTATTATTGATTGATATAGAAACTTTTTGTAAGCGTCAGTGCACTCTACAATATTGTGAATTAAGGACTTGTGCTCAATAAGCACAGCCTTGATTAAAGGCACAGCACCTCTGTGACAGTTTGGTGTTGGGGCAGAGGTACCAGGGTTAACCTATTTCTAGGAATGCTGAAGCACAAGTAAATTAATCTTCTACAGTTAGATTGAAGGAAACTTAAGTTAACAGAAACAAATATTGGAACAACCAGGACTTTCTCATAGTCTTTCAAGGAAGTGCCATGATGTTGCCAGTGGATTATACATATCATCCAAAATATGGCCGCTAGCACCATACTGGGCAATATTATAGTAATTCCTCAGACAGAAGAGTGTCACATATGGAATCACTGACACCATTTTCTCCAGCACTGTTCTTTTTTTTTTTTGGAAATCGCTCTTCCAAGTACAGACCAGGCATAACAATGGTAGATCTTAGTGTGAATTTACAGTTCATTGAAAATTTATTCCAGCATCAACCAATCCAGCTAACGTTTATCCATCTTCCCATCTTCCTTTGCTGAAAAGACTCTCTTCACTGAATCTCCATTACATGCATCAAAATTGCATTATTTCATATGTTCATTAGTTTCTTAGACTTTATAGTAATTATTTTGCCCCTTCTTCCACTGACTGAGTGGAATTTAGGATTGCTAGATTGCTTCTGTTTTGCTAGATAGATACTATACATGAGTTTCTTTTAGCATCATGCTTCCACTCCTTATGTACAATACTTTTCCATATTAATATTTCTTGACTGTGCGAGCTTTTAGTGTATATGGGACATTAATCTTTTTCAAGTGGCATCCTTGCTTGGATAAAATGAGGTCAAGAGTGTGTTCATATCTTCCCTGGGTTCTCCCGGAATTTTTGTTTCTCATATATCTCATCTGTTAGCTACATGCTCAAATGTAGAATGAGGAGCAAGAGGGATACAAGCAAATGGATATTAGAAAAGCTTCTATCCTTATATTTAAGGAGGAATTGAGACTGTAATACTCTTATCAGTAAGGTTGGGGAAAACTACCTCATGTGCTGGCAATGATATTATCAACACCCCTGTAAAAGAGAATGCACATGCAGTTTGTTACTCAGGTTTGCAGCTTAAGAGCTTTGTTAAACTTGCTGCTTCTGGCTGTTCATCTGTCAGCTGTAGACAATAGCACTTTCTTCTGCTTACATCTGGTGAGGTGAGTGTGACTTTACTTTTTTGGACAGGGACCTTGCTACAAATTATCCATGCTTATGTCATCTTGAGAATGGATTACTGACACAAAATGCTCATACGGCTGATGTAATAGTTTTGGGGGGGCATGTCTGTGTCAGCTTATGAACTCCGTTTTGTTTTGTGAATGCCATTTATGACTCTAACCTTCACTGTGGTTGAGAACATTCATTTATAGCAGAGATGTGACACCTAGTGGAGAGACCATGACTGGAAAGCTGTGACAAAACACTCAAGGGCCATCAACATTGAATGGCTCTACCCTACCAGAACAAAGGGTTTTTTACAAGCAGGACCACTGATTTTGAATGATTCTTTCCCTGGACTTTCTGAGGAAGGGGCCATTCAGACAGCAGAAAGCACTGCCTGGACTCATAGGGGTAATAAGAATACCAAGGAGGATTGTGTTCAGGAGTTTGTTGTTTTCCATATCTCTGTAACTCTCATGCTTTTTTAACAGCAAAGTGTCTGCGGTTAAGATATCCCTACGCTAAGCTTGTGTTGCTTGCTTTACTGCAACATTGTCCCTGAATGATGTAACTAGGAAACCAGGTGAACTCTAGGAGAGAATAGGTACAAGCAACTGGGGAGTCTGGGAGGTTTCTGGTGCTGGTTCCAGGGTCTAGACAACCAGACTGCAGGGTCCCACTGCCAAAAGGGTTGTCAAACGCAAGGTTACACCTGGGAATTTCCTTGAGAAACCCAGAGCAAAAAACAATGACAAATCACTGCCTAGGCCTGGGGAGCTCAGAAGCATGTAGAATCCAGCAGTTGCATCCAATCACAACAGACTGATATGATGTTTACCCAGAGAGGAGGACTGGGCTAGGTTGTGACAGCTACATCTAGACATAACCTAGAAACTGAATATTCATGAAGTGATATTTTGCACCAAGGTACAAGCAGCAGTGCTATGGGATGTGCACACATTACCTATAAGCTTGCTGGTGAAATTTAAGATGTTAATTTTAACCTATAAACACCAAAAAAGTGAAGCATATGCTATATTAATAGCAGATGTTGCTCTCTGGTATGAACATTCTTGCTACCTGGCACTCAGATGAATCCACAGTTGCTGCAAAAGAAGCATCTACACTCCAGTACCTGTAGTTCAATTAGCATTAAAACACTGGCTCCAAGGTGCCTTATAGACAGATCTGTAAAAATATGCTCAACAAAAACATTTTAAGAAAAGAAACTTTGAGGAAGTTTAAGGGCGCTTAATGAATATTGAAATTTGATTTTAAAGGCAAGAATATGAATTGCCTTCAGTTGCAAAACAACAGCCAGGGGAAAAAAATTCAAAGAAAAAAGGTTATACAGAATGTCAAAAATGAATTGCATCTATCAAGAGATAGAAGGAAGAGAAATGGAGTTTTCCCAGTTGACAAACATTCAAGAGCAAGAGGCTAATTGTAAACAAGACTACTGTAAAATCAGTGTAATTGCCAGAGAATGAAGAAAATCTGAACGGGAAGTCAGGGAAGCACACCACACAGAACACACTCCAGCGTTGAGTGATTATGATTATCTTCATCAAGGCATTTTCAAACAGTGCACAATAATGGAAAATAACACAGGCAAGTCACAATCTGTTCAAGCCCTATCAAGCCCTTAAGCTAGTAGAACTATAACTTGGAGATGAAAATACAGAGAAAACAGAACACAATTATGCAAGCTACATCACTAGTGAATCAGAAAAATAAGAAATCTTGAAAATCTGAGTAAAGGTAGTGAAGATAGTTGATTGCTCTATGATGAAAACTAAAACAGGAACCCCTCCACTCTTTCCTTGAAATATTTTTTTGCTAACAATGATACTAAGAATAACAAAAGAACAAAGATTGAAACTGTATAGTCAAAAAATAGAACGTGCTATCTAAAATGCATACATAAAAAAGATATAGCTTGGAAATGTTTTGATACTACATACTTAACACTGACCTCATTTTCCTTCTAGCTACATATAAATAATGATCTGCACACTAAGTTTCCCTGCAGGGTGCTACAGGGTACTGTACTGCTGGAAGTGAGATGTAATAACAGTGGGACACAGCTTCATTTTCCCTATGGAGGCAGGATTTAATGCAGAAGTAATGTGGAATTTTCAAAATCACTCCATGTTGAACAAACTTAATTCCCATTGAAGTCAATGAAAACTCCCATGGATTTCAGTGAACACTTATGAAAATTCTATATCTATTGTGTTCACACCAACATATGGGGAGAGAAATATAAGGCAGGATGCCTCATATTAATAGTTCCTGAATCATAAGCACAACTTGTTCTGATTGGAAATAAAGTGTAAATTTTTATCCGTGAGAGTGATTAACCTTGGAACAATTTACTAAGGCTCCTGGTGGATTCTCCATCACTGACAATTTTAAATCAAGATTGGATTTTTTTTCTAGAATATCTGCTTTAGAAATTATTTTGGTGAAGTTCTATGGCCTGTGTCATCCAGGAGATCAGACTAAATGATCATGGTGGTCCCTTCTGGCCTTGGAATCTATGAATCAAGTGTGATCACCCTAATACATACAGCTACACCACTACTGAGTGCTTCAATATCTTCAAAACTCAAGAACTACATTTTACCATAATTGGTGCTTTATGAAGCACAACAGAATCTATCTGGCAACTAATATAACAACTCTAGTTTGTCCTCACCATGCAATCTTAGCACCCAAAACTAATCCAAACAACATCCTATGAAAGAAGAGTTATAAGATCATTTTACAGATGAGGAAACTGAAGATGATATTGTGGCCTGTATACACAAAAAAATCACAAAAGGCACCTAAAAAAAATCACAGGAACAAGAATGGGATCCATAATGCCCAAGTAGTAAGAGATAAGCACCTAAGAATGAAATCCACAAAAGCCAGCCCACTAGTCATGAAGTCACACAAGATAGCCAATGAGATGCCAACAAGAAGAATGTATCCTAAGCCATACCCTTCTCACAGAGATATGTGCCTAAGTCTGGCTGCAGAGAAACTCCTATCTCTGCTAGCAATCCACAGTCATTGGAGCAGGGGAACTGGATCGTGAGTTGCCCACCTCCCAGTTGAGTGGCCTGAAAAACAAGCTAGAGCGTCACTCATTCTCTCTGAGGCTCAATGACTATTTATTCACAGTGGAACACATTCGACAGTAGAGACTGAGGGAACCCTACATCAGACTATTCCATAGCTAAGTGGTTAGCACACAGTCCTGAGAGCTGGGAGAGCTCATTCATTCTGAGAACAGAATAGAACCTACGTCTCCCATATTGGTGTCATAACCTTATAAGGTGAGAATTTGAATGAGACCCACTCCAGGAGGTGGCTTTCAACCACACCTACTGGATTCAGCCCCACAGCTAAGATAGGTGCAGGAGTGCCTATTTTCCCCTGGCTTGTGGATCACAATGGGGCTTAGATGGAAGATAGATATCTTACGTGCCTAGAGTGAGGCAGTAATGCCCATATCCAGAGGCAGAAACTTAGGTGCCTAGGGAACTTTCACAGCAGAAATTTACGTGCTGAATAGTTTAAGCACCTACAGTTTTCCCCAGCAGCTGAGTGGAGATTCTGTGGATCATAGTAGTGCCTAAAATGTAGGCACCCTAAGTACTGTTGTGGAGCTGGGCCTAAGTAAATTGCTTAAAGTGACAGAGAGAGTCAATGGATGAGTAAAAGATAGAACTCAAGAGACTCTACTATTCAACCAAGAGATGTTGCTTCTCACCTTCATTCATAATCTGAGAATTTATTTTAAAATAGGCCTCATATTCCTTTCACCACCCCTCCCCCCACTCTGTTATTTCCCAGTTGCCTACCCGGTGTAAAGATTAAAATTATGATGGTCAAACCTCAAAATGTTCGGAAGCTGGATTAGAGATGAATAAACAACTAAAGATTATAAATATCTGGATCTTGTCCAAACTCACCTGAACCTTTTATCAGGAAACTGGATATTCCGTAACAGGTGCTAGTCTTTCATGAGATTGCCAATGTTTCTCCACTTCAGCACAGAAAGAAAGAAATATTCAAGAACAGCATTTCTAAAAGGTATTTCTGCTTCTATCCCAGCTGAAACTGACATATTTAGACTGATCGATTGCTTAGGAGATTTAGACAGCAACTTCAGCCACCATCTTCTACCCAGTCACTCAGTGGCTCTGTTATAAAGCCATCTCTCAAGATTAGAAGCCTTGTAGATTAATCCAGCTGGACTCTGCTAACATTTGTATAGTATGCAACTGCTGTGTGGAAATCTGTTTTCTACCAACTGACGAACATCCGTAGATTATGTCCTAGTTAGTGTGATGGCTTTTTAGTCATTCTTTTGTTTTATACTATCATACTTTTTATTAGTCTTCCTGCTGCCTAACAAACTTCACTTAATATAAGACACTGCTGTGAAAATTCTAAACTGCATCAGATGGAGCAAACATGTACTGTATCTCCTGTTTTCACTTGCTTCAGGATATGTTCTCCCTGCATATTGTACAAATAATTCCCACAAATGTTAATGGGCTTTAAGATTATGCACTGAGGGCAAACTAGACCTGTTATACTAGTTGCCGGTTAGATTCTATTGTGCTTCATAAAGCACTAATTGGTGAAATGTAATTATTAGGACAAGGTCCCTAATGCTACAAAAACTTTTTTCAAATTCTTATTTGAAATAAAATGCATCTAGGAGCTTCTGTAAAAAATGCTTATGGAAAAAGGATTTTGTAATATTTGTATTTAAATATATGAGCAGCAATTAGTGATCCTTGGTGGATTCACTGCTATAATACACATTGTGGAGTGATGAAGCAAAAGCTGTTATCAAACTAAAAAGGGACAGAGGTTTTTATAAGGTCAGCAATTTTTCAGTGAACTGGCAAAGCAAGGATTACAGCTTCACATATCGCAGTAGCTATTTAAATATCTAGAACTTTGAACATTTGTTGGTGTTGCTGGGGATAAAATAAATCATTTAGGAAAAGAAAAAGAAAAGCAGTCTCTTTATTACATGTATTTACTTCCCCTTTGATGTTCATGTCAGATTTGCTCTTTTAAAAGAAAATAATTCCACTACAGTCATTACAGTAATTCCAGTTCAAGCAGCCTATGAAACCAAGCTATATTCTCTCTGCTTTGAAGATCTTCAGCTAGTTTTCTCACACAAGTTTTGAATAAAACTTCTAAAACACAATGCTAAGGGGAAAAAATGACAGAATGGAAAGGTGGTAAACCACAGTATGATAGAGGTTAGAAAGTATGTTGGAGCGGGGGCAGGTGGGAAAATTTTCCTTCAGAAGATCATGAAAATCCTTCTGCTAGAGCAGGATTTTTTTCTATGGTATATGTTCAGGACCTTTCTCTTATCCAGTTTTAAATGAAGCAGTATTGCTTGCATCACTTGGGAATGTATTCCACATGTAATTCTTTGTCAGAGCGGGGAACTGAGAGGGGGAACCATCTCCTTAAGATTTATTACCAGAGTGTCTCACTCAGCACATAGATTTTTGCCTCTTCTGTGCAGGATGGTGCTCAGCCACCTATGTAGTATTGATTCCCCTCCCTCCTGCAGAAACCCATCCAATCTAAAAGGAATCAAACAAAGAAAGGGCTGAGAGTTGGCAGTCTGGAGGGGCACGTTCTATTCCCAAGCTACGGTTCATTGTATTGCCTATCCTGTTTGTGACCCTTCTCAACATAGCTGTAGAGTGAAAGCATTTTCACTCCTGATCCCTCACCTTTTCCCTATATAATTGCACCATTACCTACAGAGAGTCATTAGATCTTCCAGAAAATGCAAGGGGGAATGGGCACTGAGTGCCAGGACTGCACTGGAGGGATGAGGCCATTGCGCAGATGACTCTGGCCTCTTGCGGCTCTCTAAGGAGTTTCTGGGCAAGTTCCACAGCTAGCTGGAGGAAGGGGACAAACTCCATCTCACCCGCAGAATAAAAGGTGGCATGCGGCTATGAAATCCTTGCAGGGTTTTCCTCCCCCTGAGTTTATTAGCATTCTTGTGAATCATCAAATAACCAGTTTATCTTCTGAAAGAAAGCAAATTTCAATTGTATATTGAATTGTAAAATGTACAGTTCATGCTGGGTTGGTTAGTTGTATAAGCTGTACAATCAGGGAATAAATACAATACCTCACAAAGTGTGCAACTAACCAATACAAAGTGAATATCTGTAATAAATTGGCTGCAAACAATCTACAGACCAAGAATTAGTCACTGAAGAAATCTGCAAATAATATTGAATAATGAATACATTGGAGGAGTTTGTGATGTGCTCCTAACCATTTGTGAACAGAAGAAAGACGAAATTCACTGAATAAATTATTCAGCTCTAGTTGATTTCATAATAAAATAGGTTTGATCTGCATAAAATTATACAGACATTTAAAATTTGGTATGAATGGAAAAACTTTTTGTTTGAACTCTATACATCTTACAGTTAATATTTTGGTTTTAACTTCCACTGTTATCCTTCCTTGTATTTCTCATTCTGATTTCACAAGGGAAAAAAAGAACCAGTTCTGTGACGATTTGATCTCTAGAAAAACATCCTTGTTATAAATGCTCTATCAATGCTCAAGGTAAACAAGAAGACTCAGTTATCGCTCATCTGTCTATTCCTCTTAGATTTATAAATTCATAGCTGGGAACACTGGATTGGAGACAGGATCATCTGTTTTTCTCAGGTGACATTTTGTGTTAACACTATACAGTTCTTCCGGAAGTGTTCTTTTCTGGGAAGTCTCACACTGTTACTTACAGTGTTATAAGTTGGCACAAGCACTTACACATTACCCATTCAGTCTATCTGTAGCAGCCCTTTGCATTGATAAGCCTTGAAAGGCAACATATATTATGCATCTGAAGAAGTGGGGTTTTTTACCCACAAAAGCTTATGCCCAAAGAAATGTGTAAGTCTTTAAGGTGCCACTGGACTCCTTGTTGTTTTTGTGGATACAGACTAACATGGCTACCTCTCAGATATTTGGCATATATTATACCAGCAACACAGCTTGCAGAGTCTGCAACAGTTTCCTCCTACCTATGGCATTTCTCATGCACCCTTTAGTGTAATATTAACATCCTCAAATTCCTGCAAAGTTTAGGTATGTGAGCAGTCAATGGGACTGTTTGTGTGATTAAAGTTAAGAATGTGTCTAAGTGCTGTGCTGAATTTGGATTTAGGTGCCAAGAACAGTAATTAAGTTTTGGTAAAGTTTCATTCCTTCTGATGGACGCTGCTCTTTGCCACTCCAAAGCACAGTTACTGTTTATACAACACTGATAGATAGATGGATAGATAGATAGATAGATAGATAGATAGATAGATAGATAGATAGATAGATAGATAGATAGATAGATAGATAGATATTCCAGTTTTTGTGCAAGTCTATTTGGAATGAACTTTTCCCCAAAGGAGGAAACGTCAGCTTTGCTCGTGAAAGTGCTTTGGTGCTACTTGTGTAGTTCAGTGGTGGTGGGTGAATGGCAACTGGAAGGAGCTTGGAGGGAGGGATAACTTGAAAGTCAGAAGCTGAAAATGCTGTTAAATTTGGCACACTTGGATAAATAAAATACTTGAAATAAATCAATTCTGCTTGCCCCAACATGTTGACTACTGTCAGCTGATAATGTTGAATAAGGTTGCCCATCACCCACATTCAGTCATAATGACAAGACTTGATTTCCAAATTCTATCTCTGCTCTCTATTCTTCTCTATCTGCTCAGCCCAGTATGTCAGCTCCTTCACATCTTTGACTCATACAAATTTCCTTTGCCCTTCTCCAAAACAGCTCAGTTCACACTACATTCTAACTACCATGAGCATCCACCACTTGGTTTCTGTACAGTATTCTTTGTTTTGTGCTATATTACCTGCTGCCCTTTGAAAAGGAGCCCTTTAGGATAGACAACTTATTAGTTTTTGGCATGGCTTTCAGTGCACACTGGTACACTTACCATACATTGTTATTTTTTACATAGTGTTATAGATGTTAATGGCACTTAATAAACAAGAAGAATCTTGATCTTCTAATGCCCAAGGAATTGTTCATGCTCATGATTACCTGTTATCATAGCGCCTTCTGAATTTTCTCTCTCTCTCTCTCTCTCATTTATTTATACAGTGCAAAATTCTTCATCTGACAATATATCATCAGACTAAACTGATCTTGATTCTGGAAGAAATACCCCCGAGAGTGGCAGAAAGGCACTGTGCTCCATTTTCCATTTGTCCCACCTCAAACACATATATTGTCATTGCAGAAAAATACGACTTAGTATATTTACTGCCTGTTGTGCCTAAACTCAAAGTCAGCAATACAATTCTTAAGTCATCTTTGAGCTAGTGTAGAAAGGCTTCCAGGACTGAACTCATTTGTCTGAGTGCTCATTTCACTTTCTCCAGGCACATATCAAGATTAAGTAGGAAATCACTGTACCTTTATGTGCTTTTACGAAGAGTGAACAGAGTCTTAAAATGACAACAAAATTCCAAATTGATATTCTCAGTGCAATGCTTGTCAATACAAAAGCATCTCAATTTTTATACTGTGAGAAGCAAAACAGAATAGCAAAGTGGAATAGTAAAGTAGGTGGCATAATCTAACACACAGCACAAGCCTTAAAAAGCAAACTTTGATCTTCATCAAAGCACGGGACGCTGGGTAACTACTAACCTGTACAGCAGCTACTGTACCTAAGACCTTTCTGCCTTAGGGCCAGGTTGGGACTCCAGCTCACATTGTTGAGCAATAGCTTACAATGAAGTCAATGGGACTACTCTTGTGGGTAATTGCTCACCAATGTGAGTAAGATATTCATAATTCGGCATTTAGTGAACTACCACTGACACGTATAAACAATGCTCGTCCAGGTGTAAGCCTGCCTGGGTCCGATTGTCACCTGTTTACCACCTACACAAAACTGGCTGATTCTCCATTACACAAAGGCCCACTTAAACAACTCAGACTGCAGAAAGGGGGCTTAAAAGGGAGCAGAAACAGCCACTTCATAAATCCCCCATGCAAAGGGTTTCCCAACCCTTGATGGAGGAGGTGAAAGACCTCTACTCCAGCCCTACTCCCAGCCTCGAATATAGGGATGTTTAGGAGGGAGAAAATACACAAAGGATAGGGGCTGTGACTATAAAACACTTTTTTTCTCTACTTCCCAGGATCCATAAGGGGGTATTGGAAGTAGAGCAAAAACTAAAACAGTCTCTTTACTGTTTAAATAACATCTGGCAACGGCCGAGACCCTAAGTAGCCCAGAAAAAAGGTGGCTTAAAGCGCCTCTTGCCCCCCACCCTCCCACATTTCTGTGCCAAGCACAGAATTATTCTTGGTATAACCAAGACTCAGCTCCTGTTAGTCTGAATTGGACATGAAGACTGTGCTATGTAGGGATTTTTAGTAACTGGGATCTCTCATGCAAAAGACACTCTAGCTTAAATTGGGCTCCAGAAGAATTAGAGCACAGAAGAAGGGGAAAATTCATAGTAGCCTCCCTGCTGACTCCCTTGTGCCCCATCAGGAGTTGGAAACAATCACAGACCTTGCATTCTGCTGTATTAATAAAATTACCCCACAGGACACCTCCAAAAATGACAACAATTCAAAGAAAGACCGGCACTAACAGCATAGCCACCTGTGAACAACATCTCCCATTTGAGCCTTCCCAGCTCTGTGTACCCCACAATCATGCCCCTTCCCCACAACTCGACTCAGGAAAGAGGCACAAGTTAGATCTCTGCAGCAAGTTCTGAAGGTCACCAAGTTCAGGCTCTGAAGGAAAGTGAGTTCCAAAGCCAAGGAAACCTCACTGACAAGACCCAGCCACTATCTCCCTCTTATTTATACTAGCTGTGGTCTATCAGCACAAAGACCTCAGATGATTATAAAGGAGACAGACAGTTTCTTTGCTAAGGCAGCTTAAGGGAATTTGCCTTGCTATGGAACATGTGGAAGAGCCAATTACAATAGCGATTTCAGGCTTCTGTGCCAGGGCAAACCCTATCTTAGTGGTAACTGCAAAAAGAGCATAATAAGTCTGATTGTAATGATGGCTCATAGCTCTTTATTTGTCTTGGACAGGAGGAGAAGCTATATGGAAATATGTAAATCAGCTAATTGGGTACCCATTCATCCTTCACCGAACATCATTAACTTGGGAGAGGTGGTTCCCCACACAAACCATTTGGTTCAGGGACCATCCCATGTTTCAATAGCATTTTTTCCCTGGCCTCTCCCTTAGGTTTCCTTTCTTGAACTGTCACCTGAACTTCAGAACCTATATTTGTCTGCCCAAGTTGTGTAAGCAGAAAAAGAAATTTTGTCATCCTTTCAAATTGATTTTTTGTGATGCAGCTCCACTAGTAGAGTCACCTTCCAGGAAATGTTTTAAAATGTTTTTAGGGTGTTTATAACAAAAACGTATAGTTTGTTTTTATTTAGGGAACACCCTGCAGGAGAGTCTTATGCTTAACCCATCAAGGATCCCTGGAGGTGAGATGAATACCAAAATGTCGATTGTTCATTCTGCCTGCTTATATCTGTCATGACGGAAAGCCCAGGAGACCATAGTACTAGAATTGCAGACGGAAAACCTAATTTAGAGATAAGATAAAATTTCTTTTATTAATAATCAAACAGAAATAAAGAAATTTTAAAACAAGACTCTACTGAATACAACATAAAAAACCTTAGAAACTAAGCACCAACCACCATATGGGTTCCAAATAGCCCTGCAAAGAATGGCAAATTGTGCTTTATAGTTGGGGAGAGGGATGCACAAATGCTTACTGGATATTAGCCTGATCCAAAGCGCATGATAGCCAGTGGAAAGATTCCTGTTGAATTCAATGGGCTTCGGATCAGGTCCTATGTGAGAGGTGGTCTCTGTACAGCACAGTGGGTTAAGGGCTCAATCATGCAATCTTACAGACAAAACACCCTCTTTTGCCTAGTAACAACAGCCTATTTAGGCCCCAACATAGGAAAGTGCTTAACCATGTGCTTAAGTCCATCCATATGCAGCATAGCACGTGCTTAACTTTAAGCATCTTTAAATCCCATTGACAGAACAGGGATTCCTTCCAGAATCAGGGCTCTAGATTACCAAGTCTTCAGCAAATAGACCATGCCAAACTCTGCATTTGTGCAGCACCCAGCAGAATAGGGGCTCTGGGAACTCTCAGAATAAAAATTGCTCAACAACAACAATAGTCAATTTGAAGTTTCAAGAAGCACTTCTTGTGTGTGCCAAATTTATCAGCTTTTTAAACAAACATTAAAACACCACACCCTTTTCAGCTGCCTCTGCTCCTTCTATGCTAAGTATGCTTAACAGAGCAGTGGCTTGTGCAGTAGGGAATGGGGAGTTTAATGAATCATACATACTTTATTTGAAAAATATCAATAACCATTCACAGGTCTCTTCTTGCATAAACTACATGAAAATTCCCATGTAAATGGTGCATAGCTTCTTTATGATTCATGCTCTGTTTTTTAGTACAATGCTAAATCATTTTTAAAAGTGTGGCTTTACCTGCCAAGCTTAAGGTAAATTTCCATCAGTGATTAAATACATGTTCCATTCCCTATAATCCTTGTCAGTTATATGAATAGGTGGTAATGGAACACTTTATTTTCTCCTGTTATTAATACACAAAATACTCATACAAATGTACTCAACAATATCTGTTTGGTAGATTGACAGGCTAATTTATGTAACTGAATTCAGAAGCCAGAAACAGAATTATGCTATAAAAAAACCTTAAAATGCCACAAAATGACTGTAAAATATACACACACCACTTAGAATTCCATTTTTAAAGTCTTTTCCGGGTCTGTTCTCCCCTCAACAGATACATGTAACTCCTACTAATATTGTTATAGCTTACATTGACCTGGACACAGGAACAAGACAAGAGTGGTATGGGGTCAATGTGGAGGCTGCAACTGTCTTTAAAATTTACCACTTATGGTAACCACTACACAGCAGAATAGTTTTAATTCAGATTTGAAGCTGATGACAACGGCTTGAAATATATCAGAAAGTTTGAAGAGGATCTGAGCCACTTCCATCTTCATGTTCTGCCATCCAAGGGACTTGGCTTGCATATCCAGGCTCCAAGCCTTTCCCATACATAAGGTTAAGGTAAGGGACATCTCAAGCTAAACTAGGCATTCCATTCCCCCTATGCCAAGGCAATAAAAAAAGGACAAATGCCTCTATAATTCCCTACTGTAGTGAATGGACTAAATTAACCCTTTTAAACCTGCAATTCACATTGGTAAGTCACTAAACTTGTCCCCAGTAAACAAGGACCCCCTTCCCCCAAACCAGACATAATGGATGCCAACAGCAAGGTGAAAAACACCTACCAATTTTGTTGCCAGTTTTGCTGCATGGATAAAATCCCTTCCAGACCCCAGCAGGGTGATTAGCTGACTCAGTAGCATTCTTGGAGATCCATCAAATCTTTTTAAGGAACGGGAGCATAGGAAAATAAGAACACCAAATACTGGCCACCCATGCCCAGAAGGCCCTAAATATCCCTTCTGCAGGAGCGATTCAGGTCCCCTGCTACCCACAAATCTATTAATGATTGTCTAAGGGTGGGGCTGAGTCAAAGTCCACAAATCCAGTGGTGAGCTGGAACCAGTTGTTAAATTTAGAAGCCCTTTTAGAACCGGTTGTTTTATGAGGGACAACCGGTTCTAAAAGGACTTCTAAATTTAACAACTGGCCAAAAGTGGTGCCTTAGGCACTGACTCCGTGGGTACTCTGGGGCTGGAGCACCCACGGAGAAAATTTGGTGGGTGCAGAGCACCCACCAGCAGCTCCCCACCCCACCCCCCTGGCCCCAGCTCACCTCCATTCTGCCTCCGCCTCCTCCCCTGAATGCACCACCCCGCTCTTCTTCTCCATCCCCAACTTCTCGCAAATCAGCTGTTCACGCAGGAAGCCTGGGAGGGCTGAGAAACAGGCGGCAGCTTCACACTCAGGCCCAGGGAGACGGAGGTGACCTGGCATGAGGAGAGCTGCCCACGCCACAGCAGGTAACCAGGGAGGCACAGGGGAACCGCTCCCTGCCCCAGCTCGCCTCCACCTCCCTAGGCCTGAGCGCGAAGCTCGGTGCTTGCTTCTCAGCCCTCCCAGGCTTCCAGCGCGAACATCTTATTCACAGGAAGGTGGGGGCGGAGAAGCAGAGCGGGGTGGTGCGTTCAGGGGAGGAGGTGGAGGCAGAGCGGAGGTGAGCTGGAGCCGGGTGTGGGGTGGGGTGGGGCAGGGAGCTGCCAGTGGGTGCTCCAGCCCCGGAACACCCACGGAGGCAGTGCCTAAAGGCGCCACTTTTGATGTGATCAGTCGGGGGAGCAGCCACTCTCCCTGCTTCCCCCCTAGCTAAGCTACCCCACCCATAGGAGCCATAGGGACCTTCTGGATGCTTCCTGGGAGCTGCCCCAGGTAAGCAATGCTGGGACTCCCCACCTCACCCCCCGGCAGGTCCCTCTGGCTCTTAGGGGCAGGGTGGGCACCCACTACAGTGGCCCACAAGACCTTCCTGCCTGGTTCTGGGGGCAGTCGGGGGACAGCGGAGGGGGATGGATGGGGCAGGGGTACCGGGGGGGAGGAGGTGGGTCACGACCCCTTGTAGGGTGAGGAGGGAAGTGGTTGTTAAGATTTGGGCAGCTCATCACTGCACACACCCATTGGAACATCTATGTTTCTCCCACAACACGTTGAACTACTCTTCCCTACTACCAGAGAGAAATAAGCCTGAGCTTCAACATTAAGCTCTATCTTTGGAACCACCAAAACTCTAACAGACTTCAGATCCTGCCTTTTGGTTTTGCCCATTAGGCAATATGGGCCAGGTGAACATATTTGGATCTTGATCCAGATTTGGATTTTATTCCTTCCTCCCTTCCAAATCTTGGAGGTGTTTGGATTCAGAGGTATGGTTTATATTCATGTTTGTTTTTTATACAAAGACCATCTGAAAGTCTGTAGAACCATATATATATATATAAAAATAAATTTTTCAAAATTACAGGGTGTGGTTATCAGAAAGTGCTCAATTTTTGCACATTCATGTCTACTTTATACAAAGTGAAATGTTGCCTGGCTCTGTTCCCAGGCAGCTCATGAACAGAGGGTTTGATTGAAGATTTAATAAAATTAACACTACTTTCTTGACTTATTTTCCTCTTTTCTTCTTAATCGTCTCTTCGAGATTAAACTCATCAGCACTTGACAAAAACTGCAAATAACAACCAGATGCAGGAGTTGGTTTTATCTTTTTATGCAAGTATGTGGTGCTAATTAGTGCAAATTGATTAAACTTTAATTGCCTGATACATGGCTAATTAATATTTATAAGATGAATGAGCAAGAAAACCAGACATTTATTAAAACACTTTAATGATTTTTCATATGTTTTGACAAAGCAAAGCAAATAGATGTTATATGAGTTTAAATGTGCCAGACATAAGTAGTGTTTTCCTTACCTGCTTCTAACTATGAATATTAGAAAGCTAATACATTTTCTCCCCCTAGAACACAGTTTTATGAACTTCCTTCTTTCTTGCTCTCATATATATGCACTCCTGTTCATATTTTCCTGATACTATGTTCTTGTTTGTACTTTGTAAGACATACACAATCCAATATGAGACTGCAGCCAATGGAAATTGTGTTAAACTGTTTTCTTTAAAATGGGCTGAATTGAACTGAAAAGACAAGGCTTCTTTTAGAACCCTATCCATCACTTGAGATACTATGTAAAATATCATCAACAAGATGTTTTGCCTTCAAATAGCTACTGTTTGCACACTTCAGAGAGTAAAATTCAACCCTTGCTAAGTTTCAGTAGCTACAAACAATTCTCCTTTACCAGTAGGTGACCTCCATGTTTTGGAGACCCAGTATATTCAACCCTGATATTCTACTACAGAGAGGAAGCATTTGTCTTACTAATACTACTTTATCAAACTATTCTCAAAAAGCAATACATTGAATCTGTAGCAAAGTTCTACGCAATCCAGTATCAGGCCCTGCTGATACCTCCATTTCCCCAGGGAATCAGACATCACACTACAAATGTTTTCTCACTAACCCTGACTTTTTGGGAGTCTGATTTTTTAAACTTATCTTCCATCCATCTTTTCTAACTAGCTCAGACCCTTTAGTGCAGGCTTCTGTTTCTTTAAGTCTGGTTCCTACTGAGGTTTTCACCCTAGCAGGCTTTCTGCCCAGTCCTTTCTTCCTATCTGATTCCTACTCCGTGCAGACCTATACTTCACGTGGGTGGGTGCTCATACAACCCTCTTATTCCTTTGAATGTCTTCTCTGAGTAACTACAGGCTGCCCTTTATATCTCCCAGTCTGCCTGATTCTGAGTTACATGCTCCCCTGTCATGTGACCTTTGTACTCACTCCCTCCACCTGGCTGGTACAGATGGGGCTAAGCCCTAGCCCCTTAGGGTGTGTCCACACAGCCAGTGGCAGCGAGCCTTTCAGCCCAGGTTGACAGACTTGAGCTAGGCAGGACTTGTGCTAGAACTTTAAAAATAACTTTGTAGACAGTGCTTTGAAGTTGTGGCTCAGGTTCCATAGACTTTAGAGTCCAAACTCCATCTCAAGCCTCAATTTCAAAGCATTGTCCATACAGTTACTTTTAGAGTGCTAGAACAAGCCTTTTGACCTGGACTACGAGGCTCGCTGCTGTGGACTGGGTAGACATACCCTTTAAGGCTAGCTCCCCCTATGAGAACCCTATGTATTTAAGAGATAAAGATTTTATTTTTAAAAGCTACCAGTAGAGTTGCCCCTGCATTTTTGCTGGACATTTCTGTCCAGATGCTTTATGCCACTTCCTTTATTTATTTATGAGCCATAAAGTAATGCTATAAAAGAATTAATTTTGTTTTTATACAAAACGTTCTTCAAGTGAATACATTTTGAGAACAAGGATTACATGTAAAAAATCACTGAACTGAAAACCCTTTCCATACTTTCTGCAGCCATTGAGTAATTCATTTCAGACAATGCTATTTTGAACCTCTCTTGCACTCTTCCCCCCGCCCACACACACGCTTTTTGCTGCATTTTTTAAACATTTGTTCTGTAGCAAAAGTTAAGCAGAATGACTTTACTGCAATCCTATTAGGCAACACAGCAGAACCCTGTTAAATGCTTATTTTTTTCACTGGTTCATTTTTGTTAACAAACTTCCTGTACACTATCAAGTAAACTACCATAGCAAGCATATGAAAAGATTAGACCTGTGGTTTTCACATGAAGAAATGTTCTGTAAACTACATATTGTAACATAATAGAGCCCTTTTAAATGACTGTACTAGCTTACAGCCTATATATTGAAATAAACCTGAAAAGAAGTAATAAAAGAATCCATTCTTGTGTATGTGGGGGATGATGAATTGAAGAAGATTCTGGTGAACTTAATGATCTACTATCTACTGTAAGTGCTCAAAAGGTACTTGAAATACACAATAGAAAACATTTTTAGGAGCATATATACATAATTGACTGTACAGATATACACTGTGGCTACATGCAAAGAAGAAAGAACCAAGTAAATACTTAAGGCAAAAATTTCCTCTCTAATCCACACTGTATTGAGTGTTCTATATGCATTCTCACTCCCGCTGACATCACTGCGCTTTCCATGTGTGGCACCAGTACACAAAGAGCCACACTGAGGATAAGAAATACACAATAGGAAGCACACAAGAGAACTTTGCCCACAATAATTATGAGGGATATTTGAAGCAATCAAGGTCTGGACATATTTAGAACAGACCTAAATCTAAGCCTAAAATTCAGACTCAAATAAATCAGCCTGAGACTATTAAGGTTTAAATGGTTTGGTTAATCTTAAAAAACACCACGCAGCTCTGCATTTCCTAGTTTTCACTGAGACCAGATGTAGGAATGCTACAAGCAAACCTTTTCCCAGTCTGGTCAGGAACCAAGAAATCCTGGAAATCTCAAGAGGGAGCATGTTCTTGCAAGATTTCCAACTTGATTCCTTGGCATAAGCAGTTAAATGAGGCTCCGATTTTGGGAGTCCTATCCCAATAGAACCTTTCATCCAACATTTTATCATGATCTTATTATTATATTTGAAATGACTAAATACTGTCAGGGGTCTTGGGACTATTTTTAAAGTTGGGTGCTGAGAGTCATTGAACCAAACAGTAAACCCTGTGCTTAATAGAATCCACTTCAAGCCAGGGGATGAAGCAGCACTCCCAGCATTCCTAGTTCCAGGACCTATGAATACTATACATATCAATTGTATTATAGCTGAAGATTTTAACTTCACAATAAGGCTCTTGTTTCCAGGACAAATATTTGAAATCTCAATTTTCTACCAATGGAGAGAGTGGTTTTGATTTTTTTACAAAAGTCTGCTCATTACATAAACTTCTCATGGAAATACAATGATGCACAAGTAAAAAAATATTTGTTTACTGAAATTTAAGAACAAATCATATCTACTTATGTCATAAATATAAAGGGAAGGGTAAACCCCTTTGAAATCCCTCCTGGCCAGGGGAAAGCTCCTCTCACCTGTAAAGGGTTAAGAAGCTAAAGGTAACCTCGCTGGCACCTGACCAAAATGACCAATGAGGAGACAAGATACTTTCAAAAGCTGGGAGGAGGGAGAGAAACAAAGGGTCTGTGTGTCTGTCTATATGCTGGTTTCTGCCGGGGATAGACCAGGAATGGAGTCTTTAGAACTTTTAGTAAGTAATCTAGCTAGGTATGTGTTAGGTTATGATTTCTTTAAATGGCTGAGAAAAGAACTGTGCTGAATAGAATAACTATTTCTGTCTGTGTATCTTTTTTGTAACTTAAGGTTTTGCCTAGAGGGGTTCTCTATGTTTTGAATCTAATTACCCTGTAAGGTATCTACCATCCTGATTTTACAGGGGGGATTTCTTTATTTCTATTTACTACTATTTTTATTAAAAGTCTTCTTGTAAGAAAACTGAATGCTTTTTCATTGTTCTCAGATCCAAGGGTTTGGGTCTGTGGTCACCTATGCAAATTGGTGAGGCTTTTTATCCAACATTTCCCAGAAAAGGGGGGGTGCAAGTGTTGGGAGGATTGTTCATTGTTCTTAAGATCCAAGGGTCTGGGTCTGTAGTCACCTAGGCAAACTGGTGAGGCTTTTTACCAAACCTTGTCCAGGAATTGGGGTGCAAGGTTTTGGGAAGTATTTTGGGGGGAAAGACGCGTCCAAACAGCTCTTCCCCAGTAACCAGTATTAGTTTGGTGGTGGTAGCGGCCAATCCAAGGACGACGGGTGGAATATTTTGTACCTTGGGGAAGTTTTGACCTAAGCTGGTAAAGATAAGCTTAGGAGGTTTTTCATGCAGGTCCCCACATCTGTACCCTAGAGTTCAGAGTGGGGGAGGAACCGTGACAACTTACTTTGCTTACAACAGGTCCAAACTATTTTATCAGTAATATAATCATATAACTATTGCCAGCATCATTAGAAAGGGGAGTGGTCATATGTAATAACCTTGAGAGTAACCATTTAGAAACTATGTTTTTCAGAAACTTAGCAATGGACAAGCCCTCAGCATATCCCATCATGAGAACAAAGTCTCCTTGGCTGAATGTGTGTGTTTTTCTAGGATGGAATGTATATAATGTTATTCTCCATACGTTCACCTAAACGAGATGGTTCGTGCATTTAATATAAACAAGTTCAGGGAGAACAATTTTTGGACACAGTTCTGTGGATGAACATTCCCTCCATCTCATTCAATTCCAGTTAAGCTCTTATTGAACTCATGTGTTGTTTTTCTAACTCCATTCTGGAGACTTCTTAATTACTACTGCTCCAGACAATTTGGTGAGGGGAATGGAACTGAAGGGCTACTATTATAATTTACTTATATAACACTAACTTTAATCTGGGAGCTTCACAGATGAATAAGAAGAAAAGGATCCGGCTCCAAAGAGTTGTCAGAAATGAAGGAGACTATAGTAAGTACCTAAGAGAAATAAAAGAAAGAAAGAAAATGTTCTAGAGAGATACTGAATGTTGTTGAGATGTAGCTACCCAAAGTCTTGGTTATATGTGGTATAAAGACCAAATAAAGCTATTTACAGAAGTAAACTTCAGACAGGAAGGCAGAAAAAGCTATGTTTCTATCATTCATTGAATGAAGGATACCTCTTCTTAAAGGCATTGTGGTACTGAGAAAACAGGTGAAACTGAGTTTAATGTTCTCATTAAAGTGTTAAGAGATTTCTTTTTAAAAAAACGTAAGTTGAAATATGTCGGGCACAAGATTAACGGTAAAGGAGGGTTAAAAAGACCTAAATGTCAAAAGGTCAAATTCTACTCTCACAGCTTGTCTACACAGGGAAGTAGGTGCACAATAAACTATGTGTGAATTTAAAGCACTCTAGCTACTCTGCAGTGATGCCCTGTAAAGACACATACTACGAACTAAGAGCATCTGAGAGTGGTTTAGCTAAGTGCAATTCCAATGGAACATTCCAACTTTCAAAATTTGTTTTCATTCTGAATTGGAACCAAACCAAAAATAAATAAAATGAGAACTTTCCCACAAAATGATAAACTGGAAAAAAAAATGGGTCAAAATGTTGAATTTCAGTACAATGAAGTGTTTTGTTCAGATTTAGACTTTTAAAATAATAATTTATAATAAAATAAAATTTTCAAAATGAAAAGTCATTTCAAAACAAAATTGAACTATTCTGTTCTCATAAGGAACATATCAAAACACTTTTTTTCAGTTTTTAAAGAGAAGTTTCATCCAAATCAACATGTTCCTATATCAAAATTGAAACTTTTCGTAACTCCATTTGACAACAGAAAAATGTTCCAAGAATATTTTTCTACCAGTTCTAGTAGTGTCCACTCCTGGATACAAACTACTATTGGATACAAACTACAGCATCATTATTCATACTTTTGTCACCTCCAGATTGCATTAAGGCAAAGTGATATACATGGCATTGCACCTGAAAAACACCAACTGGTGCAAAAAATGCTACCAACTTTTAAAATGATGTTTCATGTAGGGAATGTATTATATTTGTGTTCCAGAAATGACACAGACTTCCAATTCATTTCAAAGTGAAATTTGAGATATGTGTTTTGGCCTATAAAAACCCATATGGTTTGAGTACTGGGTGTCTCAGAGACTGCACCTCTATTTCCCACATACCTAAACCTAACAGTTGAAATCAGATGGGGTATTTGAGATAAGAAAGCCTAGGTTTACATGTGATCAGATTATGTGCACAGCTTCCTCAATGGAGAGTGCTCACCTATGGCATTCACTTATCTCATGGGTCTGACAGCCTGAATTCACTGACCACCCAGGCACAATACAAGAGAAGGGTAGGAGTCATATCTGTGGTGAGGTGATCTTTTAACATAGTTTCTTTTTACATTGTTATACAGTAGATATAGAATAGCTGACTATTTATATAAATTCTATTGTTCATGCAATTGTAAAAATGTTGATGTTGACTGACGTATTATACACATTTGAATAAATAAAAAAAAAAGCTTGAACTTCTGAAGTTCACCACTGATCATTCCACATAAAGCAGTCAAGGATAAGTCCTACCAAACCCACAGATGCCCCCAAGATTTGCAGGAAAAGCTTGGGAATCATAGAATTGGGAGGGACCTCGAGAGGTCATCTAGTCCAGTCTCCTATACTCAAGGCATGACTAAGTATTATCTAGACCATCCCTGACAGGTGTTTGTCTAACCTGCTCTTAAAAATCCCCAATGATGGAGATTCCACCACATCCCTAGGCAAGTTATTCCAGTGGTTAACCACTCTGACAGCTAGGAAGTTTTTCCTAATGTCCAACTGAACCCGCCCTTGCTGCAATTTACGCCCATTGCTTCTTGTCCTATCCTCAGAGGTTAAGAAGAATAATTTTTCTCCCTCCTCCTTGTAACAATGTTTTATGTACTTGAAAACTGTTATCATGTCCTCTCTCAGTCTTCTCTTCTCCAGACTAAACAAACCCATTTTTTTTCAATCCTCTCATAAGTCATGTTTTCTGGACCTTTAATCAATTTTGTTGCTCTTCTCTGGACTTTTTCCAGTTTGTCCACATCTTTCCTGAAATGTGGCACTCAGAACTGGACACAATACTCCTGTTGAGGCCTAATCAGCGCGGAGTAGAGCAGAAGAATTACTTCTCATGTCTTGCTTACAATATTCCTGCTAATACATTGCAGAGCAATGTTTGCTTTTTTTTTGCATAGTGTTACACTGACTCATATTTAGCTTGTGATCCACTATCACCCCCAGATCCCTTTCTGCAGTTCTCCTTCCTAGGCAGTCATTTCCCATTTTGTATCTGTGCAACCGATTGTTCCTTCCTGAGTGGAGTACTTTGCATTTGTCCTTATTGAATTTCATCCTCATTATTTCAGACCATTTCTCCAGTTTGTCCACATCATTTTGAGTTTTAATCCTATCCTCCAAAGCACTTGCAACCCCTCCCAGCTTGGTATTGTCCGCCAACTTTATAAGTATACTCTCAATGCCATTATCTAAATCACTGATGAAGATATTGAACAGAACTGGACCCAGAACAGATCCCTGCAGTACTCCACTCATTATGCCCTTCCAGCATGACTGTGAACCACTGATAACTAATCTCTGGTAATGATTTTCCAGCCAGTTATGCACCCACCTTATAGGAGCTCCATCTAGGTTGTATTTCCCCAGTTTGTTTATGAGAAGGTCATGCGAGACAGTATCAAAAGCCTTACTAAAGTCAAGATATACCACATCTACTGCTTCCCCCATCTATAAGGCTTGTTCCCCTTCAAAGAAAGCTATCAAGTTGGTTTGATATGATTTGTTCTTGGCAAATCCATGCTGATGGTTATTTATCACCTTATTATCTTCTAGGTGTTTGCAAATTGATTGCTTATTTATTTGCTCCATTATCTTTCTGGCTGTAGAAGTTATGCTGACAGATCTGGTGAGGCCTCATCTGGAGTACTGTGTCCAGTTTTGGGCCCCACACTTCAAGAAGGATGTGGATAAATTGGAGAGAGTCCAGCGAAGGGCAACAAAAATGATTAGGGGACTGGAACACATGAGTTATGAGGAGAGGCTGAGGGAGCTGGGATTGTTTAGCCTGCAGAAGAGAAGAATGAGGGGGGATTTGATAGCTGCTTTCAACTACCTGAAAGGGGGTTCCAAAGAGGATGGCTCTAGACTGTTCTCAATGGTAGCAGATGACAGAACGAGGAGTAATGGTCTCAAGTTGCAGTGGGGGAGGTTTAGATTGGATATTAGGAAAAACTTTTTCACTAAGAGGGTGGTGAAACACTGGAATGCGTTACCTAGGGAGGTGGTAGAATCTCCTTCCTTAGAGGTTTTTAAGGTCAGGCTTGACAAAGCCCTGGCTGGGATGATTTAACTGGGAATTGGTCCTGCTTCGAGCAGGGGGTTGGACTAGATGACCTTCTGGGGTCCCTTCCAACCCTGATATTCTATGATTCTAAGATTCTATGATCTGTAATTCCCTGGGTTGTCCTTATTTCACTTTTAATAGATGGGCACTATATTTGACCTTTTCCAGTTTTTGGGAATGTCTCCAGTCTTCCATGACTTTTCAAAGATAATTGCTAATGGCTCAGATATCTCCTCAGTCAGCTCTTTGAGTATTCTAGGATGCATTTCATCAGGCCCTGATGATTTGACGACATCTATCTTGTCTGAATAATTTTTGACTTGTTCTTTCCCTTTTTTAGACTCTGAGCCTACCTCATTTTTCACTGACTTTCACTATGTTACACATCCAATCACCACCAACCTTCTTGGTGAAAACCAAAACAAAGAAGTCATTAAGTAGCTCTGCCATTTCCACATTTTCTCTTATTGTCTTTCCCCCTGCATTGAGTAATGGGCCTACTCTGTCCTTGGTCTTCCTCATGCTTCTAATGTATTTGTAGAATGTTTTCTTGTTTCCTTTTATGTCCCTAGCTAGTTGTATCTTGTTTTGTGCCTTGGCTTTTCTAATTTCGTCCCTACATACTTGTGTTATTTGTATATATTCATCCTTTGTAATTTGACTGAGTTTCCACTTTTTGTAGGACTCTTTTTTGAGGTTCAGATCATTGAAGATCTCCTGGTTAAGCCAGAGTAGTCTCTTGCCATGCTTCCTATATTTCCTAAACAGTGGGATAGTTTGCTCTTGTGCGCTTAATAATGCCTCTTTGAAAAACTGCTAACTGTTTTCAATTGTTTTTCCCCTTAGACTTGCTTCCCATGGGATTTTACCTACCAACTCCCTGAGGTTTGCTAAAGTCTGCCTTCTTGAAATCCATTGTCTTTATTGTGCTGTTCTCCCTCCTACCATTCCTTAGAAACATGAACCAGTTCATGATCACTTTCACCCAAGTTGCCTTCCACTTTCAAATTCTCACCCAGTTCTTCCCTATTTGTCAAAATAAAATCTAGAACAGCCTCCCCTCAGTAGTTTTCTCCACCTTCTGAAATAAAAAATTGTCTCCAATACATTCCAAGAACTTGTTGTATAATCTGTGCCCTGCTGTGTTATTTTCTCAACAGATGTCTGGGTAGTTGGAGTCCCCCATCACCACCAAGTCCTGTGCTTTGGATGATTTTGTTAGCTGTTTAAAAAAAGCCTCATCCACCTCTTCTTCCTGGTTTGGTGGTCTGTAGTAAACCCCTACCATGATACCACCCTTGTGTTTTTACTCCTTTTATCCTTACCCAGAGACTTTCAACAAGTCTGTCTCTTATTTCTATCTCAACCTCAGTCCAAGTGTATACATTGTTAATATATAAGGCAACACCTCCTCCCTTTTTCCCTTCCTGACCTTCCTGAGCAAGTTGTATCCTCCTATACCAATATTCCAGTCATGCGTCTTATCCCACCAAGTCTCCATGATGTCAACTATGTCATAGTTGTGTTTATTTACTAGTATTTCAAGTTCTTCCTGCTTACTCCCCATGCTTCTTGCATTAGTATACAGACATCTAAGATACTGATTTGATTCCCCCACCCCAGTTCTGTCTTGTCTCGCCCTTATTTCTGCTATAACAGCCCATGCTCCCACCAGATTCTAACCCTTCTCCCAGGTCTCCATGTTTTTGACTTCCTGTGGGCTCCAGTTGCTTGCCCCCAACTGAACCTAGTTTAAAGCTCTCCTCACTAGGTTAGCCAGTCTGTAGCCAAATATGCTCTTTCTCTTCCTCAGACTTCTACTAAAATCAGATGGCACCACCAATCAGTCTAAGCCAATGTGGTTAATAAAAGCTAGCATAGCATGGAAGAACAGGACAAGACCTGCTTAACTATCTGTCATTAAAATTTCATTTTTTAGCGAGAGGGGGAACCTTGGAAGAGGTAGTGGCTCTTGTTCCAGTGACCTTCATTTTGATGATGTACTTGATTAATATCACCATCATTGTCAGAGAGGGTGTGTGCATGCACGTGTGCATTTGGGAGCAAAATTAGATGCTTAGCATTACTTTAAAATGTGAACAACTCTTTAAACAAGTCTCTTAGACATCAAGTGAGGACATCTTAAGTAGGCCAAATGCTGTGGTGATTTATACCTAATGTAATCACACTGAAACTAATGGAAAGGGTTTAAATCAGAGAATTTAGTGACCTTTAGTGGCCAACCAAGCGTTTAAAATTATATTTTAATAGATCAGGAGAGTGAGCTTACCAATAGGGCTGGATGTAGCAGATTCACTCTAAAAATGGAATATTGCCTGAGCTCTTTTCTTAGTTCTTCCACTGACCTACTATGTGACAATGGACAAATGTCACCCTGTCTGTGCCTCCAGCTGCACATCTGCAAAGGCAAAACTTACTGACTGAAGTAGAGTAGCTAAATTACTTCAGCAGAGAAGTTCATTTTAAATGATCAGTAGAACCAGTTGTTTGCAAAGATCACTATTTTGGATGCTTGTTTTCAAACTCATTTCTTACTTTTTTTGGTAACGCACATACTGCTAAATCTGTTTTGTGGAGAAACAGTAAGATTACTCTTTCACCAAATCCTGGGTTCAAATTTTTTCTTGAGAACTGGTGAATTAGCTAATAAAATAAAAATAATAATAATAATAAAAAATAATATAATAATTAATAATGGGCTAGATTATCATCTGGCATAAATTGGCATATCTTAATTGACTTCACGGAACTATGCCCATTTACACCAGCTAAGGAACTGGCCTAATATGTATTACTGTCTGCAAAACAGACAATATAATTTATAAAAAGAGTATCTATTCAGGTATATTCTTATCCTCTGTGTGCATGTTCTAACCCTTTCATTAATAGCAATCAATATTATATCTGTACAGGCAGATGAACTTAGACCCCCAACTGATATGTTTTCACTTGTGAATAAGTCTGTTTAATGTCTGTGAGCTGGAGAAAGAAGCTACAGAAAAAAAACCACAGCTTTGGTAAAAGCGGGGCCAGCTCTAGGTTTTGTGCTGCCCCAACCGCAAAAAAAAAAAAAAAAGCCAGAGTGCCACTGAAGCAAAAAAAAAAGGGGGGGGCCCGAGTGCCACCCCTTGAAAAGTGCTACTCCAAGCACGTGGTTGGTTTGCTGGTGCCTAGAGCCGGCCCTGGGTAAAAGTAATGTACCAGCATTATGTGGCTGTTGTGTTATTCAAATTTTTTTCTACTTATTAGCATAGCTTTCTAGCCTTGACTTCCATCTCCTATACCCCTTAATACATTTAAAAGGCACTGGAACACTGGTTTCTTTCAGGTAGAATATATGCTAATCTTCTTCTATTTTTAAGAAAATAGGACAATCTCTGTGCCTCCTTGTAGAAGATCCATTTCCTGGATTGACTTCAGAACCAGACTGCCCCTGCTTTGTCGAAATTAGACACACAGATGACATCATTTGTCCAGTCTTGTGAGGAGCAGCACCCACTGGTGAACTCATGGAATGACATTTCCAATCAATTCAAGGAGCACAGAACATTCTGTCCAGCGCCAGAGAAGGGAGGAAGAGAAGAGAGAGAATTGAAAGGTCAAGAAAATAAAGGGGTAGCTATCATCAGTCTTTCAGTCATCTTTATGAACATAACCCCCATCCAAAATAGATTAAAATAACCAGTCATGCTACTAAACATCTGGAGTTCACTCTGTCTTCCCCTTCCTCCTCCAGTTCTACTTCCTTAATAGAATTCTCAATGTCATGCATGTCGCTGAGACTGTCAGCAAATAATCATCCCGGAAACAACAGGAAATTAAATGCTACTGTTACAAAATTGTAAATGTTATGGGCCCAATTCTGCCCTCAATTATACACATACAACTCCCTTTCCAGTCAACTGAAGCTTCTGGGATGTGCTTTCCTTGAAGTCAGCTACAGGCAGAATCACACCCCGATCCTTTAAAAGCCTCTTTAATAACTGGAGTGCTCCTTCAAAAACTATTATATTCCACAGCTAAATCAATTATAGTGCTAAGTGATGCGGCTACTAAAACAATGAAAAAAATGAACTTGAGCTATTTGTGCAGGAGCATATTTGTACTTGACAGAATAAAATAAACCATTTTTTTTCTTTTAAAGAAATGGAATCAACACACATGAATTATAGAACAAATTTTCAGGCTTCAGGAACCAGCTATCACTTTGGGTATGTTGGATCTATTCATTTTTCTCAGAGATGTAACAATTAAATGAATCTATGAAGAACTGAGTGGGAGGCCCTCGGGGTCATACTGGACATGTTTTCTCAGTTTGCCCACGCTGTGCTAAAAAGCTGTTGTCTGAGGCAGTAGCAGCAGAAAGAAAATGCATTTTAAAAAAAGGCTCCTGTGAATTTATGAGAAGTGCATCACAAAGACAAATATTTCAGCCATGCAATTCCATTCGGCCTTTTCAGCTGTGTGTCCATAGCAAGTCAACGGCTAAATTGAAAAATCAATTCCAATTTAAATTATTGGAATAAAGAACACCAGGAGTCAGAGATAAAATGGCTTTGTTCTCTGAGATCCTTTTTAATTGGAAAGTTATTTCTTCAGGGTATTCTAATGGTTCTGAGGAAAGATTGCAAAATAAAGTTGATCAGCTGGGGGAAGGTTAATAGCTAATGTGCTTTTCTTACTGCACAGCAGCCTCCTGCGTTTATGACAACCCCCGTCATATGTGCAAAGACCCACAATTCTAAATCATTTGCTATATGCAACTACAGTACTTTTCTCAGTCTTCCAAGAAATCATATTATGGATGTTACCATGGCATATTCATAGCACTTTGGCTAGCATTTCAGTAGGGCTTTCTTTGCCTGGCAATGTATAAGGGTAATTTGTTTAAAACTTCCCTGATGTTTATGTTATAGTAAAAAAAATTAGGGTGAATTTAGAGGCAACATGATAGCCCTAACATTGACACTGATAAAGCTCTACACATGCAGCGCAAAGAAAACCTTATCCTTTTATTAAGAAAATATTTAAACAGTGAACAGTAATCTAGGTGCAGAATCAGCAATAGGAGCTGTTGTAATGAAAGACCAGCTATGAGTAGGATTCCACAGAGGATGCTAGGACAGAGTAGGGAGTGAGAAGATAAAATGAGACATTTTGGGAAGAAAATTACAGATTAATAAACAGTCATCATAATCTTGAAACTAAAGCAGAACAGAAGGGAAAAAATGTTCCTATCTTGCAAGCCTTATACCCAAAGCCTAGAAATGTCATGGTTTAGTTATAACATCACAATAACCTTTGCTCTGTTGGCAAAAAGCTGTTTAGGCCAGCTGTAGATTAGAAGCCTTAAATGGGTATTTAATTTGAAATTAATAAAACAGTTATGGTATGTGTTAAGAAAAGTTACTGAGGTTTGCTTAGTATATTTAATTAGTGTAAAAGAGATAAATCTAGTTGCCATGTAATGAACTGAGAACTGCAGATATAGTAAATGTGTACTTACATTCCTATTATTAATGCATTAAACTTGTAAGAATGTTTAGAAATTTAATTAGCATTTAATAAGATAGCTATAGCAAATTACAGTAGTTAGATGTTAAATGTAAATTAATATTTTTAGTATTTAATTGATATTAACTAATTAATTACTGTTTATTACATGGCAACTAGATTTATCTTGTATAGAGTTATTAAATCTAGATTAAAAGTGCTATTTCTAGTTGCCTGTACTCAATTAAAAATATATATATTCTATAGGATTTTCATGGCTTACCTTCTTGCAGGAATTGGGGTGTATTTGATGTATTAAATCTACACTAAAATTATATTACACATTTAGATATCAAATATCTATGCATGTGAATAACTTTATCTATATAGGTTAGGCTTATTAAAGTCAGTGAAATTACTCCTGCGTGTAAAGCTATGGCTATATTTGTTTGCTGGAAGGGCCTTCATAACTTCAGCACAGAAAGGGGTAAACTTTCAAATCAAACTCATTTATGAATATCACTAAATGATTTTCTGCTTATTTGGGGTCAGTTTTTTGAGTTCTGCTCCCATTTAGGCAAAAAGATAAGTGGCCAGATTTTCAGAAGAGCCCAGCACTTGGGCTGATTGGTTCTGAAAATCGGGCCATAAATGTCACAATGGGGCTGCTGGGTACAGAGTACTTTTGCAAATCTGGCCTTTATTTAGCAGCCTAAATAGGAGCTTCACTTTTCTGAAGATCTCACCCCAGCTATTGGTGATGAGAACTTGACAATCTGGCCCTTATGGGAGCAGCTGTGTGTCCATAATGACAGAGGCTCATGCGATTTTTCAAACATGCAGTATACAACTGTAGAAGTTAAAGATAAATATACATAAGGTAATCTTCTAGTCCATTTACCTGCCTCCCTGCAGTATGTTCTCTAACATTTATTCTGATTCATATGATGAACACCACTTCCATTGCTTTCCTACATCTAATCAGAAACTTTCCCTGATATACATGCTTACATTTTCTTGGGCTTAATTTCATACTGTGACCGGAATCCCAGGGGAGCCAGCTGACGTCACTCAAAGAATGGGACAGGCAAAGAACTGCAAAGAATGGGGCAGGCAATCCCCAAAGTTGGTGTATATTCCAATATCTAGATTTACCAAGCCAGCACAAAACAGCTTCTGTTATACCTCACTGGTTACTCAGAAGTCAACCACACAGTTCCCTTAAAGTAACCCAGCCTCAGGCTTCCACCTAGTCACCCAAGTCAAATATAATGGGAGTTCAGGAACAGAACATGCAGGCTGGTCATAGCAGCTAGCTAGTCAACCAAATTATTACCTGGACACTTCCTGGAATGTGCCTTGGGTTTAGGGCAGGGAACCAATCAGGCGTCATGAGGCTGCTGTCTGTCAAACCCCTTGAGGTGGGTCTTCTTGTGGTCTGTTCCCACAGTGGGCCATGGCCGGGGGGTGAAAGCTGGTTCCAGCTGCTGCTTGGTGGCAGCATAGAGGTGTTTGCTGCCTGGCAACTCCGTAGGCCCTGCTTCAAGACCTGTTGGCCTTACATTACTCCCCAGGGGTGTACTACTGCTGACCTGATGGGTCAGGGGTATGGACTTGGGAAGCTAATTTCCAGGACTGCTCTTCTGGACCATAGCCCTTCCAGTCCAGAAAGGATGTGTGTTTGATTTTTGACTCCGGTATCTTGTGGATCTCATACTCATTGTGACCTGTATGGCAGGGGGGTGGTTGTATTTGATGCACAAAGGAGTTGGTGATGTATAGCTTCAGTAAAGAAAGATGAAACACTAGGTGAATCTTGAAGGATCTGGATGTTAGAGTTGAAAGATTACCCAGTAGATCACTGACTGGGTACGGGCCAAGGTGCTGGTGGCTCAATGTGTGACAGAGCCAGTCTGTGCAGAGGTATTGTGTGGAAAGCCACACCTTCTGTCCCAAAGCAAACTGTGGGCCTCCCTGATGTCAACAGTCCATGTTATCCTTTTTTGTGTTTTTAAGATGTGTTTTAAGTTCTTCCTAGAACGTGTGGATTTGCCAGACCCAGCAGCTACAGTGTTCATAGAAGTGGTGGGTATGGCTGGGTGGTGATGAGGGTGGAATCCAAAGTTCACATAAAAAAGGCTTTGCCTGATGGAGACATGGTCTGCATTATTACAAGTGAACTCTGCTTGGGGCAAAAGGGCCATCGAGTTATTCTGTAAGTCAACCCATTCAGGCACAATAAATGCCCTTTGGGACATATTGGCTCCACTGCCTCCACATCCCACAGGGCCAGCCTTCTCCAAGGCTTAGAGCCATCCAGGCAAACTGTCAGGTTCCTGTCAAAGGTAGGCGGGACTAATGTCAGGACCTCGGTAGGAAGGAACAGCCACTGGGATCAATAATCAAGGTCAATAGTCAAGCCAAGGGTCTGGAGACAGGTTGGAAATTAGGTTGAGGGTCAATACTGGGTATTAAGATCAGTGTGGGTGTTCCAGGGTTCAAGTGGGAATCAAGATCCAAGTCAAAGATGGAATCAATACTGGGAGGTCAGAAACAGAGAATACAGGGTGGTCATGGCAGCTAGTTAGTGAACCGCACTGTTACCTGGACGCTTCCTGGAATGTCTGTTGGGTTTTATAGGGCAGGGAGACCATCAGGCACCCTGAGGCTGCTGTCTGTTGAACCCCTTAAGGTGATCTGTGCCCAGAGGGGATCATGGGTAGGGGAGCATGAGATGGTTACAACTAGTGCTGGCTGGCAGCGTGGAAGCGTTTGCTGCCTAGTAACTTTATAGGCCTGGATTTGAGACTCTCAGGCCTTCCAATATAGTTAGTTAGATCTAGTTTCTATAAAACCATGTTGATGTGCATTAATTATATTACCCTCCTTTAATTTATTATTGAGTCCATAAAAATTATGCCATTATTTTGCCCATTACCAATGGCATGGAGATAGGTCTATAATTAACTGGATCATCCCTTTTACCCCTTCTAAAAATTGGCAGAACTTTAGATTTTTTTAAGTCTTCTGGAACTTCCCCAGTGCTCCAAGACTTACTGAAAATCAGCATTAATGATCCAGCAAGCCTCTCAGCTAGCTGTTCGTAAACTCTTGGATGCAATTTACCTGGACCTGCTGGAAACAAAAAAAACCTTTAGTAGCTTCTGTTTAACATCCTGCAGAGATACTAGTGGAATGGAAAATGTGTCATTATCACCATATGATGATACAGCATCATCTGTTTTTTCCCAAATACAGAACAGAAATAGTTATTGAACTCTTCAGCCTTTTCTGCATTACTATTGATAATACTACCATTTTCAACCTAGTAATGGACCAACACCATGTACATGTATATACTATACAATAGTTAGTCTTCTTTAAGGCATTTGATTTAGTCCTGCATATCTGATAAAATAATGAGCACTATACAAAATCAATCATATTAAATGGATTAAAAACTAGTTATGTGATAGATCTCAAAAAAGTAATTGTAAATGGGGAATCATTTTGCAACAGGAGTGTTTGTAATGGGGTCCAGCAGGCTCAATGGCTCAATGCTCTTCAATATCTTTATCAATGATCTGGAAGAAAATATATAATCATGTCTAGTAAAATTTGTGAATGACACAAAAATTGATGCAGTGGTAAATAATGATGGAGACAGGCCAATTATAAAGGCCAACATGAATTGCTTGGTAAGGTTTTAATACAACCAAATGTAGGGTTATATATATTGGGACAAAGAATAGAAGATGGGTGACTGTATCTTGGAGTGCAGCCAGAATGAAAACGATTTAAGGGTTCTGATAGATAACCAACAGAATGTGAGTTCCCAGGACAATGTTGTAGCTAATACAATCCTTGGTGCATAAACAGAGGACTATCAAGTAGTAATAATGAGACAGTAATACCGCTAAATGTGGCATCAGTGAGACCATTACTGAAATAATGTGTCCAGTTTTGGTGTCCATACTTAAAAAAAGAATGTTGAAAAATTGGAAAACATTCAGAAAACAGCTACAAAAATGATTCAAGGTCTGGAAAATCTGTTTTATAGTGACAGACTTAAGCTCAATCTATTTAGTCTATGCAAGAGAATGTTACAAGGTGTCTTCATCATAGTGTAAAAGTATATACGTGAGAAAGAGATTTCTGATAGTAGATGGCTCTTAATTCTAGCAGAAAAAGGCCTAACAAGATCCAGTGGTTGATTCCAATGGTTAGAAGCTAGACAAATTCAGAGTAGAAATAAGAAACAAACAGGGCAATTAACCATTGGAACAATTTACTTATCCCCCTATTTTCCATCACTTTAAATCTTTAAATAGGACTGGATATATTTGTAAAAGGCATGCTATAGCTTAAAAAGGAGCTATGGGCTTGATACAGAATTTAAAACATGACATTCTTTCCCCCGTGTCATGCAGAAGGTCAGATTAGATTATCATAATGGTCTCTTCTTGTGAAGACCCACTAAATCGATCACAGAGTGCTCTCCGGTTGACTCCGGTACTCCACCAGAACGAGAGGAGTAAGGTAAATCAATGGGAGAGCATCTCCCATTAAAACAGTGCTGAGCAGACACCACAGGAAGTCGACCTAAGCTACAACGACTCCAGTTAAGAAAGCTGACAGACAGGAGCTGTGATTTCAAGGATGCTGCAGCTAAGAGCCTTTGATTGCAGATGAAAGGGCAGCAGGCTCTGTGACCCAGTGAGGAGGTAGGAAGGTAATGGGGGAGAAAGATCATGTGACCTGGCAAAGGAAGGAGCAAGGGAGAGCAGCGGAAGATTGTGACATGGGAGAAGCAGAGATCAGAGTAGTAGGCAGCTGCCTGTTCATTTTCAGGAGATGTAGGTGAGAGTGATGGGAGTTACCACAGAGGAGTTATGGGAGATGGGAAGGGGAAGAATTTATTTATTGCAGGAGGAAAAGAGACCCAAATTGTTTAGTAGGTTGATTTTATTTAGGAAATCAGAAGTGACTGTGTATCAAGAAGTAGGAGTAGGAGTCAGAAATATTTTTTTCCTGGGAAATAAAAGGGAGCATGTAACTGCCAGCCCTACCCACACACATGTCCCTTCCTTTTTTGGGCACCAACTCTCACTGCTAGTGTGTGAAAACTCATTTTCACAAAAAAATTCAACTTGTGAAGTTTCAGGAAGGTGCAGCAGGAGGATAAGTCATTTTAGAATCTGCTTGAGGGAAGAAACAGTAAACAGAAAGCCTTGAATTCTCTCCTCACATCTGCCACTTATTGGCATTAATAAGTTACTTGAAATTGAATATGCTAGTACTCCTATGTTTTATAAATCCATTCATTGCTACAATATTTTGAATTCAAGTATTTTATGATGTTAACATTTATTTCTATCACATTCTCTATAAATATTTTCTTACTGGTAAGGACTATATCTTCTGGCTCAATTCCCAACTCTACATTGTCCTCTACATACCCTAGTGAAGCAACCTCTTTGATAATTTAGCCATATTTTCATGCAATAGATCGCTAGATAGTTAATGTTTCCTATTACTATGGTGCCTTGAGATTTCAATATCCATGATAGTTGGTCAAGGAATTTTTCATTCTCTCTTCCAGTCTTGAGAGTCCAAAGCAGATGATACTGTAGTTTCATTTATTTCAAACATATTGTACCTGTTTCATTATCAAATTGTCTTCACTGATTTGGTAAATATTTTACATCTATAGAACCAAAATGAAGAGAAGATGTAAGTGGTGTTTTAAGTGTCATGTTAGTAAGTGGATGTCATTTGCCCATGTACAAGCAAAACCTCAGCCAATCAAGGACTTCTAAACACCCTTTATTTGGATGATTATGTAACCCTTCTGCCAGGCCGAGTTGATAGCAGCAAGGGCCGGGTTCAGTACACAGGGGTTCCTTCTCATCAAAGCAAATGCAAAACTGGCTTGAGCCCCCACCCAGTGACCTGGTAAAATCTTACACATACCCCTGGGCACCTCAAAGAGGCAATACTTCCCCTCCCGCAAGCACAGAGTCTCGGAGTAGCAGAGAATCTTTAATAACATGAGGTAAACGACATCAGCATTAAATTGGGAGAACACCACAACTAGGATTCATCAACCAAACCATGAGCAAAGACCCACCCCAGAAAATTGGGCCATGTCCTTTCCCTCAGGTTCTTGAGTCCAACAACCCAAATGTCTCTTGAGTCCAGCAATCCAAAAATCACCCAAAGTCCAAAAAGTCCAACAACCCAAAAGTCCAGCCCCAGAGTTCAAGAGTTCATCTGCAGAGAGTTACTCCTCAGTCTGGGTGAAAATGTGTGTGGGGGGGTGGGGTAGGAAGAGGTAAGGGGCACCTTACATGATCTGAAGCTGACTGCCCCACAGCTCCATAGGACTTCACTCCGATCCACTCCATGAGCCATCCCACAAACTGTTCCGCAAGCAGCTTCCACCGTCCCGCAAACTGCTCTGCTCCGCTCCGCAATAGATCTTCAGGCTCCCCACTACTTAGTGATTTCAGCTCTTAGTAATTTTAGCCCTTTAGTGATTTCAGCTTGTAGTAGGAGGAGCCTCAGTGCTGGTACACCATAAGGCCAAAGTGAATTCAGCTCAGCACCTGTAGCTAGACTCCTAATAGACCCAAAATTAGCTCTGATATTCCACAGTGGAGAGAGACAGAGGTGCAATTGATGTTTCAGGTTCTCACAAAGGGGCTCACACCACCAGGTACTAATACCTATCTCCAACCTCTCTCCATTCACAGAGTTTTGGAACCCATGTCCCTTGCCTAGCAAGTGCTACTTAGTTGATGGCGAGTCCCTCCATCATTACAAAAGGCCAAGTACAGTTCCACTGTCCTTGATTCCCATAATCAGGATAATGACAATTTATTCTTCCTGCCCCAATAACAGAGACACTGGGGATCCCACAGCAGCCAAAGTGACCATTTGGGCAGCTATGGGCTCATTCTAGGCGGGGTGGGTGTGCCTATGCAAATGAGATCAGCCCCTGAAGTTCTTTTCCACAACTTGCCACACTTTACCACCAGATGTCAGGATGGAGCTCATCCTGACTCCACTTACAATTATATTTGCTTGGACCAAGCAGAATAGTACATAAATAATTGCACAAAAGGAACTCAAGTTTTCAAGTTAGGTTTCTGCATCTGCATTTCTCCCAGTCTACTTTTTTTTCTCATTTTCTCACTCCTGGCCTGAACCAAAACCTGCTGAATTCAATGGAAACACTCCCACAGACTTTCATGGGCTTTGGATCAGGGCTTACCTGGGGACCGGGGCCCTAACCCCACAATTTTGAACTTCAAAGGGACTGTGAGTAAGGTTGGCCGGGAACGGCAAACTGCGGCCACTGGGAGCTGCGGATGATTGATGTAAACAAACTCTCTCACGGCCCGCCAGTGGATTACCCTGATGGGTCGAATGCAGCCTGCAGGCCGCAGGTTGCCCACCACTGCTTTAAGACGTTTAAAATGAATTCTTTAAAGTCTAGCTGTGTTGCATCACCATCACTCTACAGTGCTAGATTTGGAAATGACAATCCCACATGAAGCATGATACAGCTACTGTGTATTTATTAATACAATGTATCCATGATCTTAAACCAATTTGACACAAACGTCCAGCACTCATCACTAGTTGTAAGTAAAACCAAACCAATAAATTGTAGGCTACCTATGCAGTGTTTCCCCCATCTGTCTCCTCAAACCATTTCCCCCTGGATGGTTTTCTGCATGGTCTCTTACAGATTTATTCTACTCTTGATGCATGCATGTACTCCACGTTAATGTTAGGAGAAATTAGATTTACGTATGTGCATTGAGTGGAATATTTTATTCTTCTCTACAGGACTATAGCATCTGAGGATAAGATTTGATTTTTTTTTTGTTGCTAGCAAAAAAGCAGCCTGACTAGTCTTTTGATTGATAATACATTAGGATTCATAATTTATATAATCTTATACCTGCTATTGCGAATAAAGTTTTTGTTAAAAAAGTTTAAGGTGTGTGTGCTAGGGCACAGCATGAGCAAGAAGGCCAATTTGTAGCACTTGCTCTAATAGATAGAAACAGATAAAACTCCTACTAGTGCTGATCATATTGAAAATATCTTGGCAAGCATTGTAATTAACAGCAAGTTTCCAGAACTTGACATTCTGAGCAAGTGTCATTCCCTTGGTTATTACAGGGGGAATTACAGTAGCCTTTCACTGTCATATTGATATATACCACAGGAGCACTGCTGAAGAAAAAAGTACCATTTGTGATGTCTTTTCAGGATTTAAACATCTGCCGAATTCCATCTCTTTCTATCACCTTCTGAATATAGATACACATCTCAAAAGGTCTCTATTCTGTGTGCATTGGATGGATTTAATATTACAATATTTTTCAGTTTTAAAATAAAGTGTGTGTGTTGCTCCATGTTAAATGTATGAAGTCTTCCCTGCACAATATTAGCAAGGGTTTTCTCTAGGCTCAAATGTTTTATTTGTGGCTTTGTGCAAGGTATCCTAGTGATAAATTTCCATATGATCATTCACTTAAAAGAATCTCAGTTACAAACTGAAATAAACCTTTCATTCGGGAATGTAGAATTTTTCATCAGTCATGTAATAAACTGGCTAGTGTGTGTAAAAACCACTGCTGCTCTGTCCTTGATGAGTCCAAATTGCTCATTGTGTCATAAGCCCCATACTGCAAATAGATAGCAGAGATAAACCTTGGGCAAATGGTAGGGGCCTGTCTTTTGGAGAATGGGGTTTTCTATCCTCACTGGTGCTATGAAGTTCAGAGAACTAACATTCAAGTAGCACAGATCCAACTTGGATCTTTATGGATGTGTCACAAGAGTAATGATTATTGATTACATATTAGACAGGATAAGCATGACACCACTGTAGAAGTTCTCATCTGGGCCTGATCTAAAGCCCACTAAAGCATTTTAATTGACTCCAAGGACTTTGGCTCAAGCTTCTAAAGAGGTCATCTGCAGCAGTTGAACATGCCCCATACATGAATGTGCACAAGTACTTCAACTTCCACATTGAGGCTGAGTTTTAATGAGTCAGCTCAGGATGACGATGGGTTCTCCCAACAGCACCCAATTTGGCTAGACACACATTGGATCTGTTGTTTGGGTCAGGATTGGAAGTTGAGCATTTGGAAATTATACCCAGTGATGGGCTGTGGTATGAGGTCAGGATGAAACACTCTTTTCAGGGTGGGGAAGGAGTTTAGACGGTCCACCCTCAGAGGCTAGTAGAACTAGGAGGTCATTCAATGGGAATAAGTGCCTTTTGCCCTGCCTTTGTCCTCCCAGGTCACCATGTGTGATCCAAGGACCTATTAATGCTAGCTGGAAAAGGAGTGCAGAGGGAGCACATAAGGGACCCAGGTCTGTGTTTGGCATGTACATTCTAGTTCACCCAGAAGGGTCATGTGAGTTCTCTTATAAAAGCTTGTCATACTGATACTCATAATCATTGTATGGATGATATTTAAGGAGTTCTATATATGTAGTGAAAACATGTTTTAAAGTCTGTCACCAATCTAAGAGGAAAACAGATTTTCTTCCAGACAGGAGTAAAATGTATATATCTCTGTCAAAATGTAAATTAAGCATTGTAAGCTAAAACAATGAAAGCCCCATTTACATATGGGATCAACAGAAAAGGAACAGGAAAAAGATACAAGCCATAGGGATTAGCCTCTCCATGTGCAAAGACAATGAATTTTGGGGGGTATATATGGGAGGCAAAGAAGATACCTTTTGATCTTTACAGTGTAGGTAGTAATCAGGCAGTGCATTTACATTCATGAAAATAGGATCTCAACCAGGCTTGGTTGAAATGCTGCAAAGGACATTTGGGGTCAGATAAACTTATTTAGACAGAAGATTAGCCATCAAGTTTAGTGTCTAGGAATGGTGTTATGATTTTGTTTTATATGTAACCCTTCTCTTTCCATTATCCTTACTCACTATCTCTTAGATCTTGATCTTTAATAATAAACTTATCATTTTATTTCACTACAAAAATATATCTCAGATATCTCATTGCTCTGGTATTCTAGAAGTAGCTGATCCTGAGCTGCTTCATTCAAACTGGTGTGTACATTGTTCCCTTGGGAGAACAGAGCAGAGCATACCTAGTATTTCTCTTGAGTGTGCAGTGGATAGGGGGCTGAACAGTACAGGGGAATGCTTCAAAAGGGCTCAGGGACTGGGGTACATTTATTGTTAACCTGCATGGCAAAGTAAGGGCTCGCATAGCCCTGAGGAGATTGTTCAGGTGGCTAACAGACTGGAGGTGTCAGGGAGCTGACACCCTATTAAGCACAAGAAAGTCTCCCTCTCACTGGAAGTATGGGGGTGACTAGGTGTTTCATAGTCCTGGGCACCCTGAGCACTATCACATGATGGTTTACAGATCACCTGCAATAAATGAAGCAGAAGAATAGACTGCAAGAGTCAGAATGATGGAAGTCCAAAATCTAGAGTTATAATAGTAGAGATTTAAAAAACCCCAAATTTTATAAGCGTATCAATCCTCATGCTTCTGGGTATCTTCTAATTAATGGAAGTCAGGAGGAAACTTTCCTTATCTGCAGGTTATTCCTTAAATGCCTTTGACAAGGTCTCTTGCAACTTCTTCTGAAACAAGTGATATTGACTTCTCACATCAGAGGTAGGATATTGGACTAAAGAGATCACTGGTCTGAACCAGTATGGCAATTCCTATGTTTTGGTCACACAAAGCGTGTTTGTTGTTTAATGGTGCTCATAGGAATTAAAATTTTACTAAACTCAAATACAGAAATAATGCAAAAATAGAGTGGGGAAACATAAACCACTATGACAGGTTTCAGAGTAACAGCCGTGTTAGTCTGTATTCGCAAAAAGAAAAGGAGTACTTGTGGCACCTTAGAGACTAACCAATTTATTTGAGCATAAGCTTTCGTGAGCTACAGCTCCGATGAAGTGAGCTGTAGCTCACGAAAGCTCATGCTCAAATAAATTGGTTAGTCTCTAAGGTGCCACAAGTACTCCTTTTCTATAAACCACTATAGCTTTAATCTCTTAAATGGGCTTACTTTCCATGCAGAATATCAGGGGCTATTATTTTTATCCACCTCCCTAAATATTCATTAATCATTGTATAAAGCAGCTAAATAGAGTACTATTTATAAGTATTTGTCATTTGGGATGTACTTCCTTATATAATTGCATTTTTGCCTGCCACTGCATGTTCAGAAGAGGATACAATTGATTCAGGAAGCACCAGGGGGATTTTTCATGGAAGTGCAAATGTAACACCATATTTTATGGTGCAGTATAGTTTATGAGAGAAAGCTTTCTGTGTCTAAGTGGTGGAGTGCAAGAGCCAGTCTTTAACACTTGAATTGCCATATTTTTGATAGCAGGTAATGGTATGTATGTGGTTAGAATGTTCATTTTGATGATGCAATAATGAAAAGAACATTGGGTAGAGAATTAAATAATAATTTTACATTTTCTAGAAAATAAAAAATGCTGAAGTCACTACCCTAGGTCAAAATGGTATGAATACACTGTGTCCTATGGCAAAGAGCATAAAACAGAAGCATGAAGGATAGTGTAATTAGAATTTTGGATTGTTTAATACAATTTACTTTAATGTAAAGTGTTCTAGCTATTGATGAAGTTTATTTGCTATTTTTACAAAATTATTAAAATGATGGATATGTGTTCTCAGCTGTAATGTAGGGTGTCTCGTTTGAAAAAATATTCATAACATTAGCCTTTTTTTCTAAAACTCTCCCACAAAAATATAGCTGTGATCATATTAATGCAGCACAATGGCAAATATCAGCCTGCTGGTAAATAAGGACAAATTTCCTTCCTATGGCAGCAAAGGAAAAATGTTAATAGAACAAAATTTAGCATATAGAGTTAATGTAAAATAAAGCCTGCACACAGCAGAATAATATATACATTCACAATGCACTGTAGTTTGGCCAAGAATACCATCATTAGCATATCAAATTTGAATTTCAGCTAACATATTCAACCTTTATGAGTTCTGCATATATATGCATATGTATAGGTGAAAAACAGGGAGTTCAAAGCTTAAATAAATGTATAAGGTCTACTAGCTCTTTCCTTTTCCATAATCCAATACAAACAATAGCCTGAGCATTTTTTGCAGTTCTCTCCTATGTTAGGATAGAGATGGGGAAACCAGTATGGAAAAAACAGGAACTGACCTAAACTTTTGCCCAAAATTTGAACCAAAGCTCAATCCTCCACAGTGGAACTGGAACAATTTTTATAGTGGGGGTTCTGAGAGCCATTGAACTAAACTGTAAACCCTGTATACGATGGAAACCACTTCAAGCCCAGGGTGCAACAGTACCCCCCACCTCCCTAGTTCCAGCACCTATGGTCCTCCAGAGATATGCAGATTTTTTGGGAAAAAAATCCAATTCTGTTCTTTAAAAAGGTACATTTTATTAATTAAAAAAAGAAAGAAAATAAATCTGGGAACTCAGGCTATTGCTAGATTTTATTAAAAGAGTAACTACAAGGATTAAGCACTAAGAATAGCTTTCTTGAGGTCCCACTTAAAGGTTACAAGCAAAACAAAAGCACCTGGGGTTAGCACAGAGGAATCCACAAGCCATAATGAAATAAAAGGGATAAACTTAATCACGTCTTCCTAGACATTTCCTGATCTACTTACATATCTCGGGTTTTAAATGAGTAGTTTCTAGGTATGATTCTGATGATTTTTTCATACCTGGCCCAAGCTTCTTACAGCATAGCTGCTGCCTTGTCCACCTCTCCCCGGGAGAACAACAACAGACAGTCAAAAGAGGAGTCTTTTCTCAATTTTAAAAAGTTCTAGCCTTCCCATTGGCTCTTTTGGCCAGCTGCCCACTCACTTCCTTTCACCTATGCATAGTATTGAGACTTTTTAATCCTTTAGAGCAATAAGAGAACAGCTACTAAGAAGGATTTTACAGCTACTGGCTGGATGTGTGTTCATAAAAGTGAGCTACCCCCACCTTCATTTATCACATGGGTTCTGCTTGATAACAATCCAAAGCAGAATGGATTGATGCATGTTCATTTTCATCATCTGAGACAGATGCCACCAGCAGAAGGCTGATTTTCTTTTTTGGTGGTTTAGGTTCTGTAGTTTCCACATCTGAGTGTTGCTCTTTGAAGACTTCTGAGAGCATGCTCCACACCTCGTCCCTCTCAGATTCTGGAAGACACTTCAGATTCTTAAACCTTGGGTTGAGTGCTGTAGCTCTTTTTAGGAATCTCACATTATGACCTTCTTTGCATTTTGTCAAATCTGCTGTGAAAGTGTTTTTAAAACAAACGTGCTGGGTCATCATCCGAGACTGCTATAGCATGAAATATATGGCAGAATGCAGGTAGAACAGAGCAAGAGACATACAATTCTCCCCCCAAGGAGTTCAGTCACAAATTTAATTAATGCACTATTTTTTTAACTAATATGGAAGCATGTCATCTGGAATGGTGGCTGCAGCATGAAGGGGCATACAAATATTTAGCATATCTGGAACCTAAGTAACTTGCAACACCGGCTACAAAAGTGCCATGAGAACGCCTGTTCTCACTTTCAGGTGACATTTTAAATAAGAAGCAGGCAGCAGTATCTCCAGTAAATGTAAACAAATGTGTTTATCTTAGCGATTGGCTGAACAAGGAGTAGGACTGAGTGGACTTGTAGGCGCTAAAGTTTTACATTATTTTGTTTTTGAGTGCAGTTATGTCACAAAAATAATCCACACTTGTAAGTTACACTTTCATGATAAAGAGATTGCACTACAGTACTTGTCTGAAGTAACTTGAAAAATACTATTTTTTCATGTTCTCTGTGTATATATATCTTCCTACTGTATTTTCCACAGCATGCATCTCATGAAGTGGGTTTTAGCCCACGAAAGCTTATGCCCAAATAAATTTCTTAGTCTCTAAGAGGCCATAAGTACTCCTCGTTGGTTTTTTTTTGCTGATACAGACTAAGATGGCTAGCACTCTGAAACTATTTCTTTTGTTTATCATTTTTAGAGTGAAAATATTTGTAATAAAAATTAATAAGATAAAGTGAGCACTGTACACATTGTAGTCTATCCTGTAATAGAATTCAATATACTTGAAAATGTAGAAAAACAGCCAAAAATATTTAATGCATTTCAATTGGTATTCTATTGTATAATAGTGCGATTAATCGTGATTATTTTTTGAGTTAATCGTGTGAGTTAACTGCGATTAATCAACAGCCCTACTTTGAAGTATTAGGAGGAAAACAGACATCGCAAGAGACTTGGTTGCTTTAAGTGAAATCAGACTAGCATAATATTAAACTAGAATAGTACCAAGGTTAAGACACAACCCATTTAAATCAAATATCAGCTGTCGTTCCATTCATAACTCATAATATTGTGCTGGCCAATGATCTCTATGATACAAAACTTGCCTGGAGGGCGCAACAGACTGTCCAGTCACTATCCTTGAAGAGATAAGGACATTTTCAGTCGAGTGGGAGTTCACATAAGTAGAAGACATCCCTGAAACCTCCATGGATCCCTTTGCTAGAGTGGGGCTGAAATCTGAAAATGAGTTGCAGATTTCTACATTTCAGAAAACACAGTTGTCACTGAGAACTATGATTGATCTGAGGTTCAAGAAAATTCATCAGCTCGAACCCAGTTAAAATAACTTATCTATAAAGCCTTAAGAAGCAGACCTACTACCATAACACATCATGAGCAAATGTTTTACTAGACTGTAATATTTTCACTAATTCTGAGGCAGAATTATATGTCACTTAGTCCATATCAAATGAAAGAATCATGGGATAAAATGTTATTGGGTGTGATTTAAATTAAATTTATGGAGGCATCTGTTTTGACATGCAGAAATCAGCATTTATTTACTCATTTATGCTAACTACACATGCAAAGTGTATTTAGGTGTACAGTTTTACACAAAAATACATTCTTTTATCTATAGACAAAAATTTTATTGGCACATTTCTGCAGGCCCACTGTATGTTTGGCCCCATATTTGCATGATATTTGCAAATTTCAGTGGCTGGTTGCATGTCGAGGATGAAATTTCACGCAACTCTGCAAACATGAGTGCATGGTTTCCTGTACCTTTATTCACCTTTATAGACCTAGGAAGTAGAACGTGGGCCTGGGTCCCAGCCCAGGGGCCTTAAGGGTAGTGGTAAACCACTTGACCTAGTGCTTCCTTCCCCGGGCTACTTTCCTCTCCTGTTCTTCAGCTTGTGGGGCTTCTGCCCTCTCTCTCTCTGCACAAGCCGGGTGTCTCTTTACCTAGGGTCTTGGTCTTCTAGTGCCACAGCACTTCTTCAAACTTTCCTCTACTTCAACTCCTCCAAACTGTTCTCTGCTCCAACTCCTTGAAACTGCTCTCTGCTCCAACTCCTTCCCCTGGCTGATTGAAGCAGGTGGTTTTTATCAGGTGACTAGCTTCAGGTGCTTTAATTGGCTTCAGGTGCTTTTAATTAATCTATAGAAACCTTTCTTCCGTCTACAGGGAATAAGGCTTCTCTTCATCCTGAGACTTACATCTCTCTCCAATATCACTCTCCTGCTGTCTTCTGGCCATACTGTATTACAGTATGTAAGATTAGATAATGCAAGTAGGACAGTGTAATGTTTCCGGCCTCACATCATATCTATCTTCCTGTTCTTAAGTTATTTTGCTTAAAAAGTTGCTTTGATTTTCATTGTTAGGGATGTTTCAGGACTGTTTGTTCCACTATCCTAGCCAAATTCAACCTGGGGTAATTACATTTTGCCTAATATATTTTACCATACATGTGCTTGCTCTTGTTTTCAAACATATAACGGGTTTAAAATTGTCTGTGACTGGAAAATTAGACCTTAAATTTTATCTTGGTGGATTTGACTTTTTGATGCAAGAAACATTTAATGTTCACCTTTCACCACTTTAAAGTGCAAGTGATTTGATAAATAATATGTCACTATTCTACCCAAGAGTTGAAATCAAAGGAAATTTTGTGGCCAGCACTTCCAAGGTATCATGCCATCACTGTTGCATTGAAAGGCTAAACATTATATTCTAGGTCCTTACAATTGGATTGAGCAGAGAGGGGGACCTGAAGCACACACTGAGCAGTAGGTTACACAATCACATTTTTTCCCAGCACTTACAAAATGTGAAATCAGGTCCCATTAAATTCCTCCTTAGGGTCAGTCAGTAAGATTGCCCAGCAAGTTGATTTATGGATTCAAAGAGATTTAGACTTTAGTTACATCTCTTGTGATATGAATATTATTCCCTCAAAATTACAGACAATTGAACAATCCCATCATAAATGAAACATAAACAGGGAGGAAAAAAATGTGTCAGAGTCCGTGCTGGTGCTCTCGAAGAACAGAAACATTCTGTGCATGAATGCATACTTGAAGAACCATATACATCAGTAAAACTTTAGTACCCAAGAGCAAGATGTTGGATAGGAGGAGGAGGCTTGGAATTACTTCAAGTCAAAGTTGCAGAAACTATCAGAAGCCCGCATCCCAAGAAAGGGGGAAAAATCATAGGCAGAAGTTGTAGACCAAGCTGGATGAGCAAGCATCTCAGAAAGTGATTAAGGAAAAGCAGAAAGCCTACAAGGAATGGAAGATGGGAGAGATTAGGGTTTTATTGAGGTCAGAACATGTAGGGATAAAGTGAGAAAGGCCAAAAGCCATGTAGAGTTGGACCTTGCAAAGGGAATTAAAAGCAATAGTAAAAGGTTCTATAGCCATATAAATCAGAAGAAAACAAAGAAAGAAGAAGTGGGACTGCTTAACACTGAGGATGGAGTAGAGGTTAAGGATAACCTAGGCATGGCCCAATATCTAAACAAATACTTTGTCTCTGTCTTTAAAGAGGCTAATGTGGAGCTTAGGGATAATGGTAGGATGACAAATGGGAAGGAGGATATGGAGGTAGATATTAACACATCTGAGGTAGAAGCCAAACTCGAACAGCTTAATGGGACTAAATCAGGGGGCCCGGATAATCTTCATCCAAGAATATTAAAGAAACTGGTACATGAAATTGCAAGCCCGTGAGCAAGAATTTTTAATCAATCTGTAAACTCAGAGAATTGCTAACATAGTTCCTATTTTTAAGAAAGGCAAAAAAAAGCAATCCAGGTAACTACAGGCCTGTTAGTTTGACATCTGTAGTATGCAAGGTCTTGGAAAAAATTTTGAAGGAGAAAGTAGTTAAGGACATAACGGTTAATGGTAAATGGGACAAAATACAGCATGGCTTTACAAAAGGTAGATTGTGCCAAACCAACCTGATCACCTTCTTTGAGAAGGTAATAGACTTTTTAGACAACGGGAACACAGTGGATCTAATTTACCTTGATTTCAGTAAGGCATTTGATACGGTTCCACATGGAGAATTATTAGCTAAATTGGAAAAGATAGGGGTCAATATGAAAATTGAAAGGTGGGTAAGGAACTGGTTAAAGGGGAGACTACAGCGGGTCACACTGAAAGGTGAACTGTCGGGCTGGAAGGAGGTTACTTGTGAAGTTCCTTAGGGATCGGTTTTGGTCAATCTTATTTAATCTTTTTATTACTGACCTTGGCACAAAAACCGGGAATGGGTGCTAATAAAGTTTGCAGATGACACAAAGCTGGGAGGTATTGCCAATACAGAGAAGGACCGGGATATCATACAGGAAGATCTGGATGACCTTGTAAACTGGAGTAATAGTAATAGGATGAAATGTAATAGTGAAAAGTGCAAGGTCATGCATTTAGGGATTAATAACAAGAATTTCTGTTATAAACTAGGGACACCTCACTTGGAATTAACAGAGGAGGAGAAGGACCTTGAGTATTGGTCGATCTATGGATGACCAATCTATGGATTGGTCGATCTAGGATGACTATGAGCCGCCAATGTGATATGACTGTCAAAAAAACTAATGCGGTCTTGGGATGCATCAGGCGAGGTATTTCCAGCAGAGATAAGGAGGTATTAGTACTGTTATACAAAGCACTGGTGAGACCTCATCTGGAATATTGTGTGCAGTTCTGGTCTCTCATGTTTAAGAAGGATGAATTCAAACTGGAACAGGTACAGAGAAGGGCTACCAGATGAGTCAATGTATGTACAAAATTGCCTGCAAGAAATGGGTGTTTCCTGCAGGTGGAAGCATATAATGGAAACTGTGGATTAAATTATAAGTTTGGTATTTATAGGTCTTTACCATATCTTGGACTATATTGTGATTTGGATTGTATGCACACACAAAGAGTTGATAGGAGTGAGACCATGGACAATATATCAGCTACCCAGATCTTGTGTTTGGTCAAGCAGCAGTGAACAGTTTCAGAGGAGATTGCAGGGGTGTGGGGAAACAAAGATGACTTTATATCATCACAGGGCATCTTTGAGCTGCAAGTGTTCATATTGCCTCCATATTGAAGTAACCGTGAGGATTGTTACGTTAGCCAGGGATTGCCAGAGCATAGCATGCTCTAGTATAACCATGCCCTCTTGACTACATTTCCCCAATATGCACGCTGTGCAAGGGGAGAAAGGCCAGGAGGATCTGTCATCTAGATTCCTATACTTTCTCAATGCCAGTGGGGCATTTCCCCACACTGGAGAACTCTTAGATGCTCTGCTGAAGGAGTTCTATGGCCCAGTCACTCCTCCAGTGTGGTGTGAACCGGGAGCCAGCCCCAGGTGTTGTGATAAAACCATAATTTAAGCATACAATTGTATTTCCTCTGTCTGATGTTAAAATGAGCAATCCTCAAGATTTATTACATGCTGTCTTTAACTGTGTTTGGATTGGAAGTACGTTAGTGGAGTCACCCTGTGCAAGTTACAGTGACCGAGAACAAACAGTGCTTCATCAGCTGATCATTTTCTGTAGATAATCCTTCCTTATTGGGTTCTAGCTTTCTACATGAATCTTCATTAACTGCAAATGTTATATCTGAACCTTCGTAACATCAATCACAGGCTAACTCTGAGAGGCAAACATTATTGCTCTCTCTTTTACAATTCTGAGCTATAGACTGCTTAGTTCCTGTATCAACCAGTTTTCTCTACAGGTTGTTAGTGAATTTAAAAGTCACACAGTTAAACAAAACCCTTTCAGCCTCTGCTACTGTAATAAAGGCTCCCTACTATAATGGAAGCATTTTACATGTGTAACAGTGTCAAACTCATTGACTTCCTAGTAAAGCTGAAATCTCTGTGGTTTTTTTTGTTTGTTTTTTTGTTTTGAGATTTTTGTGATAACTACTTACACCCAGTTGATTATAAGCTGGTGATAAGGAACTGGAATCTTTTTTAAAGGGACACATCAGTCAAACTGAAAAAAAATAGAAGCAGGGTTTTCAAATGGTATATATCAGTATAATTCTGTTGAAGCTTATAGACCTAAGCTGATTTACACCAGCTGAAGATCTGGTCACATTTTTTTAAAAAAAAATCCTTTTTAATAGTGGTCACTAATATCTGAGCTACTGCAGTTATTTCTTTTTTTAAGGGAAACTGAGACATCTCAGAAACTATGTTAAAACCTTTGAAGAACACTGATTGTATAACAGCAACTAATCACAGTATTAAAATGTACTTTTTTACTAATTATGCAATTTTTTCCTCTCCCACCCCAACCCCAGCTAAATCTTGTTCCTCTTTCAGTCAATTTGGAAACTAGACTTTCATTTTTGCTTCTAATCAGTTTGGTTTTCAATTCCTCTTGCACTAGTACAATGCTGTAATGTTTGGATTGTAAACACAAGGGAGTGACTATTTAAAAGAAAATTTTACATTGGATTTTGTTTAAAAAGCAAAATTAACAGAAACAATTTTCTTGTATTTATGTTTTCATAACTTTAATTCTGGGCCAAATTACACTTAACTGTTCTCCTTTAATACTTATTGTAAGACATCACTCCTATAGCTTTTGGTTTGTTGCACATTTTGTTTAAAAATTCTTGAGTTTTGGCTACATATACTTTTTTCCAATTTATTGTGGACAGGAACATTTCTAATCCCCCTCCCCTCCTTCCACCTCCACCAAGAGTCTATTGTAATTAGTGAGAATAAGTTTATTTGCAATTATGCTGTTTGGCCACTAGATGTCTCTGTGTGGTATTGAGGGTTATAGAAAGGGGTCCAATGACAGACAAAGATAGACTTTAAAGGGTCAAAGGAACCATTAAGACCATCCAGTCTGAATTCCAAAGGCACAAAGAGGTGAAGTGACTTGCCTAAGGTCACACAGTTGGTCATTGGCATAGCTGGGATTAGAATCTAGATCTAGTGACTTCCACTCAAGTGCCCTGTCCACTAGACCAGTGGTTCTCAAACTAGGGCCACCGCTTGTTCAGGGAAAGCCCCTGGCTGGCTGGGCAGGTTTGTTTACCTGCCACATCCGCAGGTTTGGACGACCGCGGCTCCCACTGGCCGCGATTCACCGTTCCAGGCCAATGGGGGCTGCGGGAAGTGGCGTGGTCCAAGGGATGTGCTGGCCACTGCTTCCCACAGGCCCCATTGGCCTGGAATGGCGAACCGCTGCCACTGGGAGCTGCGATCGGCCGAACCTGCGGATGCTGCAGGTAAACAAACCATCCCAGCCCACCAGCAGATTTCCCTGACAGGCCTCGTACCAAAGGTTGCCAATCCCTGCTGTAGATACTTGTGGTAAACCAATCATATTTGTATTAACATTTATCAAAGGCAGAATGCAATATGGGACTCACAATCTCTGATATTAGGAATAAACTTCATGTAACATTGAAACAGACACCAAAAATGTCTAATTTTCTGAAACATCCAATCTCTTATTTTAAGTAGCATTGTCGATGTAACCAGAAATGGCCTTTTGACTGAAGCATTGCCTGATATTTGTGTGTATAATTATTGCAAGAATGTGCACAGGTTAGATATTCTGTGTACAAAAGGCAAGTTACATACTGTACACCTGTAAGTACCTAATTTGTTTATAAACCATGTAAGCAGATACAAAAAGTAAGTGTACCTCCACTCTTTAAAAATCAGGCCCCTAGTGTCTGAGTCCTGAATGTCCTACACTATGCCATTTGCACTTTATTGAAGTATGCCTGGCAAGTAGGACTGTTATTTCCAAGGACTCCTATGAAAATGAGATTTGTATTTTACAAGGTTATCTCAGTGAGTTATTAAAAATATGTCATCTATCTATCTATCTATAAACACAGATGCACAATAGGCAAGACAGCATGTATATAATACAAATAAAATTATACACCCTCAATGGAAGCCATTGGGTATACAACACTTTTGAAAACCAATCTACTTATTTAGGTGTCTAAACATGGATTTAAGAACATAGCTTTAGGCTAGATTTTTTAAAATCTTAGCTATGATTTTCACATCCATATAGGAAATTTCACATTAGCTTTGATATAAGGATCCCTAACATCTGTATGAGGATGTCTAAGCAATTCCCATGAGTTATTATTATGCCAGTTTTAAGGATGGGTAAACTGAGGAAGGGAGAGGTTAAGTGGCCTTACCAAGAAGACATTGGCAATGAGTCAGTGGCAAGCTGGGAATAGGAGTAGTAAATTTCAGTCTCCTTCATTCACCATTGCATCACACAGCCAAAAATCACAGATACAGTTAACTAAATTGTTTCAAACCTCAAAAATCAATTGGGTTACACCTCTGGGTGAAAGTTCACATTCTTATTTTAATTTGAACCTATTTACCTATCTTTAATTGAAAACTAGGTTAATAAAACACCTAATTTGAAATGTGCATAAACTGTAAAGTAGTAAGAATGAGGTAGATATTTCTTTGTTCTCAACAAAAAACTCTTTGCTCAAATGGCTGAGGCTAATGGATAATAAATTTATTACTACAAGTAACTGTAAATGTTGCTGAACACTGTTTGCACACAGAGATTAACTGAAATATAACAGATATATGGATAATAACACATTTAATCTGATATTACACAATAGTTATCTTCCGTTAGAGGAAACTGTGCGGCTTGATTGAACAAAAGATAAAGTTAATACTACCTAATAAGAACAGACCATTATAGATCAGTGAAACTGCAAAACAGAATTATATGACAAGGGGCAAGCGACATTATCTAAATTAACATTTTTCCAGCATGAACAAGAAGGGCCACTGTAGGAAAATGAGAGCTAAATAGTGTGGCCTGCATTTAGTCAACCTGAAGTAATTATTAATTTATGGTTGTCTGTGATTTTAATGAAAATGAAAGCTGAGAGGAAAGAATTGAGAGAGATAATGTGCCGTGAAATTGAGTTTCATTTATTTGGGAACCACCTTCTTTTTTTCCCTTCTCATTTTTGTTGTTGTTAAAGAAAAAGTAGTTAATGCAAAATGGGCCACATTAAATTTTCACCAAGATTATGTAACTGCATGGCTAAGTACTCACATTACTTTGGAAAGTTGTTACTGAAAATGGCCAATGATTGAATTAACTGGACTGCCCAATTTCCTGCAGGTATGATCAGTAGGTGCCCTTTGTTTGTTTGTTTGTTTATAGAATTACCACCTTTAGAAGTCAGTCATCCAATAGTAATTTCGTATCATCAGCCAACCAAATTTGATTAACACTATTCTATCACTTTTGGAAATGCTCCTGTCATTCATAAAGGAGTACTTGTGCCCCAAGTACTCCTTTTCTTTTCGCGAATACAGACTAACATGGCTGCTACTCTGAAACCTGTCATTAGTAGCACTTCTCTGAATCCTTTAACTCAGAAGTATGGATGAAACCAAATGAGGAACACAGATAACCAAAATACAATACTGTCTGTTGGCTTAAATGTTTGTTTTTCTGTAAAGATTCTACTCATCATTAATAGTTGTATCATGTGTGAGACATAGCCCAAAAAGGAGACAAGTGACTTTCTTCTTTTTAAAATGTACTAAGAATATTTGAGAGCAATGTGATCATTCTAAGGCTTTCTTGGGATGTAAAGGAGGACAATAATCATCTCTTGGTGTCCTACATATTCTATTTTAGGATTTTATACACCCACCCATCACCATAAAATAGATTGGTAATAGCACGGTCCATAGTAGTTCTTAAAAATTCCAGCTCTAACTACAGCTGAACTCTAGGTTATCTGCAATATTGTAAAATTAACAACATGGCATTACATTCTTGAGCATTACCTCAGGATATTTATTTTTGAAGTACACTTTGTTTGCCCGTTCTGTCCTTTGTTAGGTTTAGAATTCCTTTTCATATTCTTCAGTAAACTCAGTTCCAAATTTTCAGCTGGTGTAAATCAGTGGAGATTGGTGGAGAGCCTAAGGACAACATCTGAAAGAGAATCTGAAACCTCGGAATCCCTCTTGGTCTGAAGTTCACAGTGGTGATTCATAATGTCATAATCAGTGGTGAGCTGGAGCCGGTTACCACCAGTTTGCGCAAACAGGTTGTTAAATTTAGAACCAGTTTTAGAACCGGTTATTATGGCTCCCTGAGCTCCCGGCCGGGGAGGCTCCCCAGGACCCTCCCCCACCTCCCCCCCTCTCGCAGAGCCGCAGTGTGCCGCACCGCTGGTGCCAGCACTCTGGACCACTCCTGGGCAGCTCGGCAGCTCCTGCCGCTTTGAGTGGCATGGTAAGGGGGTGGGGCTGCGAGCTCCAGTGGGCCATGTGGCATCTATACACGCTGCCCTGAGCAGTGTGGTAAGGGGGCTGGGCCGGGGTTGGATAAGGAGCAGGGAGCGGTTGGAGGGGGCGGAGGTTCTGGGTGGGCAGTCAGGGAATAGGGAATGGGGGGAGGATTGGGTAGGCAGTCGCCACCCCAGAGAGTCCCAGCCAGGCTGGGGCTCGGCTGGGGCAGCCCCCCAGGCCAAGGGGGCCATGACTCGCGGCGCTGGGGAGGGTGCACGGTGTAGGGCTCAGTGTTATAGAAGGGAGCTGTTGGAGACAGGGTCGGCTCTAAGCACCAGCAAAACAAGCATGTGCTTGGGGTGGCACATTTCTAGGGGCGCCATTCCAGCGCCGGCCATGCCGCCCCTAGAAATGTGCCCCTGTTGCCCCAGCTCGCCTCTGCTCCACCTCCGCCTGCTCCCCTGAGCACGCCGCCACCGCTTGGCTTCTCCCCCCTCCCTCCCAGGTTTGCTGCATGAAACAGCTGTTTCGCGCGGCAAGCCTGGGAGGGAGGGAGAAGCTGAGCGGCGGCGCGGTCGGGGGAGGCAGCGGTGGTGGAGCGGAGGTGAGCTGGGGCGGAGAGCGGTTCCTCTACCCATGCCTGTTACTTCCTGCGCTCCCCCCCGCACTCGCCTCCTCTCTGCCTGCTCCTCTGAACGTACTGCCTCTCCCTTGCCTGAGAGGGAGGGGGGAGAAGCAGAGCGGCGGTGTGTTCAGGGGAGCAGGCGAAGCGGAGGTGAGCTAGGGCGGGGGGTTGCGGTGGGAAGCCATAGGAAACAATGTGGGGAGGGGGAAATGTGGCACACCCGGCGGAGGAGGCAGCGATGGGGATTTGGGGAAGGGGTTGGGAAGGGGCGGAGCAGGGGCGGGGAGGAGGCACAAAAAAAAGTGGGGGTGGCCAAAATTTTTTTTGCTTGGGGCGGCAAAAATCCTAGAGCTGGCCCTGGTTGGAGAAGGGGCTCGGTGCTAAAGGGGGGTGCATGGATCAGCACTGTTTGGGGGCACGGGGCTATGGAAGGGCTGCAGGGCCCCGCCTCCTGTCTCGGGGGAGGGGCTGTGCTGTGGCTGGTACCTGCGCTGCGCAGCCATTCAGGCAGCCGCTCCGGGGCCCCGCGCACAGAGGCCGATCTGATGCCACCTCGCTCAGCAGCCGCGGCCGAGCTCCATGCTGCTTCCTGCCTGACCCAGGAAGCACGGCCAGATGTGCTGGGCAGGGAGATCAGGCACCATGTGACTGGGCACCGTGTAGGGCCGGGGAGCCAGGCCCCTGGCAGCAGCAGCCTCCTCTGCCCCAGGAGCCGGGCAGGGCCAGCTGGTGCCATGGCTGGGGGTTGCTTTGGGTGTGCTGCGGCAAGCCCCCCCCCCCCCCCGCAGTATCTCCCACTCCTGCACTGTGGAGCTGTCCGGCCTCTGCTGCTTGGGGGCGCTCACATTCTGCACTGGGGAGTCAGGCAGACGGCAGCCTTTGCCTGCAGGGAGCCACCGTTCCACATTCTGGGAGTGATCCTACTGATGCAAGGGCTGCAGGACTCCTGTACCACCAGCAGGAACCTGGGATGGAGAATGGGCCTGGGGAGGACAGGGGGGAAGGACAGAGCATGGGAGGAAGGATGGAGCCTGGGGGGCAGGACAGAGGCACATCCCTTAAATCAGAACTTTTTATCGGGAACTGGTTGTTAAGATCTTGGCAGCTCATTACTGGTCATAATGAATATTTATATTTCTTAAAGGTGGAAGCTGTAGTAATCTTTGTTTAAAGTATATCCATTCTGGATCAGATTCAAGTGTAAAGTTAGCAGGGTTTAAGATCACATATGTGTTTAGAAATATATGTTGGTTGGATTAAAAAAGGGGAAGTGGATATGGCAAACATAAAAAAAAAATCTGATGTGATCAAAATTGACACCGAATAAAGGAGGCAATGTATGTACTTATGTCATGCTGATTAATGTTAGTAATATTACTGATGAATCAATTGACCCAAGATGAAACTGTGGAAAGTGAAATGAGAATAAAGCAATGTGGGGAAGGTTATGCTCTAGAACATACTGTAGGCTTTGGATCAATAGCTACCAAGGCAAGCAGTTCATTTCTCACTGTAGTCTACCAAAGTTTCATAGTTTAATGTATACCGATTTCTCATGGAAGTGGAAGTTAATTTTTTCAATTCATGCAGAGACATGAACTGAGGAGGTTATGCTTTCTTTTCATACTAGGTGTCCTAAATGCCTCTCTTGGCATTATATACTGAGGAAGTGCAGAAGGGGATGGATGAAAGCCAAAGCCAAAAACAGTGAAAAGGAAACTAGGAGTGAAAGATGCAGAATAAGGGGGGATCAGTTGGGTGTTTAAATTTTATTATATTTTCAAATGTTATTTCCCTGGGGGTTTTTTAGAGGTTTTGTAGAAAGAGTTTAACTTGAAAGACTCAGTTACACCTCGTGGAAAACTTGGAAAAACAAAGAGAAAGAATTCCATTTTTATCACATTATGGGAGCATTTACTTCCCCTGTTGTTTATTACTAAGGATATTTTCAGGAAGATATCACATCAGATTCATGGCTGGTGCAAATCGGCATTGTTCTATTGACTTGAAAAGGGCTTACATGAGCTGAGGACTTGACCCTTAATGATTATATTTGTTTACTGGTTCCAGCTACTGCCTCCTTTTTTAAACTAAGAACTCAGTTACTTGTTTGTGTGAATTGTAGTATTACAGGGCCTGATCCAAAGCCCACTGAAGTCAGTAGAAATACTCTGACTTCGGTGAACTCTAGAGCAGGTCTATAGAAGGAGAGGATGATCCTGTGGTTTATGACACTGAACTGAAATTCAGGAACTCTGAGTTTAGTACCTGGTTCTGCCACGGGCTTCCTTTGTGACCTTGGACAAATCATTTAATCTACTTGTTCCTCAGTTCCTCATCTGTAAAATGAAGATAATTCTTCCCATCTTCCAATCTTTTGCCTTGTCCAGTTAGACTGTAAGCTTTTTGGGATAAGCACTGTCTCTTTCTATGTGTTTGTAGACCACCTACCCCTGATCTTGGTTAGGATTTCTAAGGCACAATTGTGTACAAAGACAAAGTACTAACCATTACTGTCGGAGGATTATGAATAGACTTGAGTAAAACTTTAGTAACAAAACCTGAAATTTGGGGCAGGTTCATGAGCTTTGCTAGGAACCAGTTCCGAGTTCCAAGCAAATATGCTTTCATTCATAGTAGACAAGGCAAGTTTTGACAATTTTGACTGAATTTCACTTTGAACTTTGGGGTCCATTTGACCCAAAATGCAATGGATGCAAACTTACATCAATCAGAAAGAAGCGAAGAAAAAAAATTGTTGTCTAAACCCTGCCAAGCTAAGAACAACTGTGGCACACAGCTCTTAAATAATGTTATAGAAGCACATGAGCTAAGGAACAAAATCAGATTTAATGTCATATCTTAAATGAAGAAAAATCTGAAATTATTAGTGTCAAAACATTCTTCTCAGAAATAGTTTGCCAAAATTGTCCATGAAACATTATTTTTTCTCTAAATATTGTGGCAATGGCAATTTATATGATATATACCTTAAATGGGAAAGTAGGGCTTAAGTCTAAAGGGTGAAAATAAGGAGGAGGAAATGCCAATACAAGTAAATATTATAATAAGTATTTTTATTAGATGTTGTCAAGGTTCCTCCCCCACTCTGAACTCTAGGGTACAGATGTGGGGACCTGCATGAAAAAAAACCTCCTAAGCTTATCTTTACCAGTTTAGGTCAAAACTTCCCCAAGGTATAAAATATTCCCCCCGTTGTCCTTAGACTGGCCGCTACCACCACCAAACTAATACTGGTTACTGGGGAAGAGCTGTTTGGACGCGTCCTTCCCCCCAAAATACTTCCCAAAACCTTGCACCCCACTTCCTGGACAAGGTTTGGTAAAAAGCCTCACCAATTTGCCTAGGTGACTACAGACCCAGACCCTTGGATCTTAAGAACAATGAACAATCCTCCCAACACTTGCACCCCCCTTTCCTGGGAAATGTTGGAATAAAAGCCTCACCAATTTGCATAGGTGACCACAGACCCAAACCCTTGGATCTGAGAACAATGAAAAAGCATTCAGTTTTTTACAAGAAGACTTTTAATAAAAATAGAAGTAAATAGAAATAAAGAAATCCCCCCCGTAAAATCAGGATGGTAGATATCTTACAGGGTAATTAGATTCAAAAACATAGAGAACCCCTCTAGGCAAAACCTTAAGTTACAAAAAAGATACACAGACAGAAATAGTTATTCTATTCAGCACAATTCTTTTCTCAGCCATTTAAAGAAATCATAATCTAACACATACCTAGCTAGATTACTTACTAAAAGTTCTAAGACTCCATTCCTGTTCTGTCCCTGGCCAAGACGACTACAGACAGACACAGACCCTTTGTTTCTCTCCCTCCTCCCAGCTTTTGAAAGTATCTTGTCTCCTCATTGGTCATTTTGGTCAGGTGCCAGCGAGGTTACCTTTAGCTTCTTAACCCTTTACAGGTGAGAGGAGCTTTCCCCTGGCCAGGAGGGATTTCAAAGGGGTTTACCCTTCCCTTTATATTTATGACACGCCCCCCAAATCTCAGCTAGGGTGAAACACTGGCTGGGATTTCTTCCTGGAGCTCTAGGAAAACAGAGTTAATAAGACACATGCATCTCTAAATATACTACCAAGTACATAAAGACTAACAATATTTTTCATATCTCAAGGACGATTTTAACCAGTTGATTCTGGGAAACTTTCACGGGAGAGTGCATCAGCCACTTTGTTAGAAGCTCCTGAGATGTGTTGGATGTCGAAATCAAAATCTTGGAGAGCTAAACTCCACCGAAGAAGTTTTTTGTTAGTTTCTTTGACGGTGTGAAGCCACTTTAGTGCAGCATGGTCGGTTTGCAGGTGGAAACGCCGTCCCCAAACATATGGGCGTAGCTTTTCCAGAGCGTAGACAATGGCATAACATTCTTTTTCAGTGACTGACCAGTTGCTTTCCCTCTCAGACAGTTTTTTGCTGAGAAACACTACAGGGTGGAATTCTTGATCAGGTCCTTTCTGCATTAAAACTGCTCCCACACCACGCTCGGATGCATCTGTGGTTACTAGGAACGGTTTGTCAAAGTCTGGGGCTCTTAGTACAGGGTCAGACATGAGTGTCGCTTTAAGCCTGCTAAAGGCCTTCTGACACTTTCCGGTCCACTGAACAGTATTTGGCTGTTTCTTTTTGGTTAGGTCTGTCAGTGGGGCAGCGATTTGGCTGTAGTGCGGTACAAATCGTCTGTAATAACCAGCCAAGCCTAAGAAGGATTGAACCTGTTTCTTTGACTTTGGGACAGGCCACTTTTGGATAGCATCCACTTTGGCCTGCAGGGGGCTGATAGTTCCTTGACCCACCTGGTGTCCAAGGTAAGTCACTCTGTTTAGGCCTATTTGACACTTCTTAGCCTTAACAGTTAGTCCTGCCTCCCTTATGCGCTCAAGGACTTTTTGTAGATGTTCCAGGTGGTCTGCCCAGGAATCCGAAAATATGGCCACGTCATCAAGGTAGGCGACTGCATATTCTCCTAATCCCGCTAGGAGACCATCTACAAGTCTTTGGAAAGTGGCGGGTGCATTTCGCAGCCCGAAAGGGAGTACTTTAAATTCATACAGCCCGAGATGTGTGATGAAGGCTGACCTTTCCTTGGCAGATTCATCTAGCGGTACCTGCCAGTACCCCTTGGTTAAGTCCAAGGTAGAGATGAACTGGGCCCGTCCCAGTTTCTCTAATAGTTAGAATCATAGAATCATAGAATCATAGAATATCAGGGTTGGAAGGGACCCCAGAAGGTCATCTAGTCCAACCCCCTGCTCAAAGCAGGACCAATTCCCAGTTAAATCATCCCAGCCAGGGCTTTGTCAAGCCTGACCTTAAAAACCTCTAAGGAAGGAGATTCTACCACCTCCCTAGGTAACGCATTCCAGTGTTTCACCACCCTCTTAGTGAAAAAGTTTTTCCTAATATCCAATCTAAACCTCCCCCACTGCAACTTGAGACCATTACTCCTCGTTCTGTCATCTGCTACCATTGAGAACAGTCTAGAGCCATCCTCTTTGGAACCCCCTTTCAGGTAGTTGAAAGCAGCTATCAAATCCCCCCTCATTCTTCTCTTCTGCAGACTAAACAATCCCAGCTCCCTCAGCCTCTCCTCATAACTCATGTGTTCCAGTCCCCTAATCATTTTTGTTGCCCTTCGCTGGACTCTCTCCAATTTATCCACATCTTTCTTGAAGTGTGGGGCCCAAAACTGGACACAGTACTCCAGATGAGGCCTCACCAATGTCGAATAGAGGGGAATGATCACGTCCCTCGATCTGCTCGCTATGCCCCTACTTATACATCCCAAAATGCCATTGGCCTTCTTGGCAACAAGGGCACACTGCTGACTCATATCCAGCTTCTCGTCCACTGTCACCCCTAGGTCCTTTTCCGCAGAACTGCTGCCTAGCCATTCGGTCCCTAGTCTGTAGCTGTGCATTGGGTTCTTCCGTCCTAAGTGCAGGACCCTGCACTTATCCTTATTGAACCTCATCAGATTCCTTTTGGCCCAATCTTCCAATTGGTCTAGGTCCTTCTGTATCCTATCCCTCCCCTCCAGCGTATCTACCACTCCTCCCAGTTTAGTATCATCCACAAATTTGCTGAGAGTGCAATCCACACCATCCTCCAGATCATTTATGAAGATATTGAATAAAACCGGCCCCAGGACCGACCCTTGGGGCACTCCACTTGATACCGGCTGCCAACTAGACATGGAGCCATTGATCACTACCCGTTGAGCCCGACAATCTAGCCAGCTTTCTACCCACCTTATAGTGCATTCATCCAGCCCATACTTCCTTAACTTGCTGACAAGAATACCGTGTCAAAAGCTTTGCTAAAGTCAAGAAACAATACATCCACTGCTTTCCCTTCATCCACAGAACCAGTAATCTCATCGTAAAAGGCGATTAGATTAGTCAGGCATGACCTTCCCTTGGTGAATCCATGCTGGCTGTTCCTGATCACTTTCCTCTCATGCAAGTGCTTCAGGATTGATTCTTTGAGGACCTGCTCCATGATTTTTCCAGGGACTGAGGTGAGGCTGACTGGCCTGTAGTTCCCAGGATCTTCCTTCTTCCCTTTTTTAAAGATTGGCACTACATTAGCCTTTTTCCAGTCATCCGGGACTTCCCCGGTTCGCCACGAGTTTTCAAAGATAATGGCCAGTGGCTCTGCAATCACAGCCACCAATTCCTTCAGCACTCTCGGATGCAACTCGTCCAGCCCCATGGACTTGTGCACGTCCAGCTTTTCTAAATAGTCCCTAACCGCCTCTATCTCCACAGAGGGCTGGCCATCTCTTCCGCATTTTGTGATGCCCAGCGCAGCAGTCTGGGAGCTGACCTTGTTAGTGAAAACAGAGGCAAAAAAAGCATTGAGTTCATCTGTGCGTGGCATTGGATAGTTGTCTGGGCGAGTTACAGCATTTAGCTTATGGTAGTCCACGCAAAAACGTATTTCCCCATATGGTTTGGGAACTAGAACCACTGGAGATGCCCATGCACTTTCAGAGGGGCGGATTACACCCATCTGTAACATATCCTGGATTTCCCGTTCTATAGCAGTTTTAGCTTGAGGAGACACCCGGTAAGGTTGGACCCTAATTTGGTGAGCATTACCTGTGTCAATGGAATGGTATGCCCGTTCAGTCAGTCCTGGGGTGGCTGAGAACGTTGGCGCATAGCTAGTGCACAGCTCCTGGATCTGCTGTCGCTGCATACACCCAAGGGTCATGGAGAGGTTCACCTCTTCCACACCACCAGCACATTTCCCTTCGTAGTAGACACCTTCAGGCCACTCAGCGTCGTCTCCTCCCTGGGCTGTAAACTGACAAACCTTTAATTCTCTGGAATAAAAGGGCTTTAGAGAATTAATATGGTACACCTTAGGCTTTCGGTTGGAGGTGGGGAATGCTATGAGATAATTAACAGCTCCCAGGCGCTCCTGGACCATGAATGGCCCTTCCCACGATGCTTCCATTTTATGGGCCTGGAGCGCCTTTAAGACCATGACCTGGTCTCCTACTTTGAAGGAACGCTCTCTGGCATGTTTATCATACCAGGCTTTTTGCTCTTTTTGAGCATCCTGTAAGTTTTCTCTAGCAAGGGCTAAAGAGGTTCGGAGGGTGTTTTGTAGGTTGGTTACAAAGTCCAGAATGTTAGTTCCTGGAGAAGGTGTAAATCCCTCCCATTGCTGCTTCACCAACTGCAATGGCCCCTTAACCTCACGGCCATATACAAGTTCAAATGGGGAAAACCCTAAACTGGGATGTGGTACAGCTCTGTAGGCAAAGAGCAACTGCTGCAACACTAGGTCCCAATCATTGGAGTGCTCATTTACAAATTTACGTATCATGGCCCCCAAAGTTACATTAAACTTCTCCACCATGCCATTTGTTTGATGGTGGTAAGGAGTGGCAACTAAGTGATTTACCCCATGAGCTTCCCAAAGGTTTTTCATAGTTCCTGCCAGGAAATTAGTCCCTGCATCTGTGAGGATGTCGGAGGGCCAACCTACCCTGGCAAAAATGTCTGCTAGTGCCTGGCACACACTTTTAGCCCTGGTGTTGCTTAGAGCTACTGCTTCCGGCCATCGGGTGGCAAAATCCATGAAAGTCAGTATGTACTGCTTTCCTCTGGGTGTCCTTTTCGGAAAAGGACCCAGAATATCCACAGCTACTCGCTGAAATGGAACTTCAATGATGGGGAGTGGCTGGAGAGGGGCTTTGACCTGGTCTTGGGGTTTTCCCACTCTTTGGCACACCTCACAAGACTGGACATAGGTAGAAACATCCTTGCCCATTCCCTCCCAGTGGAATGACCCCCCCAAACGGTCTTTGGTCCTGTTCACCCCCGCATGGCCACTAGGGGGATCATGGGCTAAGCTCAAGAGCTTGGCCCGGTATTTAGTTGGAACTACCAACTGTCTCTGAGGATGCCAGTCTTCCTGGTGTCCACCAGAAAGAGTTTCCTTGTATAAAAGTCCTCTTTCTACAACAAACCTGGATCGATTAGAAGAGCTGAGAGGCGGTGGGTTGCTCCGTGCCGCCGTCCAAGCTCTCTGGAGGCTTTCATCTGCTTCCTGTTCGGTCTGGAACTGTTCCCTTGATGCTGGGGACATCAGTTCCTCACTGGATTGTGGACCTAGGCTTGGTCCCTCTGGAAGCGATATAGGGGATGGAGCTGTTTCTGTTGACTGTGAACCGCTCTCCGCTGGTGCACTATGTTGGGATTCAGGCTCCGGCTGAGCCTCTTGTGTAGGGTTATCGGCTGCTGCCAGTTCAGGTTCGGTGGGGCCCTCTGGTGTTGAGGTTGCAAGTACTGGATTCAGTGCTGGCACAGCGTCTGGTGTTGGTTGTTTGGCTGGTTCCGGTTCTGGGACTGGTTCCGTCTGGGTCTCTGGGACTGGATCCACTACTGCTGTTGTAGACATTGGCCTGGGGTCCGGGTCCATCACCTCTGACTGGGTCCTGATAGAATTTTCCAGAACAGAGCTAGGCCTCACGGCTTGTTTAGCCTGGCTGCGGGTGACCATTCCCACCCTCTTGGCCTGCTTCACATGATTGGCCAAGTCTTCCCCCAACAGCATGGGGATGGGATAATCATCATAGACTGCAAAAGTCCACATTCCTGACCAGCCCTTGTACTGGACAGGCAACTTGGCTGTAGGCAATTTGAAAGACTTGGACTTGAAGGGTTGAATCGTCACTTGAATCTCTGGGTTGATTAAATTGGGGTCCACTAAGGAAGCATGGATAGCTGACACTTGTGCTCCAGTGTCCCTCCACGCGGTGACCTTCTTCCCGCCCACACTCACAGTTTCCCTCCGCTCCAAGGGTATCTGGGAGGTATCTGGGCCTGTGGACCTCTGGTGTGATTCCGGTGCAATGAACTGTAATCTGTTGGGGTTCTTGGGGCAGTTGGCCTTTACATGCCCCAGCTCGTTACACTTAAAACATCGTCCAGCTGACGGGTCACTGGGGCGAGGAGGGTTGCTGGAGAACGGGGTGGTGGGACGATAAGGGGTCTGGAGGGTTCTTTGGGAGGTAGGTGGGGCTTTGGGCGGCCCCCGGGAATAGGGTGTGGTCTGGGGTGGTCCCTTCTGGTCTCCGCTCCAACTGCGACCAGTTTTCTTCTTCTCTGCCACCTCCACCCATCTGGCTCCAATCTCTCCTGCCTCAATTACACTTTTGGGTTTCCCATCTAGGATGTATCTTTCTATTTCCTCAGGAACACCCTCTAAGAATTGTTCCATTTGCATTAGGAAGGGCAAATTTACTGGAGATTCAACACTTGCTCCTGATATCCAGGCATCCCAATGTTTCACAATGTGGTAGGCTTGTCGGGTAAATGACACGTCTGGTTTCCACCTTAGGGCTCTGAACCTCCGACGAGAATGCTCGGGTGTTATCCCCATTCTGACTCTCGCCTTGGATTTAAACAGTTCATACTTGTTCATGTGTTCTTTAGGCATTTCAGCTGCCACCTCAGCTAAGGGTCCACTGAGCTGCGGCCTCAGCTCTACCATGTATTGGTCAGTAGAGATGTTGTACCCAAGGCAGGCCCTTTCGAAGTTTTCTAGGAAGGCCTCAGTATCATCGCCTGCCTTGTAGGTGGGGAACTTTCTGGGATGGGAAGTGGTACTTGGAGAAGGATTACTAGGGTTTGTTGGGATATTCTGCTGAGCCTTTATCTTCTCCATCTCCTCCACATACTTCCTCTCTTTTTCCTTCTCCTCCAGTTCTTTGTCCCTCGCTTCCATAGCTCTCCTGTGAGCAGCCGCTTGGTGTTGTTCTGCCTCCCTTTCTTGTTCCTTCTTCAGCTGCATGAGTTCTATGTGTCTTTCATGTTCCCTTTGTCTTTCCTCAGCCTGAAATTTGGCTAATTCGAGCTGTAGTCGAGCCGCGGATTTTGCCCTTCTAACCTCTCTGTTTTTAACTAACTTTACACCCGAGGTTTAGAAATAAACAAACAAAACTTGGCTATAAAATTTTGCTGTGCTGGAATAGAATACCTATTCTCTGATAGTGATTGTCAGCCTACAGAAAAAGACAATTCCCTTGTCTCTGCTCTGGGCCCAAATTAAAGTAAAAAACCTCCAACTACTTGGAAACCTGCTTACCCAGCCCAAAGAAAAAAAAATTCCTTTTCAAACCTGTGCTCCTTGTAAAACAAAAAAATCAAAATCATAAAAAAAAAAAAACCCTGCCACTTTTGTCTCCAGGCAAATGGGTAGAGCACACCCCCCCTATTTACTTTTAGGAAGAAAAGAAAAAAAAAACAACTCTGGGTTGGAAGACTGTGAATTTCCCTGCAGGAGTTAAGTACCCTGCCTCCAGGCAAAGAAAACCTGCAATTCACAAGATAATCCCCTTTTGTCTCTGCTTGGCCACAAAGCAGAGAGAAACCAAGCTGCTTTCAGTTTCAAAGCTGCTTTCTGGACTTCCTAAAAATTCCTTTTTAAAATCTGTATTTCTAGTTCAAAAAATCTCAACTGGATCTCAAAATGATTTCAGGTTAATCCCACCACTGTGCCACCATGTCAAGGTTCCTCCCCCACTCTGAACTCTAGGGTACAGATGTGGGGACCTGCATGAAAAAAACCTCCTAAGCTTATCTTTACCAGCTTAGGTCAAAACTTCCCCAAGGTACAAAATATTCCCACCGTTGTCCTTAGACTGGCCGCTACCACCACCAAACTAATACTGGTAACTGGGGAAGAGCTGTTTGGACGCGTCCTTCCCCCCAAAATACTTCCCAAAACGTTGCACCCCACTTCCTGGACAAGGTTTGGTAAAACACCTCACCAATTTGCATAGGTGACTACAGACCCAGACCCTTGGATCTTAAGAACAATGAACAATCCTCCCAACACTTGCACCCCCCCTTTCCTGGGAAATGTTGGAATAAAAGCCTCACCAATTTGCATAGGTGACCACAGACCCAAACCCTTGGATCTGAGAACAATGAAAAAGCATTCAGTTTTTTACAAGAAGACTTTTAATAAAAAATAGAAGTAAATAGAAATAAAGAAATCCCCCCCGTAAAATCAGGATGGTAGATATCTTACAGGGTAATTAGATTCAAAAATATAGAGAATCCCTCTAGGCAAAACCTTAAGTTACAAAAAAGATACACAGACAGAAATAGTTATTCTATTCAGCACAATTCTTTTCTCAGCCATTTAAAGAAATCATAATCTAACACATAGCTAGATTACTCACTAAAAGTTCTAAGACTCCATTCCTGTTCTGTCCCTGGCCAAGACGACTACAGACAGACACAGACCCTTTGTTTCTCTCCCTCCTCCCAGCTTTTGAAAGTATCTTGTCTCCTCATTGGTCATTTTGGTCAGGTGCCAGCGAGGTTACCTTTAGCTTCTTAACCCTTTACAGGTGAGAGGAGCTTTCCCCTGGCCAGGAGGGAATTCAAAGGGGTTTACCCTTCCCTTTATATTTATGACAGATGTTTAAAGATATTTAGGTGCCTAAAGATCTAAACAGGCATCTAGTGGGATTTTCAAACGTGCCTAGACACCTAACTCCCTATCATAAATATGCAAATTGGTGAGGCTTTTATTCCAACATTTCCCAGGAAAGGGGGGTGCAAGTGTTGGGAGGATTGTTCATTGTTCTTAAGATCCAAGGGTCTGGGTCTGTAGTCACCTTGGCAAATTGGTGAGGCTTTTTACCAAACCTTGTCCAGGAAGTGGGGTGCAAGGTTTTGGGAAGTATTTTTGGGGGAAAGACGTGTTCAAACAGCTCTTTCCCAGTAACCAGTATTAGTTTGGTGCTGGTAGCGGCCAGTCCAAGGACAACGGGTGGAATATTTTGTACCTTGGGGAAGTTTTGACCTAAGCTGGTAAAGATAAGCTTAGGAGGTTTTTCATGCAGGTCCCCACATCTGTACCCTAGAGTTCAGAGTGGGGGAGGAACCTTGACATGGTGGCATAGTGGTAGGATTAACCTGAAATCATTTTGAGATCCAGTTGAGATTTTTTGAACTAGAAATACAGATTTTAAAAAGGATTTTTTTTTCCTTTGGAAAGGAACTCCAGAAAACAGCTGAAACTGAAAGCAGCTTGTTTTTTCTCTGCTTTGTGGCCAAGCAGAGACAAAAGGGAATTATCTTTGTGAATTGCAGGTTTTCTTTGCCTGGAGGCAGGGTACTTAACTCCTGCAGGGAAATTCACAGTCTTCCAACCCAGAGTTTTTGTATTTTTTTTCCTAAAAGTAAATAGGGGGTGTGTGTTGTACCCATTTGCTTTTTCTTTGGGCTGGGTAAGCAGGTTTCCAAGTAGTTGGAGGTTTTTTTGCTTTGATTTGGGCCCAGAGCAGAGACAAGGGAATTGTCTTTTTCTGTAGGCTGACAATCACTATCAAAGAATAGGTATTCTATTCCAGCACAACAAAATTTTACAGCCAAGTTTTGTTTGTTTATTTCTAAACCTCGGGTGTAAAGTTAGTTAAAAACAGAGAGGTTAGAATGACAAAATCCGCGGCTCGACTACAGCTGGAATTAGCCAAATTTCAGGCTGAGGAAAAACAAAGGGAACATGAAAGACAGATAGAACTCATGTGACTGGAGAAGGAGGTACAGGAGGCTGCCCACAAGAGGGAAATGGAGGCAAGGAAGCATGTGGAGGAGGAGAAGGAAAAAGAGAGGAAGCATGTGGAGGAGGTGGAGAAGATAAAGGCTCAGCAGAATATACCAACAAACCCTAGCAATCCTTCTCCAGGTACCACTTCCCATCCCAGAAAGTTCCCCACTTACAAGGCAGGTGATGATACTGAGGCCTTCTTAGAAAACTTCGAAAGGGCCTGCCTTGGGTACAGCATCTCTACCGACCAATACATGGTATAGCTGAGGTCACAGCTCAGTGGACCCTTAGCTGAGGTGGCGGCTGAAATGCCTAGAGAACATATGAATGAGTATGAGCTGTTTAAATCCAAGGCGAGAGTCAGAATGGGGATAACACCCGAGCATTCTCGTCGGAGGTTCAGAGCCCTAAGGTGGAAACCAGACGTGTCATTTACCCGACATGCCTACCACATTGTGAAACATTGGGATGCCTGGATATCAGGAGCAAGTGTTGAATCTCCAGTAGATGTGCCCTTCCTAATGTAAATGGAACAATTCTTAGAGGGTGTTCCTGAGGAAATAGAAAGATACATCCTAGATGGGAAGCCCAAAACTGTAATCAAGGCAGGAGAGATTGGAGCCAGATGGGTGGAGGTGGCAGAGAAGAAGAAAACTGGTCGCAGTTGGAGCGGAGACCAGAAGGGACAACCCCAGACCCCACCCTATTACTGGGGGGCGCCCAAAGCCCCACCTACCTCCCAAAGGACCCTCCAGACCCCTCATCATCCCACCACCCCGTTCTCCAGCAACCCTCCCCGTCCCAGTGACCCGTCAGATGGACGATGTTTTAAATGTAACAAGCTGGGGCATGTAAAGGCCAACTGCCCCAAGAACCCCAACAGATTACAGTTCATTGTACCAGAATCACACCAGAGGTCCACAGGCCCAGATACCTCCCAGATACCCTTGGAGCGGAGGGAAACTGTGAGTGTGGGCGGGAAGAAGGTCACCGCGTGGAGTGACACCGGAGCACTAGTGTCAGCTATCCATGCTTCCTTAGTGGACCCCAATTTAATCAACCCAGAGATCCAAGTAACGATTCAATCCTTCAAGTCCAACTCTTTCGATTTCCCTACAGCCAAGTTGCCTGTCCAGTACAAGGGCTGGTCAGGAATGTGGACTTTTGCAGTCTATGATGATTATCCCATCCCCATGTTGTTGGGGGAAGACTTGGCCAATCATGTGAAGCAGGCCAAGAGGGTGGGAATGGTCACCCGCAGCCAGGCTAAACAAGCCGTGAGGCCTAGCTCTGTTCCGGAAACTTCTATCAGGACCCGGTCAGAGGTTATCGACCCAGACCCCAGGCCAATGTCTGCAACAGCAGTAGTGGATCCAGTCCCAGAGACCCAGACGGAACCAGTCCCAGATGTTAGGATATAGATATTCAGGCCTGTCTGTAAAGGCCTATACTCTAAGAATTTAGGTGTATTCTTATCACTTGGCTAGTGATAGAGGTATAAAAGAAAGAATCAAAATCACTGTCTGCTGGTGTAAGGGCCTTCTCTTACTGTGACAGTCTGAGGCCCTGTTCTTAGGCTAAGGCCTTTGGCTAAGCAGCAGAGGCAGCCATAAACTGGGAAGCAAACAGTTACATCCTCACATTCCAAACTAGTCACACTGAAATAAGGTGCTATTCGGCTGTTAGGAATACAATCCTGTCCTGATAGTTCCTATCACCTCCAGAGAAAGGGAAGTGTCTAGAAAATGTAAAAGGAAACTTAGTTTGATAGCATCCTGTCTGGCAAGAACTCACTTATCAATAGCTGGGATGTGAAATCCTCACTTCTGTATTGTTTTGTCATTATAGTTCCCACTTTGCTATTGTTTGTCTGTATAATCTCTGTCTGGTTCTGTGATTGTTCCTGTCTGCTGTATAATTAATTTTGCTGGGTGTAAACTAATGAAGGTGGTGGGATATAATTGGTTACATAATCATGTTACAATATGTTAGGATTGGTTAGTTAAATTTCAGGAAAATGATTGGTTAAGGTATAGCTAAGCAGAACTCAAGTTTTACTATATAATCTGTAGTCAATGAGGAAGTGACTGGGTGTGGATGGGGGTGGGCATGTGGGTGTGTGAGATGGGAACAGGGAATGGGGGTAAGAAAATTGGAATCATGTTTTGCTAAAGGGGGAGATGGGAACAGGGAATGGTAGTAAGGAAGTTGGAATCATGTTTGGCTAAGGGTAGGAATGGGAACAGGGACACAGGTGTAAGGCTCTGTGGTGTCAGAGCTGGGAAGGAGGATACTAAGGAAGGAAACTGGAATCATGCTTGCTCGAAGTTCACCCCAATAAACATCGAATTGTTTGCACCTTTGGACTTCGGGTATTGTTGCTCTCTGTTCATGCGAGAAGGACCAGGGAAGTAAGTGGGTGAAGGAATAAGCCCCCGAACACCAGAACCGGAACCAGCCAAACAACCAACACCAGACCCATTGTCAGCACTGAATCCAGTACTTGCAACCTCAACACCAGAGGGCCCCACCGACCCTGAACTGGCAGCAGCCGATAACCCGACCCAAGAGGCTCAGCCGGAGCCTGAATCCCAACATAGTGCACCAGCGGAGAGCGGTTCACAGTCAACAGAAACAGCTCCATCCCCTATATTGCTTCCAGAGGGACCAAGCCTAGGTCCACAATCCAATGAGGAACTGATGTCTCCAGCATCAAGGGAACAGTTCCAGACCGAACAGGAAGCAGATGAAAGCCTCCAGAGAGCTAGGACGGCGGCACAGAGCAACCCACCCACCGCCTCTCAGCTCTTCTAATCGATCCAGGTTTGTTGTAGAAAGAGGACTTTTATACAAGGAAACTCTTTCTGGGGGACACCAGGAAGACTGGCATACTCAGAGACAGTTGGTAGTTCCAACTAAATACCAGGCCAAGCTCTTGAGCTTAGCCCACGATCACCCTAGTGGCCATGCTGGGGTGAACAGGACCAAAGACCGTTTGGGGGGGTCATTCCACTGGGAGGGAATGGGCAAGAATGTTTCTACCTATGTCCAGTCTTGTGAAGTGTACCAAAGAGTGGGAAAACCCCAAGACCAGGTCAAAGCCCCTCTCCAGCCACTCCCCATCATTGAAGTTCCATTTCAGCGAGTAGCTGTGGATATTCTGGGTCCTTTTCCGAAAAAGACACCCAGAGGAAAGCAGGACATACTGACTTTCATGGATTTTGCCACCCGATGGCCGGAAGCAGTAGCTCTAAGCAACACCAGGGCTAAAAGTGTGTGCCAGGCACTAACAGACATTTTTGCCAGGGTAGGTTGGCCCTCCGACATCCTCATAGATGCAGGGACTAATTTCCTGGCAGGAACTATGAAAAACCTTTGGGAAGCTCATGGGGTAAATCACTTGGTTGCCACTCCTTACCACCATCAAACAAATGGCATGGTGGAGAAGTTTAATGGAACTTTGGGGGCCATGATACGTAAATTCGTAAATGAGCACTCCAATTATTGGGACCTAGTGTTGCAGCAGTTGCTCTTTGCCTACAGAGCTGTACCACACCCCAGTTTAGGGTTTTCCCCATTTGAACTTGTATATGGCCGTGAGGTTAAGGGGCCATTGCAGTTGGTGAAGCAGCAATGGGAGGGATTTACACCTTCTCCAGGAACTAACATTCTGGACTTTGTAACCAACCTACAAAACACCCTCCGAACCTCTTTAGCCCTTGCTAAAGAAAACTTACAGGATGCTCAAAAAGAGCAAAAAGCCTGGTATGATAAACATGCCAGAGAGCGTTCCTTCAAAGTAGGGGACCAGGTCATGGTCTTAATGGCGCTCCAGGCCCATAAAATGGAAGTATCGTGGGAAGGGCCATTCACGGTCCAAGAGCACCTGGGAGCTGTTAATTATCTCATAGCATTCCCCACCTCCAACCGAAAGCCTAAGGTGTACCATATTAATTCTCTAAAGCCCTTTTATTCCAGAGAATTAAAGGTTTGTCAGTTTACAGCCCAGGGAGGAGACGACGCTGAGTGGCCTGAAGGTGTCTACTACGAAGGGAAATGTGCTGGTGGTGTGGAAGAGGTGAACCTCTCCATGACCCTTGGGCGTATGCAGCGACAGCAGATCCAGGAGCTGTGCACTAGCTACGCGCCAACGTTCTCAGCCACCCCAGGACTGACTGAACGGGCATACCATTCCATTGACACAGGTAATGCTCACCAAATTAGGGTCCAACCTTACCGGGTGTCTCCTCAAGCTAAAACTGCTATAGAATGGGAGATCCAGGATATGTTACAGATGTGTGTAATCCGCCCCTCTGAAAGTGCATGGGCATCTCCAGTGGTTCTAGTTCCCAAACCAGATGGGGAAATACGTTTTTGCGTGGACTACCATAAGCTAAATACTGTAACTCGCCCAGACAACTATCCAATGCCACGCACAGATGAACTATTAGAGAAACTGGGACGGGCCCAGTTCATCTCTACCTTGGTTAAGTCCTGGCAGGTACCGCTAGATGAATCTGCCAAGGAAAGGTCAGCCTTTACCACACTTCTCGGGCTGTATGAATTTAAAGTACTCCCTTTCGGGCTGCGAAATGCACCCGCCACTTTCCAAAGACTTGTAGATGGTCTCCTAGCGGGATTAGGAGAATATGCAGTCGCCTACCTTGACGATGTGGCCATATTTTTGGATTCCTGGGCAGACCACCTGGAACATCTACAAAAAAAGTCCTTGAGCGCATAAGGGAGGCAGGACTAACTGTTAAGGCTAAGAAGTGTCAAACAGGCCTAAACAGAGTGACTTACCTTGGACACCAGGTGGGTCAAGGAACTATCAGCCCCCTATAGGCCAAAGTGGATGCTATCCAAATGTGGCCTGTCCCAAAGTCAAAGAAACAGGTTCAGTCCTTCTTAGGCTTGGCCGGTTATTACAGACGATTTGTACCGCACTACAGTCAAATCGCCGCCCCACTGACAGACCTAACCAAAAAGAAACAGCCAAATGCTGTTCAGTGGACCGAAAAGTGTCAGAAGGCCTTTAACAAGCTTAAAGCGACACTCATGTCTGACCCTGTACTAAGGGCCCCAGACTTTGACAAACAGTTCCTAGTAACCACAGATGCATCCGAGCGTGGTGTGGGAGCAGTTTTAATGCAGAAAGGACCTGATCAAGAATTCCACCCTGCAGTGTTTCTCTGCAAAAAACTGTCTGAGAGGGAAAGCAACTGGTCAGTCACTGAAAAAGAATGTTACGTCATTGTCTACGTTCTGGAAAAGCTACGCCCATATGTTTGGGGATGGCATTTCCACCTGCAAACTGACCATGCTGCACTGAAGTGGCTTCACACCGTCAAGGAAACTAACAAAAAACTTCTTCGGTGGAGTTTAGCTCTCCAAGATTTTGATTTCGACATCCGACACATCTCAGGAGCTTCTAACAAAGTGGCTGATGCACTCTCCTGTGAAAGTTTCCCAGAATCAACTGGTTAAAATCGTCCTTGAGATGTGGAAAATATTGTTAGTCTTTATGTACTTGGTAGTATATTTAGAGATGCATGTGTCTTATTAACTCTGTTTTTCCTAGAGCTCCAGGAAGAAATCCCAGCCAGTGTTTCACCCTAGCTGAGATTTGGGGGGCGTGTCATAAATATAAAGGGAAGGGTAAACCCCTTTGAAATCCCTCCTGGCCAGGGGAAAGCTCCTCTCACCTGTAAAGGGTTAAGAAGCTAAAGGTAACCTCGCTGGCACCTGACCAAAATGACCAATGAGGAGACAAGATACTTTCAAAAGCTGGGAGGAGGGAGAGAAACAAAGGGTCTGTGTGTCTGTCTGATGCTGGTTTCTGTCGGGGATAGAACAGGTATGGAGTCTTAGAACTTTTAGTAAGTAATCTAGCTAGGTATGTGTTAGATTATGATTTCTTTAAATGGCTGAGAAAAGAATTGTGCTGAATAGAATAACTATTTCTGTCTGTGTATCTTTTTTGTAACTTAAGGTTTTGCCTAGAGGGGTTCTCTTTGTTTTTGAATCTAATTACCCTGTAAGATATCTACCATCCTGATTTTACAGGGGGGATTTCTTTATTTCTATTTACTTCTATTTTTATTAAAAGTCTTCTTGTAAGAAAACTGAATGCTTTTTCATTGTTCTCAGATCCAAGGGTTTGGGTCTGTGTTCACCTATGCAAATTGGTGAGGCTTTTTATCCAATATTTCCCAGGAAAGGGGGGGTGCAAGTGTTGGGAGGATTGTTCATTGTTCTAAAGATCCAAGGGTCTGGGACTGTAGTCACCTAGGCAAATTGGTGAGGCTTTTTACCAAACCTTGTCCAGGAAGTGGGGTGCAAGGTTTTGGGAAGTATTTTAGGGGGAAAGACGTGTTCAGACAGCTCTTTCCCAGTAACCAGTATTAGTTTGGTGGTGGTAGCGGCCAGTCCAAGGACAACGGGTGGAATATTTTGTACCTTGGGGAAGTTTTGACCTAAGCTGGTAAAGATAAGCTTCGGAGGTTCTTCATGCAGGTCCCCACATCTGTACCCTAGAGTTCAAAGTGGGGGAGGAACCTTGACACTCCCACTGAAAATTTGGTGCCCATGTGCTTTTGAAAATTCTACTAGGTGCCTGCCTATCTATATCTCTAGACACCTAAATACCTTTAAAAATATGTCCCTTACATGTTTGGGCCAAATTGAGACGTGATCTGTGAGGATGTTGATCTTGTTGCTAATTTCATTATCGTGTATATCAGGGGTAGCACCACTAATGTCAGTCAGAATCAGGTTCCATTATACATACTTACACCCATTTACTGATGTACAAGGGAACCTGTATGTCAAGAAACTGAAGGAAGAGAATGGATAGGGCATGTACATATGAGGGGTGGGGGAAGGACAGCCAAAGAGCACACATGTTACAGCAAGACTTCCCTTTAGACTTAAAAATTCACCTCTGAATTTAGCCCTTCATGTGCAATTCATATACTGATCATTTTCTGAGTGAAGAAAAATGTCTCAGCAGTAACATTTCTTCCTCTTATTATTTATTTGCATGGTGGTAGCATCTAGAAGTCCCATATTGTGACAGATTTAAGTTACCAATCTGCCTGAGGCACCAGGTGATTAGGCTGAGGCTGCAGGATCATTAGGGGAGGAGATGATGGAGCACATCAAGTGACTAAGTTTAAAGTTTTATTAATAAAATAAAGTGAAATAACAGTGAAGAGTGCTGGTGGTTTCCCACGTCACTCAGAGGAAGGAAGAAAGCATTAGTGCCCCGAGCCCTAACCCACTTTCATACTTACACATGCACTACCAGAGGCTGGCCAAGCCCGGGTGTAATGTAAGAACAAGAGGTGGACGGGAGTTCTGTTCTGTGCACAGGTTGTTCAGGGTCTGCTGTTGATCTCCGAGTTGCTTTAGCTCCTGGGAGGGTTTTAAGTCCTGGGGGCTTGAGGGGGCATCTTGTTCAGGGACCTCTGTCCCCCCATGCTTTTTGTATCAGTCCAAACTGGCCTTCCGGTGCTTCCTCAGCTTTTTAAAAACACACCGGCCTCAGGAACGCAAAAACTGTTGTTTGGAACACAAAAGCCTTTGTTTTCCCCCTTGCTGGCCTTCGCTATCTCACTATTTTTTGCAGTCCCTGCAGGTCTGTTCAGCTGAAGCCTCCTTTCTCATGGCTGGTCAGGGATGGAATTCAGGCCCCCATCTGTCTTGGCAGGCAGCCGAGAGTCAGTTGAGTGCTGTGGCCTTGGGCTGGAGTTAGCATCTTATCTCTGGACCTACCTGGAGTGTCAAGTTAACCCATTCCGTCTCTCTTTTCCTTCCCCTTTGGCCTCTCACAACCTGCAAAGGAATATTTCACTCCACACCTTTAACCCTTCCCAGAACACTTTGCAATGCCTACAATAGCATTAGCAACATACAATGCTGATCTGCCTCCCCAGGGACCCCCCTTGAGGGAGGGGGCCATTGGGTTGTGACATTATCAGAGTCATGGCTCCATTGTGCCAGGTACCACATTCATATAAAGAAAAGAAGACCCTTCCTCCCTAAATCTAAGAAAAATGTCTGTATTTAAAGTACAGGTATTTCAGCAAATTACACCATTAGAGCTATGAGCAGAGAACATGACTTCTACAAAGTTAATATTAGAAACCATCCTCCAATCAGGGAAGATAAAAAAAGTTACTTTTTCTGCACATTATTTCCACCTCAAATACTTTCCTGTCTGTGGGCACATCAAGTAAAATTGATTCTGAGACACAAATCAGCCATAAACTCAGCTTGACTGGCCAGTTATATATGAATATAATTCTCATGAAAGTTGCCAGACAGGAACTAAAATCCTCTGTTTATCCACAGAACAAGTATGCCATGTGAAGTGGCTTCCCCATGTTGCTCTGTCAGCTCTGATCTGAAGAGACCACTTCTAGGGGTGAGAAGAGAGTTTGTTGTCTGTGCCATTCAGTACTTGGGCTCTGCTGAGATAGACAATGAGGGTGTCCATTATGTTGGTGGTAGGTTTGGTGATATAATCAGTTCTCCATTAGGAACTCAGTATTTTTCTTCTACACTCTACGGTGCTAGCTCTAAAAGGCCACATATGGCGGGTCATCTTACAGCTATGGCCCATGAGAACTGGCTGATGCAATGAAGACACTACTGGTGTTGCTGACTTTGATAGCAGCAGTTTTGGTTAAATAAACAGCCTGTCTGACTTTAAACTTCCATCTTCGTTTAGACGTACAAAATCTCTTGAACTAATGTAACCTCAATTCAGTTCCACTAACCCCACCCTTCCCAATAAAAAGAAAGACAGCTGTTTCCATTATTCTCCTCGATTTCTCATTTGTCAGTGTTTCCTGACAAATACTGACTGGTATTTCCTTCCATCTGCTAGAGAATTAAATAAAATATGAACCAAACACAATACAAACCAAGTGTCCAATACTGCAAGATGCTCAGCATCCTTCACTCTCATTGATTTCAATACAAGCCCAAACTTCCTAGAAACAGAAGTGTGCTGTACTTGATCTTTCCATATGGACTTTATTTGCTCTCATTATTTCCTCTTCCTGCTCTCAGCAAGTTTATTTTTTCTGCTAATGTTTTTAGCCTAACTTAGTTAAGTATAGGTGTTCTATATTTTGCTTTGCTAACTCAGTTCCACACTCTTTTTTCTACCCCACTCAACTACTGCTCTTAATTTTAATATTTCCCCATAAATTTGTTTTATTTTTTCCAACTTACTATATTTTATATGAACTTTTAAAATAATCTATAACACACTTTAATATAAATGTATCTAATTTCTAGACAAGTGGGGCTATTGGTGGAATTACACCAGCAAAAATGTCTCTTAATGTGTCCATTGAACTTTAAGGACCCTATAGCCTTTATATCTGTATTCTGACTATACTGAATTTTCTTTATATCACTTTTCTAGATGTCCTTTGTTCACTTGCAACTTTCCTAAACACACCTACTACCTAATCAAACCTCCACTAACAACTTCCCTTCATCTCTGTCTCAGCCCCGCTTTAATTCCCATATAAATAATAGCATTTAGCTCTCTCATATTAATATGATTAGTGCACCATTGTGTTTGTTATTATTTCTGAACTTCATTGTTCTGTTTGCCAGGTACAATTTTTTTGAAGTGTATATCCATCATCTTCTGTAACACTGTCTACCAATCTACCAGCTGTACATGCCATATCAATCTCATGCAATATATTTAATTTAAATTATATAGTATTAAGGCTATGAGTTGAATGAATATGAACTCCCCCATACCAAACCTGTAATATCCTCTTGTTCTCTTCTTCTATTTTGCATGAAACCCAGTCTTCTGATCTCTCTCCCTTCATTCCAGCTTCCCTGTTCTTCTTCCTTTCAGCTCTGCCATAGCATCCCTGTGTAAATCTACAGGAAACTGTTGAATGTACAGTGTGGAAACCACCAATTTTCTGCTCACCACCACCTACTGTCAATCCTTTTCACTCCTCAGCTTTATCCTTTGGTACTAAGCCTTCCCATCACCATGCTCTCTCCCATCACAGAATGATCAAACAATAATTCATCTCACCCCATTTTCTATGTTACCCTTTATCACATTCAACTCTACCATTTCTCTTCCCTATTTGCCTAACCAGGCCCCCATCAACTCTTCTAGCTCAATAAGCCCCTCACCAAGGGTGTTATCCTGGCTCCTTTGAAGCCAGTTGAAGTTTTGTCATTGACTTTAATGAGATTTAACCAAATCAACTGGATTTCACCCAAACCCAGTGGGCTCAAAGAACAATGCCAGCTACTCCAGGATTTAAGATTGTCCTGTCCTTAGTGGGATAATTCTCTATCTCGAAAGCAATCAACTCATGACTGGAGAGTTTCGATGGGAGGAAGTAGACAGCAAAAGAGACAAGAAAGAAATAAAAATAAAGAAAATCTGAATATATCCACTGGGAAGAAGGGAGAGTGTCAGGACATTTCCTTCTAGAACACATTCAGTGCTACTGTTAATCATTCTAGTCCTTAGAAAACACATTGATAGCAATCTGAAAAACCTCAACTATCCTGTAAAGAGTTTATAGGGGATCATATTCCTTTATCAAAAACTGAATGGTGTATGTGTGAGGGTTTTTTAATTTGTCACTGTAATTTTGTGAAAGCAAGTAATGGTCCATCAGATCAAACAAGGTTCATCTTCAGTGTTCTCTGTGTTAATATGTTACCATAATGTGATCTGATACCCAATATTAATGTCTCCAACATCCATACTTAAGAAAGATGGAAATAAAGGCTCTTTCCTTCAATCCATACCATCAACTTTACAAAGAATAGAATGATTATCTCTGCCACAAAATCTAAACATTTTTTATATACCTTAATTTGTAGTAGGAGATACAGACAGGAAAGTAACTTTGGTAATCTGATTCTCTAAACCACTATACCTCTTTTCCTTCTCACACACTCTTCTGTTTGGAACATTTATACAACAGTAATGGGCAAGTCTTCCAAATAATTCTCCTTTACTCAGAGTTGTTTGTCTGAATTATGATCAACCAATCAGCGAGGAGGAACTTACATGTGACCAATCTGTCCAGTCACCACAACCTGAATATAAGCTAGTCACAACAAATGGCTAGCAAACAAGCCACAGACAAAATGTTTTATTGACACAAAATGTATTCAGCAAATATTTACACACACCAAAAAAACCCACATTTGATAAAATGAATATCTATTGTGGACAATACACAAACAGCAACGGATGAAATTACTTCAGTAAACTTTCAGATATGAATTTTAATTCAGCTCTAGTTATTAGTCACATATTTACAGATTGTAGATGTAATGCATAGAGAGGTAATGGTCTGAGTAACAATAGTTGGTGATAGGATGTTAGATGGGGTGGGATCTGAGTTATTACAGAGAATTCTTTCCTGGGTATCTGGCTGGTGGATCTTGCCCACATGCTCAGGGTTCAGCTGATCGCCATATTTAGGATCGGGAAGGAAGTTTTCCTCCAGGGCAAATTGGAAAAGGCCCTGGGGGGTTTTCACCTTCCTCTGTAGCATGGGGCATGGGTCACTTGCTGGAGGATTCTCTGCACCTTCAAGTCTTTAAACCATGATTTGAGGACTTCAATAGCTCAGACACAGGTGAGAGGTTTATCACAGGAGTGGGTGGGTGAGATTCTGTGGCCTGCATTTTGCAGGAGGTCAGGCTAGATGATCATAATGGTCCCTTCTGACCTTAATATCTATGAATCTATAAGTCTATGAGTTGGTGAAAAACACTTTCAATTTTGATCTGCATGCATGAGAGCTGATTTAGCTTTGCCACAATGGCTACTCCCACTAAAATATTTTTTTTCATCTTGGGGATACAACACAAGTCTGGGAGTTAGAAAAGTCTGAATTCCACTCCTGTGTCTGTCCTGACATACCTTTCTAGTGGCCACGGACCTTCATGTAGCATGGCATGAACAAGCTTAAAGGTAAAATGGCTAACGTTTGAAAATTTCACTTTGGGATAGAAACATTTCTCACTGAGGAAAGTAATTTTCATTTGCTCAGGTTAAGATCATTTGAAATTTATATAGTAACTTTGAATTATAGAATTTTTGGGCCAGATTTTTGGTAAAAGTCATTGTTGCTCAGTTGACTCAGTAGAGCTATGTTAATATATACCACCTGAGTATATGGACCTTAAGTGGCTCTTTCAATCTGTTTAAGATTGTTATACTGCAACCATCACTGAAGTATCCAAGAATGAATGTGATGTATGTATATTCACGAGTATTCATCTGTCAGTAAACATTGAGCTGAATTTGTTCTTTAGAACAGAATTTTGTGTGTGTTGAGAAATAGTAGATGTATTTACTATATTTTGGCAAAATGTTTAATCAGTATCAGATATTTTTCTTCTTAACCGGTGCCACTCAATTTTATTTACTATACAACAATAGTTCTACATCACCATTATTGTAAAGAAGATGACTTCTACTAACTGTGACTGCTAAGTTTATCCCTTTATTGGACATTCATTCAGTGATTATAAATGCCATTCATCTGCAATCTTTCACTAAAATATATTATTTGAATATTTTTCTTGGAAAGCATATTTAGTAACAACTTAATTTCTCTGTATTACCAAACTTTAGCGATAGCATAAAGACATCAATGTTTTGTTATGGAAAATACCCTTCACTCCATTTACTGTTCTGCCAAGAGTGTCCAAAGACAAATCTAATTATGACTTCACATGAATGTGTCAAGTTTCCATAAAACAGTTTCTCTGACTCTTGGTTTCTTATTTAGAAATTCTGTTACTAGTTAGTGCCATATCCCTGACAAGTTATTGTTGTTCCTGATGCCACTAGCTTTTTCTTTTGACTGGAATGACTAGACAAAATCTTCTACAGTGTTTGAGGGGAAAAAACAACAGACCTTCCAGCTTTGGATGATTTTTTCTGGGTCCTTGAATTCAGTTGATACATTACTTTGGAAACCTCTAGCAAATACCTTAGTATGCATTCCATTAAAACGCATGTTTGGAATTCCACTGTCTCTCTTTAGCTGACTAATAGCCAGTTCCTAATAAGGTAGAATGAATATTAATCAAATACTTGCACCATGAAATAGTCCCCAAAATCACATAATCCTGTAACATAAAACTCAGTCTTCAAGGCTCATTATTCAAGACAGTCTAAAGATCACATGCTTTCTTTCAAATACTGAACAGAATGGCCCAAATTCTTCGTGTGAAACCCCATGTGATTCCACGCATTTACACAGGATAACAAAGGGTGGAATTTGGTCCAATGTATTTTGTTTCATCTGCACTTTTTGATAATTGTAATTATTCTCACAGAGCGCCTTAACCTGCTATATCTGTTACATGTCAGGATCTCTCCTTTGTCTAGTTTATCTCCAGAAAAAAAAAGAGTAAGCGAGCAGGAAAGTCCACTTAAACTACGCTCCTGCTTATCAACCTCTGATCCAAAAAAGATTACTAACTGGATGGATGAGTAGTACTATAATCCTTACTGGGGTCTCTTTCATTTTTCTTTGGAACACATATCTGTTATTGTCTCTGCACCATTATCATTGCAAGCATGACTTGTGTCACAATCCCTGTACAGATCACTTGTCCTTAAAAAAAACAAGACTGATTCTCCATTGCCTTACATCTTGTCCAGTCACATACAGATATGCAAAGCCAGTGTGGAATACTGCCATTCTGGTTTTGTAGTATTTTACACCCACTTTGGTCAGGTGTAAATGACTACACAGGGTGCAAGGTAATGGAGAACTGGGGCCATCATTTTTTTGTAAATACACATGTTCCTTCTCACACATCTCCTGCTGATACTGCAGAGATGATTCTCCATGCCTTGTACCTTGTGCAGTCTTTTACTCCTGGTTTTATCTCAAATTGGAATGCTAGCATTTTAGACCCACACACCAAATATGTAAATCATAAAGTGCCAGGCAATGGAGAATCAGGTCCTCAGGGACTAAAACGAAAATTATGGAGAATAAGGCTAATTGTGATCTCCTTTAACCCAGGCATACACTGTTGTATCTGTATTGACTTTGGATGAATTGTTCCTTTCCTATATCAGAGTTAGATTGGAATACGGCTTATATCTTCCCACCTTGGGTAATATATTCTGTTGGCCATAACAGAGAACTCTCATCCAGTCAACAACAGTTCCTCATGTACCATGAGGGGAAAATATTGCCATATTGCTGCAAAATTTCAATTAGATTCATCAGCTCTCACTCTCCAGATCTCAGAGAAGGCAGGAGGAATTTGCTTATTTCTGAAACACACTGTCAGTGTTCATTGAGTAACTAACCTCATTTTTGTCAATATATAGACCCTCATCATGCCCCTCAAACCACACAGTCAGGCTGCCTGGTAATTACTTTGTTTTGGTTTTGGTACTGAAACTACACCGAGCTATCTTTCTTACAGTGATTAACATTATCTGATGTAGATTTATATGTGTGCAGAATGACCAAAATCCCAAAAGAATCCCAGTGGATAATCTAAATGCTCCATGATGGATTATTTCTGATATTGTTTAGCAAAAATGTCACACATCACATTGATAATGGGAACAAACAATATAATAGGAAGGTTACCTATGGAAATATGATATCTGTATGTATAGCTGTAAGAGGCTTGGACAGATTTTGCCACAACAGCCGTTTAGAGCTTCATCAATATTTCCAACATCAAATAATTGGGATTCTTCCAAACACTGAACTATATAACCCAAAAATCCAATACAGAGAACCTGGCTTTTATGCATTACCGGATTACATAGTCGTAGCTACAGCATTTTTATAGCCCCTGCTATAATGTCATTGAAGTGAAAGCCATGACACACGCTCAATTTTAGCTATTTTAAATCCCTAGTCAAGGTGCTTTTCTCACTAAGACACTTTTAACCTCATCTTGTATTTTGAATAAACAGTTTCCAATTATGTGTCTTCCTCCCTGAATTGTGCTTCCACATTAGTTATAGGTGAGTCCTGGGAGCCTCTAACCAGTTAGCTAGATGTCATCTGCTTGTAGGCTAAATAAATGCATACTTTAAATATTGAACCAGGTCCTTAGCTGGTGTAAATCAGTGTATCTTCACAGAAGTTAATATAACTATGCTGACTTACCCCATCTGAGGATCTGGCCTGCAGTGTCTCACCCTACACCTGGAGAAGGGTGAGATGTTTGTATAACAGAAAATGCAGATCACTTCTGAGAGGGCAAAATTTCTGCTGGCTAGGAGAGCCACCATCTTCTGTATGTGACACGGAGGAGAAGGCATACTGTCTCATCTCTTAGAGGCAATACCAAATGGAAACTCTCTGGATAGCTGGATATACTTCATTTTTCTGATCTTATCCTGGGAGAGGGAGAATACTCTGTGTTTGGAAAGCACATAGCCCATAGCTAGGGCCCCACCAAATTCATGGCCATGAAAAATGTATCACAGACCATGAAATCTGGTCTCCCTGCATGAAATCTGGTCTTTTGTGTGCATTTACCCTATACTCTACAGATATCGGGGAGACCAGAATTTTTAAAACTGGAGGTCCAACCCAAAAGGGAGTCGCAGGGGGTGTCACAAGGTTATTTTAGTGGGGTTACAGTATTGCCACTGCGCTGCCTTCAGAGCTGGGCAGCTGGAGAGCAGGGGCTGTTGGCCGAGTGCCCAGCTCTGAAGGCAGCACTCTGCCAGCAGCAGCGCAAAGGTAAGAGTGGCAATACCATTCCTTGCCACCATTACTTTGGTGTTGCTGCCTTCAGAGCTGGGTGGCTGGAGAGTGGCAGCTGCGGACTGAAGGCCCAGATCTGCAGGCAGCAGCAGAGAAGTAAGGGTGACAATACTGCAGCCCCGCTAAAATAACCTTCTGCCCTTCAGAGCTGGGCTCCCAGCCAGCAGCCACCACTCTCCAGCTGCCCAGCTCTGACGGCAGCACCTCCGCCAGCAGCAGCGCAGAAGTAAGGGTAGCAGTACTGCAATACCCCCCTACAATAACCTTGCGACACCCCCACAGCTCCTTTTTGGGTCAGGACCCTACAGTTACAACACTGTGAAATTTCAGATTTAAATAGGTGAAATCATTAAATTGATGATTTTTAAAATCCTATGACCGTGAAATTGACCAAAATGGACCGTGAGTTTGGTAGTGCCCTACCCATAGGAGTAGATACTGTAAATAAATAATAAACATGTTATAATAAAACATTTGATGAAAGGGAGGTTTTAAAGGCTCTATATCTTTAAGAAGAGTTTTTTGAGTTTAGAAGGACTGGTTTATTATTTCTGGGGAAGAGTGAGAAAATAAGAGTTTAATTATGTAATTAATGTCATCATAAATACCAATAATAGTTCACATTTATTTACAATGCAGAGAGGGCTGGTCCTTTCCCTAGTTTGTAAATGTTGTGTTTGTTTATACAACCATGTATAACCATTAACATTTATACCCTGGATATTCTTCTTCAAGTCTGGAGCTACCTGTAATAGAGGGCAAGAAGCTGTGCTTTCTTTTATCTGAGAAAGTCATCTGAAGTTTGTCCTGATGCACATGGGGACAGATTTTCAAAGGTATTTAGGCACCTAAAGATGCACATAACTATTTAGTGGGATTTTCAAATACACCTAGGCACTTGTTTCCCATAGATTTTTCTGCTAGGTACCTATTAGCATCTTTAGGTGCCTCACTGCTTTTGAAAATCTGGCCCGTGGCCTTTTGGGAAAGGTAATTTAGTAACTAGATGGTTGATTTTGTTGTTTATTACTAAGTAAATTAAACAATGCAATTATACTAAGGGGGTTTATAAGTTAAAGGATGGTGGTGAGTTACCTGATATGTCTGCCTTAAATGTGAAAGGCAGATTTTTTATTCTTTTGAGTGGTAGTATTATGAGCCATGTCCTTGTGTTGAGGCAGATTGGCCTCCCACTGGCAATGAGGGAATTAATAAGGCAAATAGGCTCCACACTGGTAATGATGGGGTTAAGGAGAGCCTGTGGACCCAGTGGGCCTCACTCTGCCATGCCTGCAGCCCGTGTAAAGCAGTGGAGATGGGAGTTAAAAGGAGGAGCCCTAGGCCAGTTCAGGGCTGACCAGGGAGGAGAGCAGAGCTCTGTTGTCCCCCCAGTGAAGGAAGCCTGGTTCCAGCCAAGAACCTGAAGCAGCTTGCTAGCTGGACAAGGCATTTGGTGGATGGGATGCCTAGGCCCAGGAAGATTGACAAATAGGGACTAGCCATCTGGAGACAAGCCCAGAGCAGAAGGTCAAGGTCCTATCAACGAATGTATGGTCAACCCTGATTTTGGTAGTTCACTGTTTTCTTTTTTGCTTTGGACTCTAATGTCCAAGAGTGGGTAGGTCTCAAAGGTGTCATAGCCAGAGGGCTAAGGTACCAGGGCACCAGATCTTTGGTGAGTCAACATCTGATTGTCAGGGACCTGCACTGGAGTGAGACATGCCCTGATTGGCAAGAAGGGGGCATCACCTCAACAGCCAGTTTACAATGCTATAAAGAGGACTGAACTGAACAAGGGAAGCTAGAAGATTTAAGAAGATACAGAAAGAGATACAGAAAACAAGTATAAAGTGTATGGCAGGCATTTTAATATTTTCCTCTGTTGTAAATTATCAGGTCACTCCTGAAATTAACTGATAGTGGTTTGCTTTTGCAAATTAGCCATTGTGTTCTCTTTCTTAACATTTAAAATAAAAGGAGTTTTTTTATATAAATCCTTTCCTCGTTCTTCAATGACTTCTCAGACTCTCCCACAGATGAACATTAATCAATTTAGTCAGACTTAAAAGGTCTCTTTTCTTTTGAAATTTTGGAGTGCTGGTTTAAAGCAAATGGGTATAGTTTTCCTTTATATAAATGAGCAATACTGGAGCAAGATGTTATCTATTATGGATAAAATATTTTATTAGTAATAATAATACATTTATATGAAACTCACTATCTGGAAAGCAATTTACAAACAATAACCAATTAATCCTGTTGAGTTGTGTTGTATCAACCAGGCAAGATACTAACAAGCTTCAACAGGATTTAATTTTCAAAGTGGAAACCTCTTTACCAAGATGCTGCTGCACCCTCTGTAGCTTTCTCCCAGCCTCTCAACTCCTCCCCGCTCCTTCCTGTTTCCTGTCCTTTCAGACTCCCAACAGCCAGTGCTCCCAATTCTAATAATTACAAGCAACATCTAAACACCACATTCCATCCTCTCTTAAGAAACTCTCCCAATTAAAATAAACATTATTGTTCTAACCACCGGAACAAATATGAAACAAGACACGATACTGTTGGCAGAAATATTACACTGAAAATACTGTAGATACTACAGAAAGTTGATAGGTGTAAGGTGCCTTCTTCTTTATGATTTTAAGAGGAGCTGTGAATTTATGGTCCCCTTTGCATAAAATTCCAGGTTTTCGTATTCTAACAAAGGAACCACACTCAAACTTTGGTTCCTTAGCACCCCGCTGCTTGTCTGTGAAAGCCTTAGCCTTTGCTTGGTTCTGTTCAACTGTTTTTCTCACATAATCCTTGTTTGGGGCATCAGGTCGTACCTTTAACAATCCACCAATGTTCAGTTTAGTATTAATCTGTTTCCCATGCAGTAACTCGGAGGGTGATCTTTGTCTTGTGGCATGTTGTGTAGCCCAGTATGCTTTCAAGAAATCAGTAGTGAAGGGTATCCACAATCACCCTTCCAGTTTAGCTGTTTGCAAACTGTCTTTGAAACTTCTGTTAAACCGTTCGATTTCCCCATTGGCTTGAGAGTAATATAGGGATGACCTTCTGTGTAAAATGTACCTCTGTGCTAGAAAAGTTTCAAACTCCAGGGAAGTAAATTGACTATCATTATCTGAAACCAGTTCTTTGGGGTTACCTTCCCTGCTAAAAACTGAAGAGAGGAACTTAATTACTGTAGCAGAAGAGATTTGTGATGTAAATGCTACCTCAGGCCATTTATTGAAATAGTCTATTAAAGTGATGGCATAACGGCAGTCAATTGGAGCAGTATCAAAGGGTCCTACAATGTCAATCACCACTTTTTCCCATGCAGATTCAGGAAGAGGAACAGGTTGTAATGGAGGGGTACATGTCACTGCTGTCTTATCATGCATTTGGAAAATGACACAGGATTTTATGAGTGGTTCAGTTTGAGAGTCCATCCCTGGCCACCAATACAGATCCGTTGTTTGGTTCGGACAATTCCTTGATGAGTATTGTGTGCCAAGTGCATGAGTTTTGACTGTAATTCTTCTGGCACAAGAAGCCAGTGTGTACCTTGTAGCACACAGCCATCAAACAAAGAAAGTTCATCCCGAACTCTAAAATAAGGCAGCAAAACTGGGTCAAGGTTTTTAGGGTGACTGGGACATCTCTTTGTCAGAAATTCCCGTAGTTTTTGTTGAATTGGACACGCTGAACAAGCAACTTGAAATTGTTCTCTTGTAACTGCAGTGAGAGTGCTTGTAATAAGCACAACCACTACATCCTCATCCTCCAGTGGACCATCTGGTGAAGGCAAAGGCAGGTGAGAAAGGCAATCAGTGACCACAGGTTTCCAGGCTTATATTCCAGTTCATAATTGAAAGAGACTAGTCTTGCAGACCATCTAGCAACATGGTGTCCTGCTCTTCCCAGTCCTTTTGTGGTGAGCAACATCGTCAAAGGGCTGTGGTCTGTGTCCAACTTGAACATGTGGCCCCACAGGTAAGTTCTCCATTTTTCAGTAGCCCAGACACAAGTAAGTGCTTCTTTTTTGACTGTAGAATATTTTCTCTCAGCATTATTTAGTGTCCTTGAAGCAAATGCAACAGTCCCCTCTGTGTTGTCCTCACGCAGTTGTGTGAGAACAGTCCCAAGTCCATAATCAGAAGCATCAGTAGTTACAATTGTGGTCAATGCAGGACTGAATAGTGCAAGTACTGGACTATGTACAATCAAGTCTTTCACCGTTTCAAAACTAGCTTGTGCATCCATTGTCCACACTTCTCCGTAGTAATTCCCATAACGGTTCAATGACAGAAGCATAACTGGGAATGAATTTTGCATACCAGGAGGTAAGATCCAAGAAGGAACATAAGGTTTGCAAATCTGTTGGAGGAGGAGTATTTGGAATTGCCAGGATATGATCTGGATCAGGTTTTAGTCCAGCCTGTGAAATTGTATGCCCCAGAAAGGAGAGTTCAGTTTGTCTAAATTTGCATTTGGACCTATTGAGCTGGACACCTGCTGTGCCGATGCAGTTTAGTACAGATTGCAGATTATTGTCATGCTCCTCAGAAGTATGTCCAAACACGATAATATCATCCAGATAGCACTGAACTCCATGTTGATTCTTCTGAATCAATGACATCATATTTTGGAAGGCACTTGGGGCAGATGCGAGACCGTATGGAACACGTTTAAAACTAAATAGTACCTCATGTGTAATAAATGCTGTGAGGTCTTTGCTGTCTTCATGCAACATAACCTGGTGGTATGCGCTCTGCAAATCAAGAGTAGAAAATATATTTGCTCCATGGAGTTCTGCAAATACTTCTTCTATGTGAGGAAGAGGATGGCTGTCAATCACAATAGCATTATTTGGCTCCCTTAAGTCCACACAAAGGCGAATGCCTCCACCCTTCTTCTGTGTCACTCCTCCCATTTTGAGGCGTCGATCTCTTCAATAATGTCCTTTTGAACAAGTTTTCTAAGTTCCTCTGAAACAGCTGCCCTGACTGAAAATGGTAAGCACAGTAACTTCTGTCGTACAGGCATCACATTATTCCACATTTTAACTATATACAGAAACCCATAAGCACAGCCGAGTTTCTCCTCAACTTGGCGTTGGGTCCCAGCTGAAACTGGTGTGTGTACTGCAAAAGTGCTTTGCTAAGGAAGATCAATTTGTCCATTAACTACCCTGAGATTTAAAGCAGCCAATAAATTTCTGCCAAGGGTAGGAGTGCCTTTGTGGACAATGTAGAACTCTGCAGTTACACAGCAATCACCAAAAGTAACTATTGCTGGCAGGCAGCCATGTACTGGAATATGGTTTTTCAAATAGCACACCAAGTGAAGTTTGGGTTCAGTAAGAGGCACATCTTTAAAGTAATGCAGATTGATGGAATCAGGTAGTATAGATACTGATGAGCCAGTGTCCCACATTAGCTGAATAGAGTGTGGTTTGCCTGAGGGTATGGTGGAAACGTTTACAGTGCACTTTATCTGTTCTGGAATATGTGCAGTAGTGATTTTGTCCACGCTCAGCACAGTAACATCTGGTATTGTAACTGCATGCACCTGTTGATTGAACTGGCTACTGAGACATACTTTAGCAAAATGTCCAATCTTTTTGCAATGATTGCACTGAGCTACTTTTGCTGGACATCCTGTGTAGCTTGCAAGGTGTTGTGGGGATCCACAGCAAAAACATGCTTTCACTGTATTTTGAATTTGTTGATTCAGTGATTTTCCATTAGTTTTCCTCTTGCAATTGTGTGTCTGCAGTGGTAATGAACTTTTCTGCAAAGGAGTCACAGCCTGGACCATGCCTTCTGTATCCATGCTCATTATTTTGGCTTCAGCTGTAGCTGACTCAATCTGAGTAGCAATGGTTATTGCTTTTTCTAGTGTAAATTGTGGTTCTAGAAGTAAGCATTCTCTTACATGAAGCATGGTTGTTTTCTCAATGAGCTGGTCTCTAATCATCTCATCTGCCATATTCCCAAAGTCACAAATTACAATCAGACTCCTCAAGGAAGCAATACACTGCATTATAGTTTCCCCGGTTTCTGCTTACGCTGTCGAAATGTGTAGCGATTAGCTACTACATTCATTTTGGGCACAAAAAATGCAGTGAGTGCAGTCCCATATTTATCATCTGCAAGGGGAAAAATGTAAAATATATGCTGCCCTTCTGCTCCAAGGCAGTGGATTAGCAGTGCATGCTTTCTTACTTCAGAAATCTCTATAGCACTGATTGCAAGCAGATAAGTCTCAAACGTATGGATCCAGGTAGTAAAAGCAATTGGAGGCTCACCTGTGCTTTGCAGAAACGGTGCAGGTGGGTTCAGAGGCAGAAGATCCATCCTCTTCACCAAAATGTTGTATCAACCAGGTAAGGTACTAACAAGCTTCAACAGGACTTTATTTTCAAAGTTGAAACCTCTTTAGCAGGCTGCTGCTGCACCCTCTGTAGCTTTCTCCCAGCCTCACAACTCCTGGCTGTATTTCAAGGAATCCCTGTTGAGGTTACAGGGACAAACCATCCCGATGAGTCGAAAGAATAGTAAATATGGCAGGCGACCAGCTTGGCTTAACGGTGAAATCCTAGAGGATCTTAAACATAAAAAAGAAGCTCACAAGAAGTGGAAGGTTGGACATATGACCAGGGAAGAGTATAAAAATATTGCTCAGGCATGTAGGAATGAAATCAGGAGGGCCAAATCGCACCTGGAGCTGCAGCTAGCAAGAGATGTCAAGAGTAACAAGAAGGGTTTCTTCAGGTATGTTGTCAACAAGAAGAAAGCCAAGGAAAATATGGGCCCCTTACTGAATGAGGGAGGCAACCTAGTGACAGAAGATGTGGAAATAGCTAATGTGCTCAATGCTTTTTTTGCCTCTGTCTTCACTAACAAGGACAGCTCCCAGACTGCTGCGCTGGGCGTCACAACATGGGGAGTAGATGGCCAGCCCTCTGTGGAGAAAGAGGTGGTTAGGGACTAGTTAGAAAAGCTGGACGTGCACAAATCCATGGGGCCGGACGAGTTGCATCTGAGAGTGCTAAAGGAATTGGCGGCTGTGATTGCAGGGCCATTGGCCATTATCTTTGAAAACTCGTGGCGAACGGGGGAAGTCCCAAATGACTGGAAAAAGGCTAATGTAGTGCCAATCTTTAAAAAGGGAAGAAGGAGGATCCTGGGAACTACAGGCCAGTCAGCCTCACCTCAGTCCCCGGAAAAATCATGGAGCAGGTCCTCAAGAAATCAATCCTGAAACACTTACATGAGAGGAAAGTGATCAGGAACAATCAGCATGGATTCACCAAGGGAAGGTCATGCCTGACTAATCTAATCGCCTTCTATGATGAGATTACTGGTTCTGTGGATGAAGGGAAAGCAGTGGATGTAATGTTTCTTGACTTTAGCAAAGCTTTTGACACGGTCTCCCACAGTATTCTTGTCAGCAAGTTAAAGAAGTATGGGCTGGATGAATTCATTATAAGGTGGGTAGAAAGTTGGCTAGATTGTGGGGCTCAATGGATGTCAGTGATCAATGGCTCCATGTCTAGTTGGCAGCCGGTGTCAAGTGGAGTGCCCCAGGGGTCGGTCCTGGGGTTGGTTTTGTTCAATATCTTCATAAATGATCTGGAGGATGGTGGGGATTGCACTCTCAGCAAATTTGCGGATGATACTAAACTGGGAGGAGTGGTTGATATGCTGGAGGGCAGGGATAGGATACAGAGGGACCTAGACAAATTGGAGGATTGGGCCAAAAGAAATCTGATGAGGTTCAATAAGGATAAGTGCAGGGTCCTGCACTTAGGACGGAAGAACCCAATGCACAGCTACAGACTAGGGACCGAATGGTTAGGCAGCAGTTCTGTGGAAAAGGACCTAGGGGTGACAGTGGACGAGAAGCTGGATATGAGTCAGCAGTGTGCCCTTGTTGCCAAGAAGGCCAATGGCATTTTGGGATGTATAAGTAGGGGCATAGCGAGCAGATCGAGGGACGTGATCATCCCCCTCTATTCGACATTGGTGAGGCCTCATCTGGAATACTGTGTCCAGTTTTGGGCCCCACACTACAAGAAGGATGTGCATAAATTGGAGAGAGTCCAGCGAAGGGCAACAAAAATGATTAGGGGTCTGGAACACATGACTTATGAGGAGAGGCTGAGGGAACTGGGATTGTTTAGTCTGTAGAAGAGAAGAATGAGAGGGGATTTGATAGCTGCTTTCAACTACCTGAGAGGTGGTTCCAGAGAGGATGGTTCTAGACTATTCTCAGTGGTAGAAGAGGACAGGACAAGGAGTAATGGTCTCAAGTTGCAGTGGGGGAGGTTTAGGTTGGATATTAGGAAAAACTTCTTCATTAGGAGGGTGGTAAAACACTGGAATGCATTACCTAGGGAGGTGGTAGAATCTCCTTCCTTAGAAGTTTTTAAGGTCAGGCTTGACAAAGCCCTGGCTGGGATGATTTAATTGGAGATTGGTCCTGCTTTGAGCAGGGGGTTGGACTAGATGACCTCCTGAGGTCCCTTCCAACCCTGATATTCTATGATTCTATGATTCCTCCCCACTCCTTCCTATTTCCTGTCCTTTCAGACTCCCAAGAGCCAATGCTCCCAATTCTAATAATTACAAGCAACATCTAAACACCACAAGTTGTCTCCATGTAATACGTTCATTCCTTAATGGCTCTGAAATCCTTAACAATACCATAACACAGATCCACTAACATAAGAACAGCCATACTGGGTCAGACCAAAAGTCCATCTACCCTGTCTTCCGATAGTGGCCAATGCCAGGTGCCCCAGAGGAAATGAACAGAACAGATAATCATCAAGTGATCCACTCCCTGTCAGCCATTCCCAGCTTCTGGGACAGCTAACGTACCTGAGGCTACCGTATGAGTTTAGAATTCCGATTTTGCTGACAGTTATGGGGGGTAGAGGGAAGACTGTGTCCAAACCACTATTTAAAGCTAGTTTGTGCAAACTTTCCTTACACTGATTTCAAGTTTTTAGAGCAATTGGTCCCTGATCCTGACTGGGGCCAAAGCTGTTAACATAGCAAAATAATAACTAATAATAATGTGCCTTTGAAAAGTTCCTAAGTAAAAAAGTGATATTAAAAATCCACTTTTAAGCATGACAGAAGCTTTTCATCAAATGAAGAACAAAAATGGAACAGATTTTAACAAGGTGATTGCAGTGCTATAGCGTGTTCATCACAGGCTATGAGAGAGACATGGTAAGTGATGACATATCTGGTATTGGACCAACTTCTATTGGTGGAAGAGACAACATTTTGCACTCCACAGAGCTCGTCTTTAGGTCTGGAGAAGGTAAACAGAGTGTCTGAGCTGAATGCAAGTTCAGACAGATTATTATCAAAAGGGGTTCACACAAGATGTAGGAGACCACTTAAAATGAAGTGGGGAATTAAGGGTCAGTAGGCAAAGGTAGTACTAATTGTTGTAATGAGACATAAAACAAGTGTATCTAGTAAGTCCATGTTCTTTAGTGTCTAGGGAAGTTATGAATTTCATTTCCCAGGCTCATTTCTTGAAGGTGTAATGCAGATTTCCTTAGAGGATGAGGACTGAGAGGTCAGATCATTTTGAGAAAAGTGTTCACCCATGGATGATATGGCACTTTTATCTTTTATCTTTTGTCTGAGTGAATTCATTCACGAGCATAGTGGTTATCTGGTTTCACTCACATAGTTGTTGGGGCATTTGATGCACTCTATGAGGTACACCACATATGGTGATGGGCATGTATAGGACCGATAGATCTTGAAAGATGTGTTATGGGGGTACTGATCATTGTGGCAGCAGAGATAGTGTCTGCAGGTTTTGCATCTGTTGTTCTGACAGGATCTGGTGCTCCTTTGAATTGATATGTCCTGGCAGTGGGGAGCTTACTTCTGACAATAAGCTTGGTGAGGCTGGGGAATTGTATGAAGACAAAAATAAGGGGATGGGGAAAGATTTCTTTCAGGATGTGGTCCCCATCAAATACGGATTATAATAGATTGATGCTATCCCACATAAGTTCCAATGTGGGTGGTAGGTGACAACTAGGGATGTGCGGTCAGTATATTCCCCCCCCCCCCCCCCCGTATTGAGGAAGGTTTTCCTAGGGTATTTGGATGATATGTTCCATGAGGTGTGTCCTTGTTTAGTGAAGGCTGTTTTAAGTGTGTTTAGGTGTGTATCCTGGACTTTCTGTTTGGAACAAATTCTGTGGTATCTGAGTGCCTGGCTGTAGATAACAGATTTCTTGGTGTGCCTAGAGTGGTTGCTGGATCTGTGACAGTAAGTGTGGTGATCTCTGTGTTTCTTATATGTGGTCATTTGTAAGGTTGCATTGTTGAAGCCAATTGTGGTGGCCAGAAAGTTGATGCTGGTGTGACAGAATTTGATGGATGTTAAATTTGTTTTGGAAATATATGAGGGATTTTAGGTAGTCTATCCAGAGAATGAAAATATCATTGATGTATCTCAGCTATATCGGTGTTTTTGGTGTATTTTTCCAGAAATTCATCCTCAAGGTGTCCCATGTAGGTGTTGGCACATTGAGGAGCCATTCTAGGATCCATAGCTGTTCCCATAGTTTGGACAAAGCATTTGTTGCCAAATGTGATGTTGTTGTGAATGAGGATGAAATGGATCAGTTTGACAATGTGTTTAGGGTGGATTTCCAAGCATTGTACACTACTTTGTAGGTATTTGGGGCAAGTAGCAAAGCTATCATGATAAGGGATGTTGGTGTATAAGTAGGTGGCATACATGGTAGCAAGGATGATGTTCTGGGGGACATTGTTAATGTTAAGAGTTTCTGAAGAAAGTTGGTAGATTCTTGAAGGAAGTTAGCTTTTTGGGTGATGAGTGGTCTGAAGATAGTTTCTATGAGTCCTGATATTCCTTTAGTAAGAATGCCATGGCCAGACATGGTGGGTCTGCATAGGTTCTGGTTTGTGGGAAGCATGTAAGCAGGGTGGGTACTTGGGGGATGAGGTTATAGAGTTTTTCTTGGAGTTATTTGGGGAAGGATTTGATGGTATCTTTAAATTCCTCTGTGAATTAAGATATGGTGTCTTCTCTGAAGTCTTTATAGTAGGTAGTGTTAGAGAGATATCTGTTGGCCTATTGACATAGTCATCATGATAAAGGATCATGATGGTGCTCCCTTTGTCTGCTGGTTTAATCACTATATGGTGGTTGGATTTGGGGCACTGTCTAGCTATCTTGTCAGTGGTAGAAAGGTTGTGGTAGGTGTAATGTTTGTTAAGGATTTCAGTGTTTTTTTTCCTGAAGCAATTGATGTAATGATCCATGTGCACCATGTTTTAAAAGATCTACTTATTATAGAGGTGAGATCTGTTTTGGGGCCTGTTTAATTGTTTACATATTTGCATATTCACAGCCTCTGCTTTGACCAATACAATATGACCAATAAAAAGCCTGTTTGTCCCAATCTTAGTTCATCGTTTGTTCAGTCTAAGATTTTGCTGGGCCTTTTAATCATTATGTTATGCTTGGCTCTTGCTTTGTCATCAGCTATATTCCTCTACCCTCATTTACATCCCCTACGGGTCTATTGATTCACGTACTGATATAATTATAATATAGTTGACAGTCCACACATTAACCTCTACTCATCATATAGTCTGTATGAACAGAGTTAGAAACTGGGGTGACTATATATGATTCTTATTATTATATGACCCAATGGTATTTTCAACAAAGGTACACATTTATTTCACTCTTGGTGTGCAAATAAAATTCTTTATAACATCTTATTTAACTGTGGAATCTGAAGGCCTTTCTAAGTCAAACATGTTTTTGGAACATCCTGGATCAAATGCCATTCCCACTTGCACCAATGTCAATCTTGAATAATTTCACTGGTGTCACCTAGTCCCACATGTCTCAATGAATTTCACCATGAAATATGCTTCTGGGGAGTTCAATGAGAATTTTGGCTTTTCAACAGCTCTGCTGTGTGTGCTAACATTTGTTTCACTAGTGTGTGGTTTAGAATTTCCATGACTACAAATTATATCACTCTTCATCCCCATGTCTACCAAAGCAATACATCTGCACAACATACAGAAGAAATAATTTACTCCATCTCAGGATATCCAATACCACTTTCTGTATTGTTCTATCCTTCTGTTTCCCTACACAGGCTCCTACTTTCCCAGGCTTTAAACATTCCCAGCTTCTTATTAGTCCTGAGTGACCTTGTGTTGGTACATTACTGTCCTTCAAGACCATGGAAGGAGTAACAATGGAGTCTCACTGAGTACTAACCTACAACCTCAGTATAACTTGTTTAAAGTATTTTAAATATTTTTGTTACATTTTATGAAAGTTTAAGCAATGAAATGTATATTAAATGAGTTGGTGGTCTCAATTTAGTTTCATTAGGCAGACATCCAGTTCACATACACTACCATCACAGTTGGCATCCTCAGTGGAAAAGCAAAACACGAAGACAAAGGAATAAGTTATCATGGATGCTCAATTTCCTGCTCATCTACAGAGGTGGCTCCTTTTGGGTCAGGATTGGGGCATATTGGCAGAGTATTATGGAACTCTTGTCCTGATACTGTCAATGCTATTTCTTTCCTGTGGCTAAAGACAGATCATCAGTCCTGAGAATATCTGGCACCTTTCACTACTACTACTATATTTATATTCACTTTTAAAAGATTGAAAAATGTGTATTGCTGCCCTGCCACTCATATAAGGCCTGAGACTTTTAAGGCCCCAGTACAATCACAGAAACAAATGGAAAAGATCTACTAGTCCATTTACTGACAAACGGAGTGTAGGTATCTATAGCAGCTCTCACAGTTTTTCCCATCCTAGTACTAAAAGTCTGTGTGATGGGCTTCACTGCTCAACAGCCTAATATATCTCTGCCATAAGGTCTTCCCTGACCAGGTGGCCTAGTGGTTAGATCACTGGTCTTGCAGTCTGGAAGGCCAGAGGAGGCTGTAGGGGGACCCAGGCCCTCCCTCTCCACTGGGTCCCAGCCCATGGTCCTGTATAGGCCAACCCCTAAACAGGAGAGATGGGTCTCCCTCCTGGTGGTGGTGGGGTATTAAGACCTGCTTTCCTGGGCTACTTACTACAAATCTCTTTACTTTGGGGTGTGGCCCCACTAGCCCAATTGCCCCATGACTGGGGCTTATTTGCAGGTTCCCCTTGGCAGGGGAGTCCTTGCTTGCCTCAAGAGGCAGCACAGATTGGCAGATCGCTAATCCATCCCTTTGGGCAGGCAGATAGAGAGCTCTTGCTTTCTCACCAGTCAGCCCCCAACTGATACAGGCTCCCTTTTTTTCTCTCCTCTCTAGGCCAGACATTGGCTGCAGGTAAAGGTTTTCTTTAATACCTGCTGTGCCGGACAGCAGTTTCTCTACTCCCTCATAATCTCACAGTAAGAAAAAGTTTCCTGATATTTTTTTCTTAATTTTGAACCCATTACATCTAGCTTTTTAAAACAACTAGAGAACTTTTGCAGTGAGAACTATACATCATGTACCAAATTTTACCTTCCTGACTAGGAATGACCTTATCAACAGTTGTAGGAATTTGTAACTTAAGATTCAATAGTGCTCACTCACTGAAACACACTAAAATAATGGATTGTTTTCAAAAGCTTTTTTTAAATTTTACTTATTTTTAAGAATCAACAGTTTCAGCCATTGCAGCAGCCTGATCAAAATAATGTTAATACTGAAATCTCATAAAGCGTCCAGTGACCATAAACATTGTCTAATACACATCTAATAACTCTGTGCATTTACGGGGCACGATTAATTCCCTCAGTCTAGTCTCTTTGCACTGCAGGTGCAGCCAGGTCTGCAGTGACAGCAGCAATGGAGTTGTTGCATACTTCCAGCAAGGCAATAAGACAAGGGGTAAAAGGCATGCCTTACAGTTCAAACACATTATCTAACTGGCCTAGAACTAGAAAGGCAGAGGTAATTTTTAATGGCAACACGGGACCTATCTCCCTCTTACATTAGGTGATTTCGAAAATTGTTCTGAAATTAGATAGCTCTTTTCTGGTTCCAATTCAAGCCCAAACCTTCTTAGTTCTAAATCAATAGTCATGTCAGTATCATGGAATTATTTGGCCTCAAAAGACCACTTATGGTCTAATGTGTAAATGATACATGAACTATATAAAATATATTTGCCAGCCTGGATGAAGTCACAGATATAAGTTTTCACAAGTCTCTGGAACAATTTCTGATCTCAGTTATACTGGTGTTAATTCCAGTGATTTTGATGACATTATCCTGCCCTTACACTAGCATAAGTGAAATCAGAACCTACCAGTACCATGATGTACCAGTACCTACCAGTACCTTATCAGAATGGTAACCTGAAGGCATTGATCACAGCCTGAGGAAAGACTAAGCAAAGCCCCTAAAATTCAAAATATACTGTAAAAGCAGAACATACTGGATTATAAATAGGTCATTTATACAGTGATGTGCTTCATTGTTACCCACACTATCCTTTTACTTTAACCACATATCCTAAATACTTTCATAGTAACACATCATGTTACTTGCTAAGTGATTTTTATGGAATGGAATTCACATGGCTTGCACAGACCAGGAAAACTATAATAAAAATGCATGTCACAGGAATGGATGGAATAAGATTCTAAGAGAAACCTTCATGTAATCAAAATTTCTGTAAAACTCTGTTATGCTGAAAGATCTCCAGAAAGAAGTTTAGAAATTGTCAGACGAAATCTCCTTTTTCTTAGTACTCAAAGCTGAGAAAATATTTGGTTGCAACCACCCCTAAAAAAAGCTTTTGCTTGTTTGTTTGGTCTAAGCCCCTAGTCTTTAATATTGGTCTGAAACAAGGTTTTCTAGATTTTTGCAGCTTTGCTGTATCCAGACAAACTGCATGGGTCAAAATATGTCTTCAGATTAGTGTTGCCAACTGTCTAATCACACAAACCCAAGCACCCTTGCTCCGCCCCCTGCCCTGCCCCTTTCCTGAGGCCCTTCCCAGCCCTGGCACCTTATCTGAGGCCACACCCTGCACACTCCATCCCCCCTCCCTCTGTTGCTTGCTTTTCCCCACCCTCACTCACTGTAACTGGGCTGGGGCATGGGGTTAGGGTGTAGGAGGGGGTGCAGGATGCAAGCTGTGGGATGGAATTTGGTTGCTGGAGGGGGCTCAGTGCTGGGGCAGGGGGTTGTGGTGTGGGAAGGGGTGCAGGGTTTGGGCTCTGGGAGGGGGTTCAGGGCTGGGGCAGAGGATTGGGGTGCTGGTGGGGGTGAGGGGTGTGGGCTCTGGGACAGACTTTGGGTGCAGGAGGGGGCTCCAGGATTGGGGTTGGGGTTCAGGAGGTGGTGCGGGGTGCAGGCTCTGGCCAGGTGCTGCTTACCTCGGGTGGCTCCCAGGTGGCGGAGCAGCAGGGCTAAGGCAGGGTCCCTGCTGCCTTTGCCCCATGCCGCCCCCAGAAGTGTCCAGCATGTTCCTGAAACCCCTGAGGGAGGGCAGGGGGCTCCTTGCACTGCCTCTGCATGCAGGCACCACCTCCATAGCTCCCATTGCCCACAGTTCCTGGCCAATGGGAGCTGCGGAGTCAGTACTTGGAGTGAGAACAGTGTGCGGAGATCCCCTGCCCCTCCCCAGGCCACTTCTGGGAATAGCGCAAGGCCAGGGTACGCAAGGAGTCTGCCTTAGACCGGCTGCACCACCGGACCTTTAGCAGCCTAAAATCTCCCAGTTTGGCTTCAGTAGCCTCCAGGAGATAGAGCCCGATTCTGGGAGACTCTGACGAAACCAGGAGGGTTGGCAACCCTATTTCCGATATACAGCAAATATTTCTCATAATTTCAATTCCAAATCGTATTTACATTATACTATGAGTTTAAAATGAAAAACAAAGAGGAAAAGTTAACAGAATATAGGGTGACTAAATAGCAAGTGTGAAAAATTGGGACGGGGGTCGGGGTTGCAGGTAATAGGCATCTACAGAAGACATATCCATGAATATTGGGACTGTACCTATAAAACTGGGACATCTGGTCACCCTAACACAATACAGTAAAAGCTTTGTTGAGGGAATAGGGGGTGCCGGTAAGTCAAAAGTCTGGTTAATGAAGAGGGAGGGAGTTTGGGTGAGGGAGGGGGCTTGGGGCAGGGGGTTGGGGTTCAGTAGGGGTTTTGGGGTGCCAGATCCAGGTGGCACTCTCCTTGGGCAGCTCCCCACAAGAGGTGACATGTTTGGAGAGGCGCAGCCAGGTGGCTCTGTGCGCTACCTCCGCCCACAGGTGCCGCTCCCACAGCTCACATTGGCCGTGCTCCTCAGCCAATAGAAGCTATGGAGCCAGTGGCCATTCCTCTACCTAGGAGCATGGACCATGGCCAATGGGAGCTGCAGGGGTGGTGCTAGCAGCGCCTCTCCAGACATGTCCCTACTTTCAGGGAGCTGCCCGAGGTGAGCGCCACCCGGATCTGGCACTGCAAAACCCCTCCCATGCCCAAACCCCCTCTCCCAAGCCTGCTCCCGCACCCAAACTCCTTCCCAGAGTCCATGCCCCGCATCCCCTCCCAAAATGCCAGTTTATAGAGCTTTCTGGTTTGTAAAGTGACGGATAACACGGCTTTTCCTGTACCTATAAAATACTATAAAAAGGCAGTAGATGTGACTGCGTAAGCCTTACTAATCAATCACATGTATGCAGCATTTGAGTTAAGAGTGCCACAGTCCTCTTAATTTGTGCCTCTACTCTTCAGCAAATATTGTCCTGTGAGAATGGAGCTCATAATGCAGGAAGATGCTACACGCTACTTAGAAAATAATTCAGCAATGTGAGTGAAACATATAGCATGATAAGATTCATTGGTGCTCCACAACTTGCCAACATATTTTTAATGAAATACCTGGATTAGGAAATGTGATTTACTGTTTTTTATATACACTTTGATAGAATATGGCTGTCTGACCTGAAAGTATCTTTTTTTCCATCTTTGTTTCATATTCGATGTAGACAAGGGAGAATGTATTTAAGACTGTAACATATTAAGGCTTTATATTAAAAGTGTATATATTCAGAAATTTATTTTTCAATTCTTAATGATGTATTCTAAAATCCATAATGCAGACAAGAATATTGTATGTGTATATATACACATATATATAGCTTTCATATTGTTTTGCACCATTTGTATATTTGTGGTTTTGTATACACTGTATACAGAAATATATATATTACTCATCTTCTCTATTTATATGAATATATAAGTTATATATTCATATAAATAGAGAGAGAGTGAAGCTGAGTAATACTCTTATCTGGAATTATAGATTTGAATCTGAAAAATACATGTGTCTGTGTACATACTTCTTCACACACAGAGAGACAGTGGGTAAATTCCACAATTTAATATAACATTCTCATAATAGTTTATGGTTTTGAATGCACCCTCTTTTGTCAATATCAAATTACATGAAAAATAAAATACAGTTTCATAAATAGATTAACAAACAAAATGGTATTTTGAGTTGAGGCTGTTGTAAACAGTTATAATTTAGCATATTCTGGTTTATCTTCTGGGTTATTTTAGGCCTATATATATCCTGAGATATTTCATTCACTGTCTGTATTTAGTATTTAGAAATTATTTATTTGAAGTATATGTAACATATATTAAATGAAATATGAAAGATAATTCCCAGAGTAAAGTCTGTATCACCCGTGAAAGCTGTCCCTTACACTTATTTGAATGAAGCACACGATTATTAAAAAATAGCATGTATTCAAAATGCAGCTCAAAACTGATTTGTGTGCAGAAGAGGGCTGTTTTTCCTCAAAAGTACATTCTTAAATAAGAGAGTGTTGGAAATAAAAGTCTAACAGCATCTTGAAGTGAAAGAACAGGAGCAGATGTCCTTTAGCTGTGTGCTTTATTGATTTATAAACACTCAGTCAGGCTACCTCATCTCTGCAGAGTAATTTAGATATGGGAAAATATCTGTGAAATATATTGATTGCATTATTGATTGAAAAGCCAATTGCTGTTGCACTCCTGTTTTACCATTTAAGTCCTGACACATTTTGACATATGAGCCAGCTGAGACTACTGCCTCGATTCTGCAATGAGATAATGTGAAAGCTGTCATAACCACTTCTGTGTCAGCCTCAAGAATTTACAGTGTAGTACTGCTGCTATTTAGCTTGTTCCTTAACAGCCTGAATAATTAGGATTTGTTAAAGCTTTTGCTGTTTCACATTTGCTTTATATATGTGCTTTTTTTATGTTTTCCCACACACCAGACTGATAACTTGTGAACAAAAGAAATGTGAAAACCAGGCTGTTATTATTCAAAGCTTATACACATGGGGATGATTGTTTCTGCTCAAATATTTTTCTCTTTCTCCATGAGGAATTTGGATTTTAGGACATTTCACTGGGGAATTCTCACTTGTTACCAGATCAGTTTACACTCAGCAGCAATAAATCAAGAGAGGACAGGGGAAAAAAAACACTATCTCCTATTTACAGCTCCATTATTTATTTTGAAAATTTAAGCAGCGGAAAAAATATTGTAAGGAGATTAGATAGATAGATAGATAGATAGATAGAATTTACAAAAGCAATTACATGATAATCTTGATTTGAAACTAAAACAAAATTAATACAACAAAAGGCTTTCCTGAACCCTTGTGAATACCAGTAAATAAAAAGCTGCCTTAAAGTGCATATTTGAAGAAATAAGAAAAGAAAAAAGAAACTTGCTTCCACTTTTTACTGAATTATACTTTAAATATGTTGATTCCTACTCTTATTCATTCAAATATAATGCATCTAGTTAGCTACTGTAAATCATTTTTATGTATATAGTCAATATGGGGTTTTTTTTCAAATAATGTTTATTAAATATATAATTCTTATGACATTCATTGCCCTTCTTCTACTGTTCATATTGTGATGCTTTGACTAGTTCTAGATCTTACAGTAACCTCCATGTGAGTCAGCACCTGTACCCATATTTAGCCTCATTTGACTTCAGTGCATCCGCTTAGGTGGATCTCATTGTTTTTTTCCAACTAATTTTGAAGCAGTAACTACATTTCAAGGTACAAGTTGCCCTTGTTAGCTGAGTTAGTCACTTTTTCAGTTGTGAACCTATTCAGTTTACAAACGTTTTGCCAACAAGACATGCCAGGATTTCCTTTCTGATGCAAAAAACAACATTTGAGGCAAGGAAAAGCATATCTGAGGATTAAGATGTGAGATGAGCCTTTTAGATGTGTTACCAACAGGGCAAATCCTGGAAAAAGTTGTATTTGTTGGCTTCATATTTTAGAACAATGATCCCACAATCTCATCCATCGGTGCTGATAGGCTGTTTGGACCAGCACAGGGATAGCTATAGCTGGGTTTCTGACTGGCTTAAAAATGGCCACTCCCCCTTGCTGCCTGGGTGCCCCCTCCTAATCTGGGTTGACCATCTTGGTGCCCTAAAGAGCACTGGTCTACCCATTCTTCATTGGAAGTAGTTGGTGGCCACAGTGGCTGGATCTCCAGGTAGGCTGTGGGTCTGGTCAAATCACTTCCTGAGCTTGGAAAGAAATTTTCCCATAGACCAAAACTATTCAATGTCCTATGGGCTTTTTTCCCTTCCTTACAGCACCCTGGAGGCTTGGTTCAGTCAAGAAGGAAAATACTAATAATGTTCTGCAATGTTGGCTGGTGTTCAGTGTCAATTATGATGGATGGCAGCAAGCAGGGGATTCAAGTGGCTGCTGGCTAGTCTTTGGATTGCTTGGAGGGCCTGGTGGTTTGTGAGTCTTTTGGTCTTGTGCAGCTGAAGGCACCCTTTATCCAGACTCTCTCTCCCACACATAAGGGAAGGGTGGTGGGAATTCAACTGCTGGACTGAATGCTATGAGACGTTAGATCTGAATTATAATATATTGACTCCCATATGTTAAAAGGTCTGAAATAATATGAAATGTGGTATCTTCCTATACAGTGTGTGTGTGTGTGTGTGTGTGTGTGTGTGTGTGTGAATGGAGTGTGGAACAAGTCCTTGAGTATTTTGACATTTAATATAATTTTGTGTATTTTCAGGGCATCTTCTTTGTGTGTAAATTCCATGTCACTTTGGACAAATCTTTGACAGCATATCAAGAAAGAAACAGACCAACTAAGAAGAAATGACCATTTTCCAGTATTTATATAGCTTTATGTAAAACAATGTTTTGGCAGATATCAGTGCTCTTATGATTGATGTCCACCCTTGTGTATGGGACAAATGGGTTCTGATTAGAGCTGGCAAGAAAACAAGAACTCCGTTTCACAAACAATTTTGAAGTTTCGTCATTTGTTTCAGTTCTGATACAGAACTAAACCAAGACCTTTCGAATTTTTTCAGAAAAATGAGAGAGCTGTCTACTTTAGAATAGCCAATAACCTAGAGCTTATAACATTCAGCTGTGATGTGGAGACCTAAGATCAAGTCCCTGTCTGCCTGATTCAGAATATTGACTGGAATCTGGGATTTCCCCCATCACAGCTGAGTGTCGCAACCACTGGGGTAGACAGTCCATCTTTCCTGTTGTAGCAGTTTGACTTTGTATAAATAATTAAATATTCATTGGGCAGGAGACAGAATCATAGAATATCAGGGTTAGAAGGGACCTCAGGAGGTCATCTAGTCCAACCCCCTGCTCAAAGCAGGACCAATCCCCAATTTTTGCCCCAGATCCCTAAATGACCCCCTGTAGGATTGAACTCACAACCCTGGGTTTAGGAGGCCACTGAGCTATCCTTCCCCCCCCCCCCATAGAATCACTGACTCTATAGCATACATTTGGAATGTAGGAGAGTTCAAGTTCCTGATCTAAATCAAGCTGACTAAGGACTTGAAGCCGGTTCTGCCACACATTCCTGCCCCAGTGCCCTAACAACTGGGCTACTTAGGGCTGAATGTTTGCTTTCTCAGTTTCACCAGAAATTCCATCCTGAACCCATGAAAGTTCCATCTCAACATCCATTTGCATGAAAAGTTTTGCTTTCAATGAAGCAACATTTTCCGGTGAAAAATAGTTTGGCTAAAAGTTATCAAGCAGCTCTAGTATGAACACATTTTGATCTTCTAGTCTTCTTAGTACAGCCATCCAATATTGAATTATTACTGATTAAGGGATACATGAGCCCTGAGTTCCACAGTAGCACAGGTGAATAAGGAAGAGTAAGCACACACACCTCCTTTGAGCCCTGCAAGGCCTAGCTGGATCTTGAGTCTAGGGACGAAGATATAAGTGTTCACTGCATGTACACAACAGCTTGCACCTCTCAGAGATGGGAAGTGGTGGATGGGAAGTGGGTGCGGAAGATTGGGAATGGGGGAAGCCTTGAAATAAACTTCCCAACATACTGACTAGCACAGCTGTGCTGGTGCAGGGGTTGTTGTAATTTGCTGCTGGTATAGGCCCGAAGCAAACTACTACACACACTTCCAACTCTTCCCCCCCTTCCCCCGCCCCCACAACAATGAGGATGAGAGAAGCGAGGAGTGAATTATGCTTCAGAGGCTTATCTGTGGTGGCACACTTTACACAAAAGTTTTTGTTCAGGACTGAGCCTTATAGGCACAAGCTAGTCCTAGGAGATTGAGTGTAATCTAATTGATAACAGTCACATACTGTGGGATTGATTCTCAATTCTATTGGACCAGTTTTTATGCTGCCTTAACTCCACTGACTTCAGTGTGGCTATTCTGGCATAATATTGATGTCATGGAATTGAGAATCAGGCCCAGGGTACTGAAGTGGCAGGGGAGATATGGTACTTGCTGCCACTACAGAATTAAGTGGCTCGGGACAGGGGATTTTTGGTGTTTTCTAAAAGGTGGGCTGATATGCTTTAAAAGAAGTACATACAAAAATGTATTGAATCCTGAATTAGTAATGGAATATGTTATACAGACATTTACAGATAAAACTAAAGAATTCTTACTTTCCTCACCTGCAAAATCAAGGTTTTTGGTTAATTAAATTACTAAAATGGAATACTGCCTTCTGCACTGATTTAGGGGCCCTATCTGTATTTCAGTTGCCTCTGCAGCTACGGAGCTCATAGAAGCTCAGTGAGAAATTCCTTCTCTTAGTGTGCATATATTGTGCTCAAAAGCCACATACTTGAATTTGGCATTGGAAAGCAACCCAAACCAGCACCTCCCACTGCCATGTCCTTCTCCCATGCATAGGCGCCAACTCCATGGGTGCTCTGGGGCTGGAGCACCCACCGGAAAAATTGGTGCACAGCTCTCCGCCCTGCCCCAGCTCACCTCCGCCTCCCTCCCCTGATTGTGCCATGTGCCTGCTTTTTCCCCCTTGCTCCCAGCACTTGCTGCCGTGAAACAGCTGTTTCAGACAGCAAGCCTGGGAGGGAGGGGGGAGGAGGGGGAACACGGCGCGCTCAGGGGAGGAGGCGGGGCTGTGGCGGGGATTTGGGGAGGGGTCCAATAGGGACATGGAGGGGGTGGAGTTGGGGCAGGGACTTTGGGGAAGGGATTGGAATGGGGATGGGGCAGGGACAGGGCAGGGGTGGAGTCAGGGTGGGGCTGGGGGGTGGCGCGAGCACTCTCCGGCGCCATGAGAAGTTGGTGCCTATGCTCCCATTTGTTAATGCAGTTAAGTTCTTCATTATATATGGGGAAATATTTAAAGACAATGCAACATAATGATACCTCATCCAGAAAAATGACTGATGGGAGGACTCGATAAGAGCTGGAGGACATTGCAGACTACAATAGTGATAGTAATCTATGGCAGAAGCTGCTGTCTCTGAATTTCTTTTCCCCATAGTTGGGGTGGAAGAAGTCTCCACTCCATCCCATTCTCAGATATGCAGCTCTTTGGTAAAGGTAGTGTAATAAAACCCCAGAAGCTTAGTGCTAAGGTAGTATCAGGCTGGCCAGGGAATGACAGAAGCCCAGCCTCTTTAGGGCTTTTAAAATTAGACTGGTCAAAATACAAAAAGAAAATATGGTTATGAGCTCATATTATGGATTGAGTTTCCCGTTGAAAATGATGGGTGAATGATCCCTTCTCTTAAGATAGTTGTAAAAGATGGCTAAGAGGGCCACACCTAAAAGAAGTATGGAGTCAGCCCAGAAACTAGCACCAGGCGGGCAGCGGGTTCCACTGGGCAGTGTTCTGACCAGGGAAACTGGTGTGTCTGTGAGTGTGGAAAATGTCTAAAGGGCAGGGGCACAGACAAGAAACCAAGGCCATGTCTACACTAGAGACCTTACAGCAGCACAGCTGTACCACTGCAACTGTGCCACTGTAAGATCTCCTGTGTAGCCACTCTATGCCAGCGGGAGAGAGCTCTCTCATCAACATAATTAAACCACCCCCAACAAGTGGCAGTAGCTATGTCGGCAGGAGAGCCTTTCCCGCTGGCATAGTGCTATCCACATCGGTGCTTCTGCCAGTGTAATTTATGACACTCGGAGCGGGGGGGGTTACTTTTCCACACTACTGAAAGACAAGTAACACTGACAAAAGTGCTAGTGTAGACATAGCTTAAGAGAGACTCAAAGGCAGGCAGAAAGCTAAGAAGCTGCCTGTAACCACAGTGTGACCCTGGAGAAGCCTAGATGAAGGTCATGGCTCAGGTGCTGCTAAAGAGACTTGGGGATGTAAGCAAAGAAGTTATCCCCTGTTATTGATGGTGGGGTTTTTGTTTGTTTTGTTTTGTTCCTGCTGCATTCGGAGAAGCAGGACTTTGTGCGTTTCTTGTAAATAAACAGAAGTATGTCAAAGAAAACACCAGAGTCCACCATTAATAACATACTTAGGGATTTGAAAATTGAGGCTTTGGCCAGTTTGCTAACCAAGATGAGCTGCAACAAGGATTAATAGAGGTAAAAAATTCAGCTGGAGAAAGAGATCATAGTGGAAGACGGAATCCTGGATGTGGAATTGGCCCAGGAGACTTGGATAAGACTGCACACTTTCAACAGTTATCTATCCCCGTTATCTATCCCAGTTCAGATACTGCAAAAGATCCACTATCTTTGAGGCAAAAACACCCTCAGAGGCTTATTTGGCTCAATTCAATGTCATAGCTCAAATGAATGGTTCTGGGTGGGAGATCAAAATGAAAGTCACAAACCCACATGATTCAGGTATACTCCCTCCCTGTAGTCCAGGGATCAGCAACCTTTGGCAAGTGGCCCATCAGGGAAATCCTCTGGTGGGCTGGGACAGTTTGTTTACGAGCAGCGTCTGCAGGTTCAGCAGATCACAGCTCCCACTGGTCACGGTTTGCCGTTCCAGGCCAATGGGGGCTGTGGGAAGTTGCACGGGCCAAGGGATGCAGGAATTACTAGGTGAAATTATATGGCCTGAGTTATGCAGGAGTTAGATAACATGATCAAATTAGTCATTTCCAGCTTCAAGGTCTATGAATCTACAAATGCTTTATATGAAATGGGGCACTATTTGACACAGCATGGGTAAAAAGTTCCCAAAACCTGTTCCCAGGACCCTGAGACAGTGACAGTTAAACAAGTTAGAGAAGAATCTAACCATACCCCTCACAACTAGGACATGAAGACACACATCATTAAATCTTAACTTTCTAAGAAAGATGGACTTTGGTATATTGGAAACTGGTTAAAAATGGCAAGCAATCACTTTAAGTGTAAGGGATTTCCTGCTTGTAGGGTAGGAGGTTCTGAGGAAAGCCCTTTGATTTGGATGAGTATTGTCTGAGTCTGTCAGCAGCCAGACAGTCTGTAAAGAACCAGCTTAAAGTAAGGTGAAGTGAGTTGTGCCTTACTGCCTAGGAAGCAGTCTGGGCTCTTGTGTGCTGTTGTTCTGAATTCAAAGCAATATTTTAGTATTACATTGCAACCTTCCAGCAAGGTTTTATCTAATTTCTTCATGTGTGGCCCAGAAAAGGGCTAATTAACTCACAAAAGAAGATTAAAATTCTCTAAAATTCCCTAATGAAGCTTGTCTGTAAAAGTAACTCTCCCTAAACTCTTACTAATCCCTTGGGGCTTGAGAACCCCAGGGAACAGGAACAATACTTATGTGATGTTTGTGACCAATCATAGCTAATCGATAGAACTCATATTTTGAAATTCTTAGGACTGGTCTACACTAGAAAATTAAGTTGGTTTAATTACGTCAGTCAAGAGTGTGAAAAATCCACACTTCTGAGTGGTATGGTTAAGATGACCTACGTCCCTGTGTGGACAATGCTAGACAAATGGAAGAACTCTTTTATCAACCTTGTTACCACCTCTTAGGAAGGTGAATTACCTACGCCAATGAGAGACTCCCTCCTGTCGGCATAGATAATGTCTACACTGTGGCATTTTAAGGGTAGACAGGACCAAAGATAATTAAATTTCAGGAAATCATGGCTGTTCCACAAGCTGAAAAGGAGACTAAAAAATTGCTGAAGACCTTATTTGTACATCTTTATGTTTGAATTGACACAAGCATGCTTTTAGAGAGTATGCAGCTAACGCAGGAAACATCTTTCTCGTAGGACATAACAAAGAAGTGCCTTTATTAAAGCTCCCTTGACATTTTTTGTAAGAAAAGTGGTGTTAGCCTGGCTGGCTAGACAAATTCCCACTCAGATCATTATACTCTGACCAACTTAATGTCTCCTGCAATTTCAACTGAATACAGCACTCAGTCATCACTTCCTGTCTTGAATGTTGTGTAAGTCATGCTGTAAGCTGCTAAACAGTTGGCATGTTTTGCTCCCAAAGATAATTCAGTGTTGCATGAAGTGATCTGTGACTAAATTTTGTCAGATATATCAGTTAGGAAAGCAATATAGGTTTCTTAAGATAAAATAACAACTTTAAATACAAAATATTCTTTTCACTTACTCATTTCAGCAGTCGTTTGCATTTTTTTCAAACTACATCATGTCTTGGGCTGGGTGTCACCCTGTATTTGCTGCCGCCCAAGTTAATACTGGAGTACAACACGTCTTCAGGATGAGCAAGTTTATTCAGTATGTGGTGTTAGCTTTTCCTTTTTCTAGAACATTTCTGGGAACAGCCAGATCCTTCCAATGACACATCTGAAGGTCTTTCCAAATGGTGCCATAAATAAGAGATAGCGATAACAGTACTTCCCGCATAGAGAAGATGCTGGAATTGTCTAACTAAAGGGAGAGGTTGAATAATCCAGGTAATCAGTACCTGTGAAAACTTAAGTGCAAATTACCTATAAAATTGGAAGCCACAATTTAAATGGAAAGTACACTCTGTGTATTGCATCTGTTTTTAATAAATACTGAAGTCAGGTTATGCTGTCATATATGCCTAGGCTCCATTGATTGTAATGGGGATAGAATGTGTAATCTATGGTAGAATTAGCCCTGCATTGGTATGATGAACTCCCATTCACATCAACTGGAATTGTACATATATAGAACAAAGACAACATATGATCCTATACTTTTTTCTTTTAAAAGGGATTCCTCTTTTTATGCCAGCTTATGCCAGTGACCAACTGAAAGCAACCAATGCACAACAAGTTTTAATTTATACATCATTGAATGGACTCCTAATTATAAATATACCCCGTGTGTTTCTTTGTTACGAAAACTGAATACTTATGAATTCATTAGATGTATTAATTTGGATATGAGTCAATTTATTGTCATTTATAATGCAATCTTCCAAAGAAAATTCTCTCAAATGCTTTCAGTTACCTTAGGAGGTTTAGATTGTTGTGCAATGCAATTGGTAAGTCATGAAAGACTTGTTTTCATCCAATTTACTCAAATAACATTTAAGAGATTGATTTACTAAGATTCAGAGTTATTCCTAACAGAAAACCTGAGCTGATGAATTTTTCACAAACACAGAAAAAATGGTCTATGGAATAGATATAAATATGTATCGTAAACATGCATTTGCAGCTCACTTATATCTCTATTTACAGAATGATGTGTATGTAAGCATATGTCCATACGAATATACTTACAGTATGTTGATTATATAATATCATTCCCTGGATGCTTAAAGCTCAGCAAATGGTTTCTAGGTTACAGACAACATTCAGAACAATACAAAAATATTGCGAATTATTCTTGAAATCTTTCCAACTAACTTGTATTCTCCCATGACATAGTTTCAGAAAATGGCCCTCGTTTGCTTACTTTAGATGAGTTTTGCTTTTACAGAATCTAATATTTTAATGTAGGGCTGATGAAAATTTTAAAAGATTTCATATTTATGAAATTTAAGTAAAGATAAAAAATATAACTGAAAGTCATCAAAGACCTGACCTATTTATATAATAGATGCTTCATTCTAAGGAAGAATTATGAAGCTCTTTATATGAAAATTTTAGCTTGGAAAATGGATTAACTTTGCACAATTTACTTTGTCAATTTCCCAAAGAAAATGTGTTTATTATTTAAAAAATAGAAGATAAATAAAATATAATATATCTTCTATTCTGTGTTTTCCTGAACTCTTTCCTCTCACCTTTTTATCTAACATGATATAACTAAAATAATCTTCCTTCACCATCATTTAAAACCATGACTCCTTTAACAGAATAATAAAAATGTATCTTGAAGGGACCTCAAGAGGACAGCTAGTCCATTCCCCACATTAAGGCTAGACCAAGTATACCTAGATCATCCCTGACAGGCGATTGTGTAACCTGTTACTAAAAACCTCCAGTAATGGGAAATCCACAACCTCCATTAGAAGTCTCTTCCAGTACTTAATTATCCTTATAGTTAGAAAGTTTTCCCTAATATCTAATTTAAATTGCTTAATCTATAGATTAAGGCATTTTTCCCCTTGTCCTACCTTCAATGGATATGGAGAACAATTGATTACCATCCTCTTTATAACAGCTCTTAACATATGGGAAGATTGTTATCAGATCCCCTCTCAGTCTTCTTTTCTCAAGACTAAGCATGCTCAATTTTTTAACCTTTCCCCATTGGTCAGGTTCTCTAAACCTTTTATCAATTTTGTTGGTCTCCTCCTTCATAATTTATCCACATCTTACTTAATGTCTGGTACTCAAAACTGGAAGTAATACTCCAGCTGAGGCCTCACCAGTGCTGAGTACAGCAGAACAATTACCTCCTGTGTCTTACATATGGCTCTCCAGTCAATACACTCCAGAATGATATTAGCCTCTTCTCCAACTGTGTCACACTCTTGGCTCATGATCCACTATACATCCTACATCTTTCAGCAGCATTACTGCCTAGCCATTTGTCATAAATATAAAGGGAAGGGTAAACCTCTTTAAAATCCCTCCTGGCCAGAGGAAAAATCCTCTCACCTGTAAAGGGTTAAGAAGCTAAAGGTAACCTTGCTGGCACCTGACCAAAATGATCAATGAGGAGACAAGATACTTTCAAAAGCTAACCAATTTATTTGAGCATGAGCTTTATACAGACTAACACGGCTGTTACTCTGAAACCTTTCAAAAGCTGGGAGGAGGGAGAGAAACAAAGGGTCTCGGTCTGTCTATATGCTGCTTTGCTGGGGACAGAACAGGAATGGAGTCTTAGAACTTTTTTAAGTAATCTAGCTAGGTATGCATTAGATTATGATTTCTTTAAATGGCTGAGAAAAGAATTGTGCTGAATAGAATGACTATTTCTGTCTGTGTGTCTTTTTTGTAACTTAAGATTTTGCCTAGAGGGATTCTCTATGTTCTGAATCTAATTACCCTGTAAGGTATTTACCATCCTGATTTTACAGAGGTGATTTCTTTACTTCTTTTTACTTCTATTTCTATTAAAAGTCTTCTTGTAAGAAAACTGAATGCTTTTTCATTGTTCTCGGATCCAAGGGTTTGGGTCTGTGGTCACCTATGCAAATTGGTGAGGATTTTTACCAAACCTTTCCCGGGAAGTGGGGTGCAAGGGTTGGGAGGATTTTGGGGGGAAAGATGTGTCCAAACTATGTTTCCCAGTAAACCCAGTTAAAGTTTGGTGGTGGCAGTGGATATTCCAAGGACAAAGGATAAAATTAATTTGTACCTTGGGGAAGTTTTAACCTAAGCTGGTAAAAGTAAGCTTAGGAGGTTTTCATGCAGATCCCCACATCTGTACCCTAGAGTTCAGAGTAGGGGAGGAAACTTGACACCATTTATTCCCCATTTTGTATTTGTGCATTTGATTTTTTCTTCCTAAATATAGTACTTTGCACTTGTTTTTACTGAATTTCATCTTGTTGATTTCAGACCAATTCTCCAATTTATCAAGGTCATTTTGAATTTTAATCTTGTCCTCCAAAGTGCTAGCAAATCCATTATCCAAGATATTAATAAAAATATTGAATAGTACCAGACTCAGGATATTTCCCTGCAGGACTCCACTAGATATGTCCTCCCATTTTTCAGCGAACCACTGATAACTACTCTTTGAGTACAGTCTTTCAACAAATTGTACACCCACCTTTTAATAACTTTATCTATACCATATTACCCTAGTTTCCTTATGAGAATGTCATGTGGGACTGTGTCAAAAGTCTTACTAAAATCAAGGTATAGCACATCTACTTCACCCCTCCCTTCCATCCACTAGGCAACTAACCTGGTCAAAGAAGGAAATTAGGTTGGGTTAGCATGACTTTTTCTTGACCGATCAAAGTTGGCTATTCATTATTCTTTAGGGGCTTACAAATTGATTGGTTTATAATTTGTTGCAGTATCATTCCACAAATTGAAGTTAGGCTCAGAAGTCTATAATTCCACAGGTCCTCTTCATTCCATTTTTCAAAACAGATACTATGTTTGCTCTTCCCCAGTCTTCCTGTCCTCCATGAGTTCCCTTCCCTTCTGTCTCTCTCTAAATCAAGATTGAATGCCTCTTCATCACTTTCAAGACACCACCTCCAGTTCAATTTTTTTCTGCCTACCTGTTCCCATTCTTGCATCCTATGCTCTTGTCTACCCTTCTCGACTGCTTGTTCTCATTTGAGATGCCAGATCCTCTTAATTGCCAGTGAATTCAGTGACAATTAAGAGGCCTCAACTCATTTTGCGGGGCAGCATTGTGAAAAAGCAACTATAATGACTTTGGACAATAAGACCATAAATATTTGAACCTAATCCTTTCATTTGAAAACACATCTCTTGAAAAGTAGTATGCTTTCAAAGTAAAGCAGACTTGACCAGCTTCCACAGAAGATCATTTTTAAGTGACAGCGACAGATAACTGGGGGATTCAATATATCCTATAGGACATTAATTACTGAACATCACATACAGCCATCATGATCTGTGCAGAAAGCAACTGTTAGTGTTAATAATTAGAGAGATTCATTTTTCTAAATTGAGGTGTGCACATTTGGATGTCCAGGAATAGAGATATTTTATTAAAGGGACAAGAGAAAATGATCCTTTCTCTCCTTGTTATAGGCTTTCCCTTTTCAATTGAAAAACACACTGACTGATATTTTTATGGTACCTTTAGAAGTATTCTTTACTGAGCTTTCCAGGTACACTTTATAAACTTCATATAAATATTATGTAAGGTAGCTTAATGAAGGACGGATTATAAGGAAGAGTAATATACACTTTAATAAATCATGCATCCTTGTGCTATTTAAATGTTTCTTCAAGGTTGATTGAAACTTTAACCTCAGTCTCAATAAAGAAGAAAAGCTTCAAATTTTCCAGACCTTGAATTTTTACAACAGTATGTTGAATTATGCAGTGATCAGTCAATTATTCATCTCTCCCAGATCGAGATGGCTGTGCTTTGAAAAGCATGCAAAAATGGGGCTACAGAATGTGATGCTGTGTCAACACATTTCACTCAGGATTGCTTACAAGACAATTTTTTGTTTCAACATTGATTCTAGTTTTCTTGATGTTTGCTTCTAATAAGGTACCTGTTACAAATCAATTTGAGTTTGCATTCTTTAGTTTCTGATTCTGGATGATACACTGCAGAAATGACATTGCTCTGTTTTTCATAGATTTCTACAACTATTTGAGAGATAGAGACCCTTTTGTATTTCAAGGGAATCTTAACAAAAAACTCTTTGGGAACAGTAGTTTACAGCTGATGGAACAAGCGAGATCTGAAGAACTAGCTTAACTGAGAATACCAAACATAAAATAACAAAGTAATGAAATTAATTCTAAAGCTTAAGAGAGCTACATTTCTAACACAAATAAGAGACAGGAAGAACAGGAGAGAAACAATAAGAAATATTAAAATAATCTTAGCATGATTCCTCCTGCCTTGCACTTTATATAATCATTTACCTCTTTCTAAAGTGGGTATACTTCACTAAGAAATCAGAGTAGACACTAGTAAAAATCTTGATTCTCTTCTTCAAATGCCCCTGAAAGCCCACTTTTTAGTGCTTTGCTTTCCTCCACTGACTTCCACTCATGTACTACCTACTCCTTCCTTCTTTCTCTAACTCAGTCTCTGCTTTAGAATATCAGTAACTGAAGATTCACTTGCAATGAAATATGACTCACCTTTTCTTTAATTACTTTACTTGTAGGCCCTCCCTGCTCTACCCACTTTCTTATCTGTTATCTTTATTATCTATATTTATTTAGTTTAGGCTCTAATCTTGCAAACACTTTCGAAGTAGTGTAAAGTTAAGAACTTGAGTCATTCCAGTGAAGTCAGTGGGACTACTCACATGGTCAAAGTTAAGTAAGAACATAAAGACTAGATCCTCAGGTAATGTAAATTGTCATAGCTACAATGAAGTCTATTTATTCATTTGAGGATTGGGGCCTTAGATTGTAAATTCTAGATAGTAATGCATAGACTATATCTTTTTCTCATCATTTTAAGTTACTTTGCAAATTATGGCACTATAGATATGATATTTAACAATAACAGTAATACTTAACATTGCCTACTGACTCAGTCACTGTTTATTTGAGATTTCTTTTTCAAAGCATAAAAAGCTAAAGTGATTGGGGAATGAAATTTCTAACTTCCGTTCACTAAACGTAAGCATCAAAAGAGCTATCTAAGCTAAGAGATCTCCACAACATTTCTACCTACTTCAAATAGGAGCTTCAGTTTCACAAATCCTTTCTGTATGTCGAAGTCCCATTAAGACATTAAGCAGTAAGCTTCTTGCTCGGTGACCCACTGCTTCAGTTTCTGTCACCGCTTAGCCCATCCAGCAAGGTTTGGTTTCCTTTTGGGGTCACATGAACTGTACTACTCTAATACTTTGTTTAACAGGTACTTGTGCTGTCTAATGGACTAAGAGAATTATAATTATTGTTGGGTGCATAGGAGAGTAAGCTGCATGACACACACTGTTAGTTTGATACCCGCTCTGATGACAGTTTATGGTTCAACAGCTTGGTTAAACAGCACATCAGCAGTAGTGATGGGTGATCAATCTCATTCCCTATAGAATTGCTCCCCAAAGTGTCATTACTGAGAAATAAATCCAGGAAAGGCCATCAGTGGGAAGCATAAGGCCTTTTGTTTAAGCCCAGAGATGAAAGAAAGAAAGAAAGAAAGAAAGAAAGAAAGAAAGAAAGAAAGAAAGAAAGAAAGAAAGAAAGAAAGAAAGAAAACAGTTTTCTATTAGAGCTATACCAGAACTTTAATTCCGAAAAAATTCTTACATAACTTCCTACTTCCTAGGTGTCATAAATATAAAGGAAAGGGTAACCACCTTTCTGTATACAGAACTATAAAATCCCTCCTGGCCAGAGGAAAACCCTTTCACCTGTAAAGGGTTAAGAAGCTAAGATAACCTCGCTGGCACCTGACCAAAATGACCAATGAGGAGACAAGATACTTTCAAAGCTGGAGGCAGGGGGAAAAAAGGGTCTGTCTGTCTGTGTGATGCTTCTGCCAGGACCAGGTCAGGAATGCTCTTCAGAACTTCTGTTAAGTTAGTAAGTAATCTAGCTAGAAATGCATTACAGTTCCTTTTGTTTAAATGGCTGGTAAAATAGGTTGTGCTGAATGGAATGTATATTCCTGTTTTTGTGTCCTTTTGTAACTTAAGGTTTTGCCTAGAGGGATTCTCTATGTTTTTAATCTGATTACCCTGTAAGGTTTTTACCATCCTCATTTTACAGAGGTGATTCTTTTACTTTTTCTTTCATTAAAATTCTTCTTTTAAGATCCTGATTGCTTTTTCATTGTTCTTAAGATTCAAGGGTTTGGGTCTGTGTTCACCTATGCAAATTGGTGAAGATTTTTATCAAGCCTTCCCCAGGAAAGGGGGTGTAGGGCTTGGGGGGATATTTTGGGGGGAAGATGTCTCCAAGTGGGCTCTTTCCCTGTTCTTTGTTTAACACTCTTGGTGGTGGCAACATAGGATTCAAGGACAAGGCAAAGTTTGAACCTTGAGGAAGTTTTTAAATTAAGCTGATAAGAATAAGCTTAGGGGGTCTTTCATGCAGGTCCCCACATCTGTACCCTAGAGTTCAGAGTGGGGAAGGAACCTTGACAGTAGGTATAACTGTTGTAAATTTCCTGTAAAACAAAATACATGCACTTCAAATTGTACAACATTGCTGGAAATTGCTACAATTGAAACCCTCAAAGAACAATTTCATTTCTTTCTACTACAGATTATCCCAATATAAAATTATGTTCCTCATGGTCCTTAATCAATTAAAACAGTTCCACTTTCTTTTGAATTCCATGCATGCTAATTAAGGGCAAGACTCTGCTCACTTTATTCATTGAGTAGTCCCTTATTCCATAAGTAGCTCAACTGAAGTCAATGGGACTAGTAAAATATTACTCAACATGAGTAAGGATGACAGAATCAGGCCTTCAGTCCAGAATATTTATGTGCAATGTCTGCACTATCAACATTGGCTCCCCAAATTAGCATAATCTAAAAATGACTTCTGCATTTTCACACTGAGTGCCATTGGATGTATAGTAAAGTTAGAAAAGTCTAGTTCTTCCAATCCAAGTCAAAATGCATAAGATTTTAAGCAGATAAGTGGGAAATTTTATCTAAGCAATTCAGCCTGACCAATGCACTTTGTCTTGGTGAGTGCAGTGATTTTAGCGGTCATTTGGGTTATGAGGAAGAGTATCTCCCGATGTTTAAATCAAAGTCAATATGAAATTCTCTTTACTCAGATGGACCATGTTCTGAAGCATATTCTGCTGACCCTTTGAATAAATAACAGACAATATGCAATGAGATAAGTAGTTTCCAACCACAACTACCTCTTAGATATCGAGACAGTTCTCTGAACTCATTAGATTCCTTCACAAATACACAGGGCACTATGTTGAAGCCTGCGCACAGAGTTACACAGTATTGTAACTAAACCTGTCGTCCCTTTTGCTTGCACTGCTTTCAACTAGAAGGTCTTTCAATATTTCTAGCAAGCACTAGCCAACAATTCCTTTTAAGCATTCTGAGACTTTAAGAGTGTTTACAGTTCACATAGAAGCATGTCATGTGGGCCTTGGAGGAGCATTCACGCAGAAAGATGCTCAGAGAAATGACAGGATATTAGCATATGGAAACAGAACACTGCACACACCAGAAAGGAACTTTCTGACTTTAAAAAAGGACTGTCTTGTGGTATTTTGTGCTCTGAATACATCTCTGGATGTAATGTATTTCAAATCTTCACTTGTTATTGTGCACTGAAATGGCTGAAAAATAGGAGATCTTGCAAGGCAGACTTTGATTACACAGAAATGTATTTTCATGAAGGAAAAAAAGCAGAACTACAAAGTCATATATAAAACATACTGTCAAGAAAACCTCTTTAAATCTTCCTCTTTTAAATAGATTGTCTACCTCAACAATTAAGCTCCAATTATTTGAACAGCTAACAAGCAAGTGATGGAGCTTTGAATATGAGGTTTCTTTACTTTCTACAGGGCATAATTACCAATTCTGAGTTTTGACTAGATTAAGAAAAGATGACATTTTCCATTGCTCATTTTGAGAACCGTATAATACAGCAATTTAAAAAAAGGCCAGCATGTTCATAGGAGGAAGTTGAAAGTGTTTTGAACTTAAATAACATTAAAATCATATATTTTCCTGATCATTTGGAGTACCTAGGATTATTGCAACATCACATCAAATAGTTGGTTGATTTGGGTTCGATAAGGATGGCCTTATCAGTCATAGGCGATACAAATATTCTGTGCTACTCGGCTATGAAGCAGAACCAAATAGTAGCCATTAGTGAAATATATCCTAATGAATATTCTGTGAAGGCAGAAATTGCCATCTTGACAAAGACCAACAAGAAGAAATTGTATATTATAGTCCCTCCAGATTATTGGCTAATTAAAAAAAAAACCTCTTTGAAGATAAATATGCTATGTAACAACAAGCTCATACCTAGTGATCATCCTTTAAAAGTCAACATCTGCCAACAGTTGCCGCACAGTGGTACAGTATCTGAGGTACCACATATATATATACCTCTGTGTGATAATGGTAAGTAAATGCTATTGGCTTAATGGCAATCAGTGACGTAGAGAAGTGCACAATATGGCAATGTCACCACTTAGGGGTTCATACAAACATTTGCTTTGATATCCATCTAGTTTTGCTTTGAGTTGTGAGTTAGAATGATCCCAAACCTCAATAAGAAAATGTATTTCCAAAAAAATGCATTTCTCCTGGATTTATTTTTAAAATTTGTCTTATAAATTATTATTATTATTTATTTTATTATTGTAGTGCTTACTGTCCTCAGTGCTTACTGTCCTAATATTGGGGCTTTATTTTGCTTGGCACTGTATAGACATATAGTGAGATACTTACTACTTGAAAGAGCTTACCATCTAAACAGAAAAGATAGTTAAGTTCTTAGTGAACCTTTCAACAGATTTGAGATTTGTAATGAAACTCCCAAACCAGGTGAATTTGGGATCATTTGGGTTTGGTTTTATTTCTGACAAACATTTCATACAGCTCTAATATTAAAAACCCCTGTTTTATAGGGGGTGTCTATCAACTGGCACCCTAATATCACATATTAAGTTGAATACATGTTTTTTCTTTAGTGACACATTTTCCTCAAACATTCCATTTTAATCAAAATAATGTCTTGACCACATATCTGAGAGGGAAGGACAGAGAGAAAATTTGTAAGTGAAATTTTTATGATGAGTTTTTGTTTCCCTGAAACCAGCACCTTATGATGAACAAGATGCACTGTTGTTCCCAGAGCTGGTCCGCTTCTGACAAGGTAGCAGATTATAAAGCAGAACATAGATCAGATTCACAAGAGTAAACACAACCACTGCAGGGCAACCTCAATAGGAAATTACAGGATAGAAAGCAATAGTATGATCATGAACAGATACAAGTGATTTTTAAATGTTCATGACCTGATGAAAAATACGTTCTCTCTCAGACTCAAATGCAGCGGAGAGCATTACTGCAAAATTAGCACCAATCTTCACTGGACCATTCAGTGTCACCAAGTATTCATCAGATGTGAATTACACTCTGTACAAATTGCCTGAAGGAACAGATACAGGGATTTTCATGTTCTAAACGTGCATTCCTATTAGTATCAAAACAGTCCATTTGAGGATACCGCAATCCCTGAAGACTTGCAGTGAAGAAAAATGTTACAATACTCAACCATTATTCCAAAGAACTGTCTTCAAGAAAGAAAGATAATATACTGTAGGCTTGACTCACTATTCACTTACACTCCATTATAATCGCCCTTATGATGAGCCACACCTCATTATGCTAACAGCCAAATTGCTTGGCTCCCAAGGGTAGACTTACAGTCAGGGTGGATTGTACTTATACTCAAAACAACCAAGAATGATCAGGATGAGTCACTCAGTTTGACAATGTGTGACCACTTTTGCATAACTAATGTGGTTCTGACAGAAAAAGAAATGCTCCCGGTTAAGAAAAAAGAATTAATCTTCCTAATATTGATTGGGTGTGGAGAAGCAAATGATGTGCTGGCATTTTTAGAAAACCTAAATACGTGTAATAAAAATATATGTTTTCTGGACAAAAAGTTTATTTTCTCAGATGCTCAAAGGGAACTCAAAACCTTGGATGTTATAATGTATACATTACCGTTAGAATATAGATATTCAGATCTGCCTGTAAAGCTTATACTTTAAGAACTTAGGTGTATTTTTATCACTTAGCTAGTTACAGGGGTATAAAAACAAAGAATCAAAATCACAGTCTGCCTGTGTATGGGCCTTCTCTCACTAGGATAATCTGAGGCCTTGTTCTTAGGCTAAGGCCTTTGGCTAAGGAGTGGGGCAGCCATAAGCTGGGAAGCGTAAGGTCACATCCTCACATCCCAAACCAGTCACATTGAAATAAGATGGTATTGGGCTTTTAGGAAGACGATCCTGTCCTGATAGTGCCCATCACCACCAGAGAAAGAAACAGATCTTAAGATGCTTAAAGAAAACTAGTTTGACAGCATCCTGTCTGGCAAGTAATTACTTATGAATGGTTGTGCATGTGAAACCCTCATTTCTGTGTGTTTTATCTTTATGAACCCACTTTTCTATTGTTAATCTGTCTGGTTCTCTAATTGTTTCTGTCTGATGTATAATTAATTTTGCTAGGTGTAAGTTAATTAGGGTAGTGGGATATAATTGATTAGAGAATTATGTTACAATATGTTAGGTTTGGTTAGTTAAATTTCAGTAAAATGATTGGTTAAGGTATAGCTGAGAATATTACTATATAAACTGGGGTCAAACAGGAAGTGGGAGGAAGCGAATCATGGAATCATGTTTGCTAAGGGCGGGAACGGGAACAGGGAATGGGGAACAGGGACCCGGGCAAGGCTCTGCGGCATCAGAGCTGGGAAGGGGGTCACAGGGTAAACGCTCTGTGGTGTCAGAGCTGGGAAGGGGGACATGGGGTAAACACTCTATGTCATCAGAGCTGGGAATGGAACACTGGGGAACAGACTCTATTGGCATATAGAGATAAGCCCGACTGGCGTGAAGGACTTCGGAATAGGCTTGCTTGGATACTAACCCCAATAAACATCACATTGTCTGCACTTCGGACTTCTGGTCTTTTACTGCTTGCTGTCTGTGTGACAAGAGCCAGGGAAGTGGGAGGGTGGAGGGAAAGCCCTCTAACAATTACTTCACTGAACAAGTTTCAGAGTAGCAGCCATGTTAGTCTGTAACCGCAAAAAGAAAAGGAGTATTTGTGGCACCTTAGAGACTAACAAATTTATCTGAGCATAAGTTTTCATGAGCTACAGATCACTTCATCAGATGCATGCAGTGGAAAATACAGTGGGGAGATTTTATATGCACAGAGAACATGAAACAATGGGTGTTACCATACACACTGTAACAAGAGTGATCAGGTAAGGTGAGCTATTACCAGCAGGAGAGAAAAAAAACCTTTTGTAGTGATAATCAAGGTGGGCCATTTCCAGCAGTTGACAAGAACATGTGAGGAACAGTGTGTGTGTGGGGGAATAAACAAGAATTTATATCCTACCTCTGTAGTGTGTTAAGCTCAGTTTGTGGTGTTTGTTTATTTACTAAGGTAATCTGCTTTGATCTGTTCGCTATCACTTGTAGTTAATAAACTTGTTTTGTTTTCTCTAAAACCAGTTTGTGGAATTCATAACTGGGGGGCAAAAAGCTGTGCATATCTTCCTCCACATTGAGGGAGGAGGCAGATTTCATGAGCTTACACTGTATAGTTCTCTGTGCAGCGCAAGATGATGAAATATTGAGTTTACACTCCAGAGGGCATATGTACTTGAGTGCTGGGCAACTTGCTAGCTGAACCCTTCCCATGCAGAGCTGATTTCAGTGTCTCTGTCTTTCTGCTGCTGGGTGTGTTACTACCTATGTGTGGGCTGGAGAAGGCTTGAGGGCCTGGCTCAGCAGGACAGCGTAAGGAAGCCCAGGCTGGTGGAACAGGTGGGCTCAGTAGTAGTCAAGCACATCAGGTGGCACCCCGGAGGCTAACCCGTCACAGACTCAACTTCTGTTGGTGAGAGAGAGACAACTAGGTAACGCAATGGCCTTGCTTTCCTTGAACTTCTTTAGCATCTAGATTGTCTGATGGCCCCACTGGCTTTTTGATAAACCTCCTGTTTCCGATGTACTTGAAAAAATGATGTTAGTTTTTGCATTTTACATTATCGTTCAACCACATTTTATGGTTGAAATTTTCAGAGGAGCCTAGATGAGTTCTGCATCCAAATCTCTGACTTTCAATGGAAGTTGGACAACTTGTCCCCATTTATAGCTTTACAAATCTTCCCCTGTGTATATAAACTAAGAATTAGAAATAAATTCTTTGCCCCAATCCCCTGCACAATTATTTATTGTGATTATTACACTTGAAATTGACTGAAAAGAAGCAAGACTAGTGAAACTCTGCTGGTATGAATAAGTGAAATGCAAGCTTGAATTCAAAGAAAGACATATGGGTGGCAACACTATATGTGATGACAAGGAGCAAGATCAATACAAGAATAAATTTGTTCTTTATTTTAACTAATTGCACTTTTATAAGATACTTGGCATAAGTGACTATGTTTATTTATAAACAGCAGAAAAACACCTACTGTATTGATTCACAGCAGTGATTGATTGACATGGTATGAGTGTAGTATAATTACTGTATCCATGAAATGATTTAAAATGTACTGAAAGAAATTTAATGTAGTACAAGGGTTATGAGTCTAGTAAGTAGCCAGTTTAATGACAAAATATGCTTGGTGCTCTGTGCCTTAGTGTTTGGGGTTCCAGTTTGCTTGTTAAAAGATGCATGCATTACGCAGCAAATTTTCATTATTTACCAATAAAACTTTCAATAATAAAGGACTGAATGTTGCCTGGTCTGAACCACAAACCAATGTAATTTTGGGTAGGGAATAGGGGAAATTCACAATGGAAGACAAAGAAGAAAACATTTCTCTGGAAGGTTCTTTTATTTGTTTAAATGGCAGTTTGAACTGCTCGGTGGTTTAGAATATTCTCAGCAGTCCTAGCTAGATAGATTAGAAGTCAGGTGATGGTTATCATATATCTCCTCCATACATACGGCACATATAAAAAATGAGCTAGAGCAAGAGACTGGGCCAGATCATAGGAGTTATGTCTGTTTACATCATCTGAGGATCTAGCCCAGAAATGCAGAATTACTGTTTATTGTATAAATGTACACAGTCTGTTTTTAAAATACCTTTTGTTTTCTCTCTTTAAGTGTTATGTGCAGAAATCTAAAACTACCGGTAAAACAATACCTGAATACACAATAGATATTCAGTTGCAGTTACATTTGCATCTGTTCACTTCTTGTAGCTTATTGGCAGTGTTCCTTCTTAGAGATCTCATCCAAAGCTTGTTGAGGTCAACAGCAGTCCCTCAAATGATTTCAGTAAGCACTGGCTCAGGTCTTTTACCTGAAAGAGAAGGAAATTCCTATGTTCAGCTCTAGCCTTGTAATTTTGTTCCTCTTCTATATTTGTTACATTTCTCCCTCTCCTTAAACAACTGTTATATGTGTTTCTAACTATGAATTATTTCACTAGCATTCACTGTATAGAAAACATGGTTTTCAATTTGAGCATTATCATGGGTAATCTCATGAGCAGTATAGGACAAGCCTGGGGTAAAGGACAGACTCAACACCCAATAGCCAGTGATAGAAGGCTCTAGGGCCTGATCTAAAGCTAAATGACATGAACAGGAGCTCTTTGCATTGAGTTCAGTGGGCTCTAGATCAGGACCTTGCCAGCTAAGTGGCTGCTCTAGGATTCAAGTTACGTAACTGTGATGGTAAAGGGAAACTGACAGAAGACTAAATGCTGTTTTATGGGTATGCTGGGAGCTTCTTCTTCACCTTCAGAGCAGCCAGGCAGAATGCTGCCATAGTGCTCTATTGAACCTTAGCTAGGGGTTTGCTTAACATAGTAGCACTTCACAGCTCAAGGGGGCCTGACCAAACACCATATTTGCTTCCAGTTGCAGACTTCTAACCCGTGTTAACCCTAGAACTGGGTAGCAGTCACAGACGATGCACACTGCTCTTATCTGCCATAGCACAAGGAGTTTTACTGAGTTCATTGCACAGAGGCCTCTCTCTTCCTAAGCCATCCTACTCTGTGCAGGCAGAATCAGAATCACAGGATTAGAAGGGACACCAAAGTTTATCTAGTCTAAGCCCCTGCCAACTCGTGAGCTTCTCATTACAGCTCAGTTCCCCCACTTAAAGTGGCTCTGAGAGGAAAAAACAAAATTTAGCTCAAAGTTTGTTGGGTCTGGAATCTGGAATTCAAACTGAGGACATCATTCTCAGCGCAAGTTCAGCTTTTAGTCAGGTTTGTAAAAAAGAGTGGGGGAAAATGAACCATCAGAACTGCTCTGTACTTGGCAATAAAGAGATGTGTGTGTATCATGATAGATGGAAAAGATAAATGTCAAAAGGCAAATCTCACTTCTTATTACAGACTGTTGTCCATTCTTGGTATTGACTCACTACAATTAGCAGTGTTCCCACAGATTAAGGTTCATACTCACAAGACAGAGGGCTGAGGCTATGGAACAAAACCTAAAGGGAAATATGCTGCCCAAAATGGACTGAGTGGTAAATGATCACTTTCTTTTCCATTGAATTTTTTGTCCTTTTTCTTTGGTATTTTCTTTGTTTTGAAAGCAGAGGAAGAGTGGATACACATTTTGAATGAGGCTGATTGAATTGCTATTACCTTTATGATTAGATGTTCTTTCATTTTTGTAGAGCTCATCCCAAAATCTACAGAGTCATCCAAAGGTGAATTTTCACACTTGGATGATTAAAGCTGAACACCTATATAGTGATTTGCTGAGATGTTGGCACCAACAGGAATAGTGGATGATGTGAAAAATCAGGAAAACTCTACAGAAACTTAAATACATATTCAAGTGCCCACCTTTTGTTCCCGAGTTTGAGGACTTGGGACCTCAAACCAAGAGACTGGCTGAGTGGGGAACTGTAGCCTGCTGTAGTAGAGACATGTTGATATTGATATTGAGCCAGAATTTAAGTTCTGGTTCCAATGAAGTATCAGAGAGTTTTGCCACTGACTTCAATTTGGCAGGATTTCACTCCCAATATATAAACAGCGAAGAGGAAAATGTTTGTGGGTGGAAGGGAAGAGTAGATGGGGTTTACTAAATGTGTCCTGTCTGTAAAATTGAAACATCAGAGAAATACAGTTTTGCATATTATCTTTAACACTACACATGTGTAAAGGAAAAACTGCTAAATGCATGCATTAACATTCACAGTGGAAGTCATTGCAACAGTTCAGGAAAACCATTCCTTTAAAGTATAACGTATAAAGTATAAAGATGGTAATAAAAGTGACTGTGTCAACGTAGCATTTGTCCCCAGCAGATCTGTGTTCTCTCTCTCTCTCTCTCTCTCTCTCTCTGTGGATTTGTGTGTTCATAGTCATACCAAATATGTTTTTATTACTTTTTAGTCATAATACCACTGCAGAGCCAATACATTAGAGTGAGCTGGAGTCTTTTCCATATCATGTAATAGCAACAACATTAAGTAAATTCTAATTTTAGAATCTTTAATACAGTGCTCTAGAAAGAATCCAACTTGACTTTCAGATCCCAGGTTGACTTGGCAAAGGTTACTGCTAGACATAACCTTCTTTTTACTTATCAACTGAGTAAATTTGATAGGAACATCACAGAGGTACAATGAACAAGAATTGTCCAACAGTGAATTTTTAGAGTCACTTTTCAGAGTAGAACCACAAATTTGGAGGAACAGAGTTCATATTATTATTCTTATTTATGATAGAGCACCCACAAGTGTGCTAAGGAGTTCACAGAAAACATGTGAGAGAATTTCCTGCCCTAGTTAATACATAAGCTTGCAGAGCCATGAGCTTGAAGAAGTCATCATGCTAGCAACATGCGAACCAGGAAGTAGCAAGATGCCAATGATTCAAAGTGCAGCCATCCTACGACTTCTCCACAAACATATTCCATTCTAACTCTCCACCACATTAAATTATTTTAACAATCGCCAGAAGTGTTCATTCACATCAAGCCATATTATTTACTTCCTATTATGAATGTGACATTAAATGACTGTTTTACAAATACAGAGAAACAGATTACTTTCCAGAGTGTAAGCATTGCCCCATTACTCTTTGAATAGAAATGAGCATTGATATAAGATGGCCAAGGATTTACAGCAGATATTCTAAATGTTATGAACAAAGTTTCATTTTTGATAATGTACTGGAGAAAGATAAAATGCATCAAAAATACTCTACTGACTGAATTTATCATTCATATTGTCAGCTCATCATGTTTAATCGAAAAATTCATAGACTGATTATGTGCAAAGTGAATGAATCACATGGCTAAATATTTTCGAGTGACTTTATGAATGATAGATATAATCAATAAAGTACCTGAAAAAAAAAGGAGGAGTTAGTCTCTAAGGCCATGTCTACACTACCACTTACGTCGGCAAAACTTATGTCACTCCGGGGTGTGAAAAAAAACACACCCCATGAGTTACATAAATTTCTCCAGCATAAGTAGTAGAATGCACAGTGCTATTGAGCAAAGTGGGAGAGCTTCTCCTGCTGAGACAGCTACTGCAGCTAGTGGAGGTGGTTTAATCATGTCAGCGGGAGATCTCTCTCCCGACGGCATAGAGCGGCTACCTGAGAGATCTTACTGTGGCCCAACTGCATCGATACAGCTGTGCCGTTGTAAGGTGTCTAGTGTATACGTAGCCTAAGTGTTACTGTTAATACCCTAACTCTCTTGGTAACTTCAGACCAAAGAAACAGCAATGAAATAAAAGGTCTATAAACTCAGAAGTAGATAAATAGGGCCCCATTCTCGGCTCACAGTGTAAACCAGGAGTTACCATATTTAAGTTAATGGAACAGTGTTAGGGTTCATAGGAATTAGAGCAACACCATTACCACAGTTGCATCATTACATAGAGGCATGGATTCATATTTTCAAGGGCCCTTGGACCCCCATGTTACCTGGGCATCTAGAGGTGGATCTAATCTACTCTATTCCATGCACTAAGCTATAATGTCCAGTGTCCATACCTTATAGATGAAGCCTGATATTGATAGTTCTCTTGTATACAAGGGTACGTATAGTATATAAAGTATCCACATAGTATATAAAGTATCATATCTGAAGTAGAACGTTTGCATACAGTACTCCATCACAGATCCAAGATGATCAGGCCCAAATTAACTAATGTGCACTCGGTGCCTTTGCACAGGGCCCCCATATCAGGGAGAAGCGGGACCCTGACGAACAGGAAAAATTAAAAAAACCCTGGGTAATACAGTGAACCCATCCTCCAGGTCTCAATGTTACTCAATCAAATTTAGCCCAGCCATCCCTCTGTCATGATGGAGGAGTGGCCAGGCCAAATCTCAGTGGCTCTGAGATCCTACGTGCCAGGTCACAACACCACCTACTCGGGTTTGGCCTGGCCACGCCTCCATCATTATGGAGGGGCGGCCAGGCCAGACCCAAGCAGCACGGGGTTATGTGAATGCAGGGTAGGCAATGGAAGACAGTGGGGATGGAAAGAAGGGTCCAGGAGGAGCTACTGATTAGGTAGAGAACGGGGGCACAAGTGAATGGCCAGTAAGGTCCCAGGGATGGCAGATGAGGGGCTAGTATGAGTTGTTGGTGGGCTGTGGGGATTGTTGTAGGGCTGTGGGGTAAGGGGTTGGGCAAATGGGGGTTGAGGGCAGGGATGTTGTGGGCTTTGCCCTGTGGAGCTGAGGTGAGCAGGATGTATGTTGGGGTTACTGAGATGTGTATGGGGGCTGTCAGCATAAGTGGGAGATGGTGGAGGGTTGTTGAGGTATATGTAGGTGGAAGGGGCATGTGGAGGTCTATCTGATGGGATAGAGTATGTGTGGGATGAGATAGGAGGGACAGTTGGTAGGTCTATGTTGGGGGGTTGGATATGTAGAAAAGTGTGTGGGGAGCATTGCCCATAGTGCATGGGGTCTCAAAACATTTTAATCTGGGGCTGCAGATAATGTATAGTATGATTCTCTCCTTGAAGGCACTCCACTGGCCCCCAAGTGCTGCTGCAGCTGTAAAACTGAACGAACAACAAAGACAAGACATTAGAAGCCAAAGTAAAAACAAACAAAGACTATGAATTGCAAGATTACCTGTAACCTTCACATTTCATGGTGCCCTAGACTTTCCAACAGCCTTAGCAGCTAACTAGATGAGAAACAGCAGTGCTATATACGTAGAAGTGGGTGAAATTACAAAAAAAATGGTGTTTCAACCATCTCTCTATGTATTTTTCTGGAAGTATGTAAAGGAACTGAAATAAAAAATAACAGATGGTGTTTTCCCCTCATTCTCATGTTTTGCTCTTTACACAACAAAGATAACATGAAGAAACCTAGGGGTGACAGTGGACGAGAAGCTGGATATGAGTCAGCAGTGTGCCCTTGTTGCCAAGAAGGCCAATGGCATTTTGGGATGTATAAGTAGGGGCATAGCGAGCAGATCGAGGGACGTGATCGTTCCCCTCTATTCGACATTGGTGAGGACTCATCTGGAGTACTGTGTCCATTTTTGGGCCCCACACTTCAAGAAGGATGTGGATAAATTGGAGAGAGTCCAGCGAAGGGCAACAAAAATGATTAGGGATCTGGAACACATGAGTTATGAGGAGAGGCTGAGGGAGCTGGGATTGTTTAGCCTGCAGAAGAGAAGAATGAGGGGGGATTTGATAGCTGCTTTCAACTACCTGAAAGGGGGTTCCAAAGAGGATGGCTCTAGACTGTTCTCAATGGTAGCAGATGACAGAACGAGGAGTAATGGTCTCAAGTTGCAGTGGGGGAGGTTTAGATTGGATATTAGGAAAAACTTTTTCACTAAGAGGGTGGTGAAACACTGGAATGTGTTACCTAGGGAGGTGGTAGAATCTCCTTCCTTAGAGGTTTTTAAGGTCAGGCTTGACAAAGCCCTGGCTGGGATGATTTAACTGGGAATTGGTCCTGCTTCGAGCAGGGGGTTGGACTAGATGACCTTCTGGGGTCCCTTCCAACCCTGATATTCTATGATTCTATGAAACCACATGGGCAAAGCTGGGTGCCAAATAACCAAGTTTACCAAATATACTGTACAAACATGCCAGGCCCACCTCTATAGACATGGCTGCTCTGGCTGGTTCCAGGCAGCTTCTAAAACTTAGTACATGATGAGCACTGCTAGAAGGCTCACCAACTTTTTAAAAGGATATTACCCTAGTCCTGTACACTACACATACATAATGAAATCTGGCTTGGCTCAAGAAGAAAGCCAAGGAAAGTGTGGGCTCCTTACTGAATGAGGGAGGCAACCTAGTGACAGAGGATATGGAAAAAGCTAATGTACTCAATGCTTTCTTTGCCTCTGTCTTCACAAACAAGGTCAGTTCCCAGACTGTTGTGCTGGGCAACACAGCATGGGGAGTAGGTGGCCAGCCCTCTGTGGAGAAAGAGGAGGTTAGAGACTATTTAGAGAAGCTGGACATGCACAAGTCCATGGGGCCGGATGCGTTGCATCCGAGAGTGCTGAAGGAATTGGCGGCTGTGATTGCACAGCCATTGGCCATTATCTTTGAAAACTCGTGGCGAACGGGGGAAGTCCCGGATGACTGGAAAAAGGCTAATGTAGTGCCAATCTTTAAAAAAGGGAAGAAGGAGGATCCTGGGAACTACATGCCAGTCAGCCTCACCTCAGTCCCCGGAAAAATCATGGAGCAGGTCCTCAAGGAATCTATCCTGAAGCACTTACACGAGAGGAAAGTGATCAGGAACAGTCAGCATGGATTCACCAAGGGAAGGTCATGCCTGACTAATCTAATCACCTTCTATGATGAGATTACTGGTTCTGTGGATGAAGGGAAAGCAGTGGATGTATTGTTTCTTAACTTTAGCAATGCTTTTGACACAGTCTCCCACAGTATTCTTGTCATCAAGTTAAAGAAGTATGGGCTGGATGAATGCACTATAAGGTGGGAGGAAAGTTGGCTAGATTGTCGGGCTCAACGGGTAGTGATCAATGGCTCCATGTCTAGTTGGCAGCTTGTATCAAGTGGAGTGCCCCAAGGGTCGGTCCTGGGGCCGGTTTTATTCAATATCTTCATAAATGATCTGGAGGATGGTGTGGATTGCACTCTCAGCAAATTTGCGGATGATACTAAACTAGGAGGAGTGGTAGATATGGTGGCAGGTAGGGATAGGATACAGAGGGACCTAGACAAATTGGAGGATTGGGCCAAAAGAAATCTGATGAGGTTCAACAAGGATAAATGCAGGGTCCTGCACTTAGGACGGAAGAATCCAATGCACCGCTACAGACTAGGGACCGGATGGCTAGGCAGCAGTTCTGCGGAAAAGGACCTAGGGGTGACAGTGGACGAGAAGCTGGATATGAGTCAGCAGTGTGCCCTTGTTGCCAAGAAGGCCAATAGCATTTTGGGATGTATAAGTAGGGGCATAGCGAGGAGATCGAGGGACGTGATCATTCCCCTCTATTCGACATTGGTGAGACCTCATCTGGAGTACTGTGTCCAGTTTTGGGCCCCACACTACAAGAAGGATGTGGATAAATTGGAGAGAGTCCAGAGAAGGGCAATAAAAATGATTAGGGGTCTGGAACACATGAGTTATGAGGAGAGGCTGAGGGAACTGGGATTTAGTCTGCAGAAGAGAAGAATGAGGGGGAATTTGATAGCTGCTTTCAACTACCTGAGAGGTGGTTCCAAAGAGGATTGTTCTAGACTATTCTCAGTGGTAGAAGATGACAGGACAAGGAGTAATGGTCTCAAGTTGCAATGGGGGAGGTTTAGGTTGGATATTTGGAAAAACTTTTTCACTAGGAGGGTGGTAAAACACTGGAATGTGTTACCTAGGGAGGTGGTAGAATCTCCTTCCTTAGAAGTTTTTAAGTTCAGGCTTGACAAAGCCCTGGCTGGGATGATTTAATTGGGGATTGGTCCTGCTTTGAGCAGGGGGTTAGACTGGATGACCTCCTGTGGTCCCTTCCAACCCTGATATTCTATGATTCTATGATTCATCTGGCAAGCACCAGCAAAAAGGTTGGTTATGTAATAGTGGACAGCTCTTACTAAAGGCATAACAAAATTGTACTTCCCATGAATAAAGTATAGTCAAGAAGGGAGAGTGGTGTTGCTGGAGATGACCTTAAAAAGGGTTTCACACAATGCACAAATATAATAGTCCCATAGTTCTGTGACTTAGTAACTGTCCAAAAAGTGTGGGTCCCTCTACTCCATAACTAGATTCTGTGAATCCTGTATAGGGAACATTTGTAGGACCTTAGCTTGAGGCAATTAAGGCTGAAACCTAGACTCTGGCCTGGTCAAGACAAGATTAATGGCTGGATCCCTCTTTTCAAGGTTTCTTTTAATTCCATTTGCCATATTTCTTCCTAACTACTAAATTAAACATTTCTTTTGAAACAGGCTTATATAATTAAGTATTTGCCACACTTGGTGCCCAAGGAAACATGCTTTCTTTACTTCTATTACCTCAACCCAAATCTTAAACAAGATAATGCTCATATTTTAAGGGTCACTACAAGTTTAACACAATCTACTCTTCTTTCTCATGATGTCATTCTTTGTGGTCACTTGTTTTGGGCCTATCACTCATGCTAACATCCACATTCTATTTAACACCACAATACTCCCAGGTTCAGCTTAGGCCTATATGTGACACCCTGTACTCCACGTTGACCACTTTTATATGGTTATATATTTTGTACAATGTATGCCCTGTGAGGCATCATTTGAAAACTCATAATCTGCTGAATATTATTATCCTGTTGAAATGTGTGCAATAACACTGCATGTACAATTATGAGAATTTTCTGTATGATTGTTGCTGAAATGTGGTGTAATTCTTGGTAGTGCCAACCAACCAATTTCTCAGAGACAAAGACACACTAGCTTACCAGCAAGGTGTTAAGGGGCCATTACCTACTTAACTGTCCATTCACCAGTGAAGGGGAAGTATGAACAACAAATGTACATTGCATTGCAGGAATGTTTCAAACCTCATGTCCACAAGGTACTGCGTGTCACCATGACACAGCAAGGATGTTTCTACAACAAGAAACTGAGTTATAAAGTGGGGAGGAAAACACGTTACTTCACCTCACCACCTCCCATATCTCTGCTCACGACATCAGTGAGCACCTGAAAGACACTGAATTGGGGGAGGAGTACCTGGCTGAAAAGGAAATCTAGCCTGTGAACTATTGCATCTAATGGGAAGAGAGACATTTTGCTTTTCAGTTCATTGAGGAATTAGCTTGCATTTTTATCTGTTTATTTCTTCTGTAATCAATGCTGAATTTTATGCCTTACCACTTGTAATCACTTAAAATCTATCTATATATAGTAATATTCTCAGCTATACTTTAACCAATCATTCTACTGAAATGTAACGAACCAATCCTAAGATATCGTAACATGATTAGCTAACCAATTATATCCCACCACCTTAATTAGTTTACACCCAGCAAAATTAATTATACAGCAGACAGAAACAATCACAGAACCAGACAGAGGCCATGCCAATAAACAATAGCAAAGTGGGAACTATAATGACAAAACAATACAGAAGTGAGGATTTCACAACTACATCTGTAAAGACATAAGAGTTTCCCAGCTGTGTCTATTGATAAGTGAGTTCTTACCAGACAGAAAACTATCACCCTAAATTTCCTTTTACATCTTCTAGGCACTTCCCTTTCTCTGGAGGCGATGGGCATTATCAGGACAGGATTGTATTCCTAACAGCCCAATAGCACCTTCTTTCAATGTGACTAGTTTGGAATGTGAGGATGTGACCATTCACTTCCCAGCTTATGGCTGCCTCTGTCGCTTAGCCAAAGGCCTTAGCCTAAAAACAGGGCCTCAGACTATCACAGTAAGAGAAGGACCTTACACTGGCAGACAGTGATTTTGATTCTTTCTTTTATACCTCTAACTAGCCAAGTGATAAGAATAAACCTAAATTCTTAAAGTACAGGCCTTTGCAGACAGGCCTGAATATCTATATCCTAACACACACAATTAACCAGATTGAAAAACTGGATTATTTGATTGACATAGTGAAAAACACACATACAAAAGTTTTATACTTAAAAATCTTTATAATTTGTAAGGGTATGATGAGACAAGCAACAAAATATACATATCCCACCTTTAGGTCATTTGTCACACATCTCTGTGGCTTGTGTCACACATTGGCAACTTTGATGGTTCAGAGATATGTCATTGTAACCCATTGACACTTAGTACATGTCCCCATCTGTGCCAATCTGCTAAGACATATCCCCCTTTCCCCAGTGCACAGAGCCTGGCTCTTTAACTCAAGCTGTACAGACTCATTATTTTAGCTCTGGAGCCCAGATGAGTCCCCACTTATGTGATGTGATCTTGGATAGCTCACCAGGGATTGAAATGGGGACTCTCCAGAACTAAAAACGTGAGTGCATACCTCTTGATAATCTCAGAACAAAATGAATATTAATCTTAAATATGACACTTACCTCTTGATTGCACTGTCCACTGCCAAATAACAAAATCAAAGATCACTCAGTCATAAAAGGTTTGTCGCAATCACAATTTTAAGAGGTTTCAGAGTGGTAGCTGTGTTAGTCTGTATCAGCAAAAAGAACAAGGAGTACTTGTGGCACCTTAGAGACTAACAAATGTTTTTGAGCATAAGCTTTCATGGGCTAAAACCCACTTCATCGGTGGGTTTTAGCCCACAAAAGCTTATGGTCAAATATATTTGTTAGTCTCTAAGGTGCCACAGGTACTCCCTGTTCTTTTTACAATTTTAAGAAGCATTCAAAGAAAGAGAACATTCCACGCCACTCTCTTCATTGCTTCTGACCATCCTTCTGCTCATCAGGAATCGTACAAGTAAGCAACATAATCTTTCCTGAATAAAACATATGTAAATAATAATTACAGTTCCCTCTTGAATGCTGGCTACATCTGCCATGTAGTGCCCCTGAAATCTTTCAGAAATACAATCACTAAATTCTTCTTCAGCTGTCTTGTTAAACAAAGAAAACAATGCCCTTTTTTAACCAATTTCCCACTGTAGTTATCACCAGATGGAAGGGGAAAAATGTGACCTAGCCTACTTGTATGGAAGTTTCAAGAGATCTACTGCACGAACCAGAACTTTGCTTAACTGTAGAGGTTTTGGCCTTTGTGATCAGTGGTGGATGGGATATAGATTGTCACTTTATCAAATTAAGTTTAATACCCAGGAATGATAGAATGTTATGCAAGACTGGGAAAGGCAGATCACCTACATTTGCATGAAGATGGACCTAATGAATGGGAGGTAGGGATGGGATGGCCCTCCACAGTTTTTGCTATTCAGAAAGCCTCTATGGGCTACTTATCAGAGTCGAAGCCCTGATCCAGCAAGGTACATACCTAACTTTAAGCATGTAAGTATTTCCACTGACTTCAAGTGCTTAAAATTAAGCACATGCATAAGTACCTTGCTGTTTGGGAGGCTGATGAATCTCATCTGTTGGGCATGATCAGCATCCTAAAATTAAATAGTCACTTTTCTCTGGGAAAGCACTTCCCCTCGAAACTGAGGGAAAGTCAAGATCAGATCACTTCTAGTCTCCTCTCTTAAGGTTTCATTCTATTCCTGAGGCTAACTCTTAACCCTCATTAGTCCTAGTTATGTGCATATTAGTAAGAAAACAGCCTCTTTTGTGTTTATTCATGTATTAGAACAACCACTATTTTGGAAGTGGGAAGGGGGGGATGGTCTGTTGATACAACTGGCAATTTTTTATCTACTCATTTGTTACCAAGGCAATTTTCTCCTGTAATGTTAATGTTACTTTTTCAAATTTGTTTTAATTGAAAAAAAAAATTAGGCAAGAACCTAGTGGGGTTACTACAAAATTCCTCTCTTCCTGGTCTTTACTGTGCTGCTGTCAAAAGCAAGATAACAGCTAAATTGTGGCATCCCTTGTCAATATGTACAACTTATGTGCTCCTTGTATGGATGCTTCATTTACAGAGCCCAAGGTACAGCTGTACCCGACTGTTATAAAAGTCAATAAAGAGTTTGTCTCCATGGCTCCATCTTTTAAATAGCAACAAATTGTTACACAAACATCAGAATTTTTCAGAAATTCATAGCAATTTTCTGTGTGGTTGGTCAAAATGGTAGCAAATACAGCAGCTTATTTGTTGCCAAACACAAATGAAAATCCGGAGCTTCTTTGATCCCATGATTTGCAAAATTTTAAAGCTGCAGATACTCAATATTCAGGTCAGTTTGCATGTTACTGTGACTGGCATATCAAAACCAAATCTTAATTAAAGCCTTCGAATAACTAAGCGGTGTCAAGAAGAAAAACAGGGAATAAGCAGAAGAACTTCTGACAAGAAAATAAATAGAATAAAGTAATTATTCGGACAGAGTGTCTTGCACAACTGTACAAATACATTTTTTTAAAAAAATAGTGAAGAGCCAAGGCTTACAAGAGTAAGTCCTCACATTTCCAAAATGAACGTAAGCAAAGCTGGCATGATTCCAGAAACAGGGAAATATTTATTATTTAGTTGTGTCTTCCTCTTTTATAATTAATTCACAATTAGACGTGTTGTAATTATAATTCAGATACTGGCAAAATACATTTGATGGTGTTAACCATTGATAGATTTGTAAACAAAAGCAGCTGGACTGGAATTTCTTCCAGGAAATATTTACAAGCCAACAGTTTATCAGACTGAAAGTCTGCAGATAAATCTACACATGGGCATTATGTTAATGACAAGAACAACTATGATTCATATTCTTGGTTGTAGCAGCTTTGTACTGCTCCAGCTAAGAATAAAACCTGGAAAGAAAAAGGCTAAGGAGGCAAGGCTAGGGTTTTTCATTTCCCTGCCTCCTTGAAACTTAGAACATTTGTTACACTACACTGGAAAAAGATTACACAAGTCAGAAAAGAAAATACTCTAGTGAACAAGGGAGTGATGAGACAAAAGATGGAGGAAGAACATGTAAAGAGGAGAAATACTGGCGAAGAGGTTAGAATGTAAATTGTTTTTTAAATTTATCCGGGGTGCTGTAAATCTTAACTGCAGCCCTGTTAAACACCGCCTATAGCTATAGTTCTGTATTTACAGTGAGCAACAGAGGGGCTGGCATTCAGTCTGGTAGAATGATCATGTCACCACTACACAGAACGAGACTCAGGGAAACCTTCAACAGGAAAACTTTACACAGCGGCACAAATGCAAACAGCAGTTTTTTGAAGGTGTCCCCTGGTACTAATGTTCTTGTTTGCCAGAGGCTCGTTTGCCATGGCCAAATGCTTGCTGATTCAAATAAACTCACCTCACCAACCATTCATGCAATGATTTAAATTGAACTTGGCCATTTTGGATTAGAAAGAAAATTACTTAAATTGATAAAAGAATAAACCTGTTCAAAATATAGTTTGCTGTTTCTTCCCCAAACTAAATGTAGAGGTTGATATAATGACATTCTTTTTAATGACCACCTCTTAGAGAAATGTGGAGTACTTGTAAAAGGATTAAAATGCCTGTACAATTAAATGTAATATATAATTATGAACTATTAAATTGATTCATTATGTAATACTTATTCCAGGTGCTAACAGCAATAGAAAAGGCTCAGCATCTGCTCTGTAGTTACAGCCTGTGGTCCCTCTCAGAATAAACTGAACACTTGACTCCAGCCCCCACCTACAGCCTTATCCACATTCACAGGATCTAGTAACCCCCATTCACCTTTGCACATGTTCCTTCCCCACTCAGAAAGCACATGGGAACCTGGGAACACGACTGCCTTTCATTGGGGAAAAAACAAACATCTAATTAAGTACAACCCACAAAATGTATGTGAGGAATGGCAGACTGCACAGCTCTGTTGTTATTCATCGGCCAGCTTGTTGAACACCCATTCTCCATCCCAAAAAAGTCTTGCTCAAAGCCAAAACCCACTAACCGAACCCAAACTCATAAATGCAATCCAAATCACAAACCTTATATGGGTTTTCTTTTAACTTTGTGGGGCTGACACTGCCAAGGTCATCAGTTCAAGTTTTCCACTTAACAACACTCCAGAGGTCCCAGGTCCAATCCCTGCTGATGATTCAACCAGAGACATCATTACTGGGGCCCAACCAAGTCCATAGCCATGAAAAATGTGTCATGGAGCATGAAATCTGGTCTTTTGTGTACTTTTACCCTCTACTATACAGATTTCACGGGGGAGATCAGCTTTTCTCAGATTGGAGGTCCTGACCCAAAAGGGAGTTGGGGGGGGTCATAAGGTTATTTTAGGGGGATTGTGGTATTGCCATCATTACTTCTGCGCTGCCTTCAGAGCTCGGAGGCTGGAGAGCAGCAGCTGTTGGTCGGTGGCCCAGCTCTGAAAGAAGCAACCTGCCAACAGCAGTGCAGAAGTAAGGGTGGCAATACCATACCTTGCCATCCTTACTCCAACGCTTCTGCGAGCTGTGGCTGTGCCTTCAGGGCTGGGATCCCGGCCAGCAGCCGCCATTCTCCAGTTGCCCAGCTGTGAAGGCAGTGCTGCCACCAGCAGCAGCACAGGGTCAGGGTAGTAGTACTGAAACCCCCGCTTCCTCTCCAATAACCTTGTGACCCCGCCGACAACTCCTTTTTGGGTTAGGACCTCTCCAATTACAATATGGTGAAATTTCAGATTTAAATAGCTGAAATCATGAAATTTATGATTTTTTAAAACCTCTGAGCAGGAAATTGACCAAAATGGACTGTGAATTTGGTAGGGCCCTAATCATTACATATGGTCATCTTGTGAAACTGGAGAGTTGAAACACTGAGCCAGAATTGTGGCTTGTGTAAAACAATTTAGCTCTATTGGCAGATGCTGACTTCCAACAACTGAGGCTCTGGCCCTTTGTTTACATCCAGGTTACATGCTGGTTTTTTTTTTATAAATACCTGAAATAATAAGAATGGACTTAGACAATAAACCTTTACAGGTTTGAAATAAATTGAAGTATTTTTTTTGCTAAAGCCTACTACATTTACCCTCTTGCTGTCTCAGTAAAGTTTCCTCTGCCACCCTCTTCATTACGGGATTTTTTTCAACCTATAATTCCCAATAGTAATCTTATCTTCTTACCAGATGCCATGTATATGTTTTGTAGTGTTGTGACTCTGAAGCGGAGAGATAAGATTTCACTTGGATGAGGTCAAATATAAATTATTTTTAATTTATTTATTTACTGTATGTGCAAGTTCCTCACAATGTGGCCTGTGAATTTGCTCAACTTCCAGTAGTGAAAAGACTTAAATGAGAAATAGTAGCATCTGTTTCCCAGAGGTGCACTTGTTATTGATCATCTCACAAGAGAGATAATACTTAATCTCTAGCCTCCTCAATTTTTAAATTGAGTGCAGATTGTTCAAGAGATCCATGTAGAAACCTATTTCTGGCTCATCGCTCACATATTGGATGCCAGCTTCATGGGGGAACACCGAACAGCAGTCAAATGGTCATTAGTTCATTGTGACTGGAATTTAGAACATCTGTTTTTCCCATGGTTTTGCCAATGTCGTTTGTTCAATCTAAATTTGCTGGGAGAGACAATTAGAAATTATTTAGGCTTGTAATCTGAGTATCATCTTTGACTCTACCTTCTCTCTAGATCCACACAGCCAGGCCATGACTGACTATTGCCACGTTTTCCTGGATAACATCTTTAGCATCTGGTCTTTCCCTGTTGTCCACACCACCATCATCTCATCTTGATTACTGAAAACTCCTTTTCTCACACCTTGATTACGGCAACCTAGCCTCCTCAAGATCTGTCAAAACACATGTTGCTCTGAGCATGCTGTAAGACTAACTTGACATGAGTAACTTGATGTAGGTAAGGCTTCATTTCTCACTGGGCATGATTGGGAAGATGAATGGAAGATTAAGTCATAAATAAGGGCGTAACAAGCATTAGGTTGGAGTCAGTCTAACTCAGTTAAACAGAGAACACCCTGGTACTAGGGACAATGGACAAGTAAACCTGTAATGTAGAGATCAGCTTGTACTGGAACAGCACATGGACAGAGCAGGTTACACAGAGATTGGTTCCTGACAAGTAACTAAGTCAATCATGAAGCACACAATGCAATGTGTAGCCAGGAATGCAGGTGTTAGAAAGATGTATATAAGGAAAAGTATTGCTGTGTAACTGTCAAGGTTCCTCCCCCACTCTGAACTCTAGGGTACAGATGTGGGGACCTGCATGAAAAACCTCCTAAGCTTATCTTTACCAGCTTAGGTCAAAACTTCCCCAAGGTACAAAATATTCCACCCGTTATCCTTGGACTGGCCGCTACCACCACCAAACTAATACTGGTTACTGGGGAAGAGCTGTTTGGACGTGTCCTTCCCCCCAAAATACTTCCCAAAACCTTGCACTCCACTTCCTGGACAAGGTTTGGTAAAAAGCCTCACCAATTTGCCTAGGTGACTACAGACCCAGACCCTTGGATCTTAAGAACAATGAACAATCCTCCCAACACTTGCACCCCCCCTTTCCTGGGAAATGTTGGATAAAAAGCCTCACCAATTTGCATAGGTGACCACAGACCCAAACCCTTGGATCTGAGAACAATGAAAAAGCATTCAGTGTTTTACAAGAAGACTTTTAATAAAAAATCGAAGTAAATAGAAATAAAGAAATCCCCCCTGTAAAATCAGGATGGTAGATATCTTACAGGGTAATTAGATTCAAAAACATAGAGAACCCCTCTAGGCAAAACCTTAAGTTACAAAAAAGATACACAGACAGAAATAGTTATTCTATTCAGCACAATTCTTTTCTCAGCCATTTAAAGAAATCATAATCTAACACATACCTAGCTAGATTACTTACTAAAAGTTCTAAGGCTCCATTCCTGGTCTATCCCTGGCAGAAACCAGCATACAGACAGACACAGACCCTTTGTTTTCTCTCCCTCCTCCCAGCTTTTGAAAGTATCTTGTCTCCTCATTGATCATTTTGGTCAGGTGCCAGCGAGGTTACCTTTAGCTTCTTAACCCTTTACAGGTGAGAGGAGCTTTCCCCTGGCCAGGAGGGATTTCAAAAGGGTTTACCCTTCCATTTATATTTATGACAGTAACTTTGGATTTGTGATGTACCCGTCATTCACCCGTTGCATTTCAGCCTGGCCAGCTGGAGAGTACTGTTGCTCTATGCCAAATAAAGGTACCTGAGTGCCAAATTTCAGAGTTGAACTGCTTTTTTGGGAACTGAGTAGAAGAGGGTCTTGGGGGGATCCCAGCATATGCTAACCCCCACTTTGAGTCCCTCCACAGCATTTCCATTCATCACCACCAGAAACATAGCTTCTTGTTTATCTTCATGGCCCTTAATCATTTAGCTTTGTTCTGCTGAGCTGCTGTAGATTGTCTAGTCTAACCTCCTGTATATCACAGGCCACTACATTTCACCCATTTACCCATGTATTGAGCCCAGTAACTTGTGTTTGTCAAAAGCATAAACTGCGTTTCACTAAAGCATACCTTCCAGAAAGGCATCCAGTCTTGATCTGAAGACATCCAGAGATGGGAAATCCACTACTTCCATTGGTAGTGTCCCTTGGTAGTTCCAATGGTTAAAAAATGTGCCTTACTTCTAATTTGAATTTGTCAAGCTTTAACTTTCAGTCATTGGTTCTTGCTATGCTAGATTAAAGAGCCTTTTAGTACCCAGTATTTTCTCCCTATGAAGTTACTTATACACAGTAGTCAAGTCACCTCTCAATCTTCTTTATCATAAGATAAACAGAAAGAGCTCTTTAAATGATTCACTGTCAGGTATTTTCTCCAGCCTTCAAATAATTTTTGTGGCCTGTTTCTGCACCTTCTCCACTTTGTCAGCATCCTTTTAAAAATGTTGACATCAGTATTCTAGTATTAGCAATACCATGTACAGAAGTAAAATCACCTCATAGAATATCAGGGTTGGAAGGGACCTCAGGAGGTCATCTAGTCCAACCCCTGCTCAAAACAGGACCAATCCCCAATTTTTGGCCCTTATCCCTAAATGGCCCCCTCTAGGGTTGAACTCACAACCCTGGGTTTAGCAGGCCAAAGGTCAAACCACTGAGCTATCCCTCCCTCCTTCTAACTATTTCTCTCTTTATACACCTATCCATCGCACTAGTCTGTTTTGCCACAGGATCACACTGGGTTCTCAGGTTGAGCTGTTTGTCCTCTATGACCCTTACATTCTTTTCAGAGTCACTGCTTTCTAGGATACAGTACTCCCTGTTGTAAATATTGCCTGCAGACTTGTTTCTATATGTAAACTTTGTATTTGGCTGTATTAAAACACATGCTATTTGCTGGACCCAATTTATTAGGCAATCCAGTTTGCCCTGTCATTATTTATTATACTGTCAACTTTTGTATCATCTGCAAATTTTATCAGTGATGATTTTATATTTGCTTCCAGAGCATCCATAAAAACATTGAATAGCATCAGGACTAGTACTGACCCCTTCAGAACCTCATTAAGTGACTGATTTGATGATGAGTCCACACTGATAGCTACTTTTTGAGATCTGTCAGCCAGTTCTTAATCCATTCAATGTTGGCTTTATTGAACACTGCCTTCACTCTGCCAACATCCCCACAGTTGACTTATTTTTTTAGATTGTAATCTCTTTAGGGCTGGTATGTGCCTTCTTACCCATTTCTACACTGATTAGCACAAGGTGGCCTGAGTCTTGATTAGGACATTTAGAACAATGCTTCCATACCATAAATAATAAAAAAATTAATGATAAAAATCAGGGAATTATATTTATATAATTCTTGATGTGAAATCCACTGAATAGATGCGTCTTAGTCTAAGGGTGAATTTATTACCAAATATTAAAAATAACCTTAAAAAGCCTATAACAGTCAATGTCCATTGCAAACCCATGTTTCAAGAAATTTTTTCCCTGCAATTTTCTCCACTTTATTTTTCATTGCTATTGTGCATCATTCATGGCTGTCATATTGTTGGCATTTGGCATTGGTAAATGAGGCACACTGTGGTGACATAGATTAATTTATCCCCTATAGTGAGATTTTTCCCATACGATCTTTTGCTGGGTAATACTACCCTGAGCCATTTCTTTTTGAATTAGTGAAATTGATTTATGAAATTACAGGACAAGCCTTTCAGAAATAGGGGCCTAAAACTAGGCTCCTAAATCCTTTCAGACACCGAAATAAATGATCTGATTTGTACTCAATCTTTAGCATACCCCAAAGGTTGTGTTTAAGTGCTCAGCACTTCTGAAAATATTGTCACCTATTCTTTTGGAGTCTGAATAAAGACTTAGGAGCCTAACTTGAGTCACCTGGGTCATAAATATAAAGGGAAGAGTAATCACCTTTAAAATCCCTCCTGGCCAGAGGAAAAATCCTTTCACCTTTAAAGGGTTAAGAGGCTAAAGGTAACCTCACTGGCACCTGACCAAAATGACCAATGAGGAGACAAGATACTTTCAAAAGCTGGGAGGAGGGAGAAAAACAAAGGGTCTGTGTCTGTCTGTGTGATGCTTTTGCTGGGGACAGAACAGGAATGGAGTCTTAGAACTTAGTAAGTAATCTAGCTAGGTATGTGTTAGATTATGATTTCTTTAAATGGCTGAGAAAATAGCTGTGCTGAATAGAATGAATATTCCTGTCTGTGTGTCTTTTTTGTAACTTAAGGTTTTGCCTAGAGGGATTCTCTATATTTTGAATCTAATTACCCTGTAAGGTATTTACCATCCTGATTTTACAGAGGTGATTCTTTTTTACTTCTATTAAAAGTCTTCTTGTAAGAAAACTGAATGCTTTTCATTGTTCTTAAGATCCAAGGGTTTGGGTCTGTGGTCACCTATGCAAATTGGTGAGGATTTTTACCAAACCTTTCCCAGGATGCGGGGTGCAAGGGTTGGGAGGATTTTGGGGGGAAATACGTTTCCAAATGACGCTTTCCTAATAAAAATAAACCCAGATAAATGTTTGGTGGTGGCAGTGGAAGTCCAAGGGCAAAGGGTAAAATAGTTTGTACCTTGGGGAAGTTTTAACCTAAGCTGGTAAAAGTAAGCTTAGGAGGTTTTTGTGCAGGTCCTCACATCTGTACCCTAGAGTTCAGAGTGGGGAAGGAACCTTGACACCTGCTTTTGAAAGTTATAGTCATCTGCTGAACAGGTTGGTAAATCTTATCACGTGAATGAAATTACATTTATCAATGTTATAGAGAAAAGAATTATTTTAATAAGGCACTAATGACCACTCTGAAGCTTTAAGCAGGGTTTTGTTTTTTTTTTGGATTGTCTGGCCCAGTGAAGGGAACAGTGCTTTATGGCTCTGGGGTGGGGAGAGATGAAAGCTGGTGCAAAATGGACAGAGTGGTCGCTGACTCATCCACTGGGAATGCAGGTTTTGAAAAGCATCACTGTGCCGGGAGCCTTCCTTTTTACACAGACTGTAGATCTGTGGGCATCATACTATCTTTTGGGCCCATAGGCATGTGTCCAGTTTGCCCAAGGGTTCACAGAGGGGCTTTGGTGATAAGTCAATACTCAGCTGACATGCAAGGAGGGGCATGGTATAGGATCAACTAATATTGTTGCTATATGCTGTGCAGGCCCATCATCAGCCCCCATATATAATTGTGGTGCATCTTGGGGAAAATGATTTGGGAATGCTTAAAAGGGTGGAACTAATGCTCAGAACTAAACTCATAGAATATCAGGGTTGGAAGGGACCTCAGAAGGTCATCTAGTCCAACCCCCTGCTCAAAGCAGGACCAATCCCCAACTAAATCATCCCAGACAGGGCATTGTCAAGCCTGACTCTAAAAACCTCTAAGGAAGGAGATTCCACCACCTCCCTAGGTAACACATTCCAGTGCTTCACCACCCTCCAAGTGAAAAAGTTTTTCCTAATATCCAACCTAAACCTCCCCCACTTCAACTTGAGACCATTACTCCTCGTTCTGTCATCTGGTACCACTGAGAACAGTCTAGATTCATCCTCTTTGGAACCCCCTTTCAGGTAGTTGAAAGCAGCTATCAAATCCCCCCTCATTCATCTCTTCTGCAGATTAAATAATCCCATTCCCTCAGCCTCTCCTCATACATCATGTGCTTCAGCCCCGTAATCATTTTTGTTGCCCTCTGCTGGACTCTTTCCATTTTTTCCACATCCTTCTTGTAGTGTGGGGCCCAAAACTGGACACAGTACTCCAGATGAGGCCTCACCAATGCTGAATAGAGGGGAATGATCACATCCCTCGATCTGCTGGAAATGCTTCTACTTATACAGCCCAAAATGCTGTTAGACTTCTTGGCAACAAGGGCACACTATCGATTCATATCCAGCTTCTTGTCCACTGTAACCCCTAGATCCTTTTCTGCAGAACTGCTCCCTAGCTGCTCAGTCCCTAGTCTGTAGCAATGCATGGGATTCTTCCATCCTAGGTGCAGGACTCTGCATTTGTCCTTGTTGAACCTCACCAGACTTCTTTTGGCCCAATCCTCTAATTTGTCTAGGCCCAATCCTCTAATTTGTCTGTATCCTGTCCCTACCCTCCAGCATATCTACCATTCCTCCCAGTTTAGTGACATGATTTGGTCAGACATGCTTCAGCGCAGGATCTTGTGGGGTGCCGTGAGCCTCCTCAGGGTGGAAAAGTTAAGGAGGTATGTGAATAGGGAGGTGGCCAAATTCCTTGGGAGCATAGGAGGGACAGTAATTTTACATTCTGGCATAGTATATGGAGCAGCAGAGTTGTTTCGGGAGCATGGGGTTCATCTGTCTGATTTAGGTGCTGTCATGTTTTTAACTGCTATAAAAGATGGCATTAGGAGATGTCTGGGAACCTGCCTGGGTATGGGGAGGAGGCAGACAAGCTAATTGCTGGTGACTCCTTGTGGCTGATGTCCAGTGCAGGTCATAGGAAAGGTATACAGTGACTGGAGAAATGGCCTGGAGCAGGACATAAGAAGAGGTGTTCATTAAAGGAACGAATGGGGGGCGGTTGGGGACACCTATGACTGGTAAGGCAGGAGCCAACCCCACATTCTTATTGCCCATCTTAACCCTCCTATGAGGTGGGGGGTGGATGGTAAGGTCCCAGCAATGGATTTGCTGGAGAGACAAGGAGGGAAAAAGAGGGGGAGCTAGTGGAAGCCCCTCACCCCGGGTATGGTAAGGTTCCAGAAATGAATTTGCCAGAGGGACATGGACGGAAAAAGAGGGGGGAGCTGGTAAAAGCCCCACCTGGGTAACTATAGAATAAACATGGGGTTATCTGCACTGTACACTGTTATCTGCCGGGTAGTCCCAGACATCTAATAATAAAGTTGCGGCCTGATTAAACCCATATCAAATGTCTCCTGTCCTTCTTTCTACATACCCAGACAATTGTAGCATATTCTGTTATAGTTAAGGCTGAAAAACAGTTTCCATCATGTTGTCCTATTTTCACATATTCAAAACATAAATTTAAGCCAAATCCTTTCAGCCATTTTTAAAGTGTGTGTGGGGAAACACATTTCACTTCATAAAACAAATTCTGACCTCCGGTTTAAAAACAGAGATAAAGCAAAAATGGGCGGCATTTGAAAATTAATAATAATACTAATTCTTAGTGCTCATGCAGCAATTTTCTTCTGTGGATTTTACAAAAATGGATTAGTACTATATTCTGTACTATGCTGTAAATTGTGGGCTCTTCAGGGCAAGGACCACAATTTTGGTGCTAAATAAATAATAGGAATAGAATAACCCATATACAATAGGCTAAGAGATAATTAATCCTTTAGCTGATTGAACACTGGGCAAAGTATATGTATATATATAGGGCAGTAAAGTGTCTTAATAGTCTTTATTATAGTCTTAGCAAACCAGATGTTTGCTGGGTTCGGTTTCCTGGAACTACCTGGCAACAGTCTTACGTGGATACATTGCTTCAGTATGACCTCTGCACCCTGTGAAATCCCACTGTGTCTGCAGATGTGTTTTAGTGGTCAGCTTATTGTTTTGATCTCTCTCTGTGCTTAGTTTAACATTTGTTGAAGATCTCCAAACGAGTGCTTTGCAATGTTTCAGTGTCCAGCATACAGAGTATTACACAATCACTCATGCCATTTTGGTAAATAAACTATTACAACTTAAAGACAAAAATAAAACAAGTAGGAGGATTAAAGAATACTTAACAGGATATGGTGCTGCTGAGCTGCCCAGAATAGAAGAATACTAGAAGGATTCACTCACATCCATAGCTGTCATGCACATTTCTCAGGATGAAAACCAGCATATGCTCTCCTGTAAAAGGGGAAATAAGGTGGTAGAGAACTTAAACAGAAAACTAATCCTTATTTCATTGTTACTGAGATGCCCTTCCATCTTTCTGGTATAAAATATGGCTATGTTACAGCCATTCTACTTAGTACGCTTCTGTTTAAATCCTTCTCCCAGTTTCCGCATATGTGGATTCAGATTTCTAGAGTGAGTTTCACTTTTTGAACCTTAAAATGTCCACCCAGAACTCAGCCAAAACTATCATTTTTTGCCAGGGTGAAAACCAAAATGGAGCCTAGACTTAGCCTGAAATGTGGCCAGATTTAAATTTCATGAACTTCCACACACTTTTCTGTAAACTTGTGCCGAGCTTCAGATTTGTAATGAAGCCAAGTAAAGGTGAGATTTGGCTGAATTCTGGTTTCATTGCAAAAGATTCTCAGAGCTCAAGGGGCTATATGTCCTTCAAAGCAGCTAACAGTAGCTCAAATTACCTTTCCAAAATGACTAGCAGTAATTAATCATTCCAAACCACAGGTGTAATTCAAAGTCAAACCCTGGCCATGACTCTTAGGCCATTATTGCCTCATTAGTTTGCATCAGTCCCTTGATTATTATTATTTATTTGTATTATCTAAACACGTAGGTGCCCTTGTCATGGTCCAGGACCCCAATGAGCTAGGTGTTCTGCAGACACAGAACAAAAAGACAGTGCCTGTCCCAAAGATCTTATAGTCTAAGCATAAAACTAGAGGCAGATGGATATAGACAGAGTGGGGAATGTAAGTAAACAATGAGACAGCACCAGTTAACATAGGCAGTGCTCACTGAACAAAGAGTTGCCCCATTCTTCTCCAGACAATGCTATAAGACATTTTAAAATGTTAGAAGTTATTCTCATAAATCTATTCCTTTGACCACTCCCCAGTACCCATGTCTGATTCCTTAACTCCCTTAATTAAGTTACCAGGGTAAATTACATTATCAATAAACACTTTTTGCAGGGAAGCTTACATATTTTAATCATAATGATGAAAGGAGCATTTGTTGGTACATTTAACCACTAGTTAAAGGCATGGTCCCAAATAGGATGATTAACAATTTAAACTCCTAAAAACTTGGTTTCTATTAGTAGGAATTTAGAAATGTGAATTATTATTAGCCAGCAGGTAAATTCAAAGATTTCAAATACCTTGTTTGAAGGGGGAAAAGGAACAGAATGAAAAAAAATGTAAATGAATACATAGTATTTAATTGGGCTTCATACTGGTTTTCTTTTCCTTTGAGATTGTTGTGTAAACACGTCAACTCATTACACAGTGTCAGTCTGCTGAATGTGCTCAAGGGAACTTCCTCCTTGAGCAAATAAGGAGAAATTGTGCATACTGTCCAATAGTCACACCTGTTCTTCCTCAAAATGAGCACTGAGATAAAACTTTCCTTCATGGACTTGAATTAAAGACGAACATGCTCAGCAGCTTTAAGCCCTGATCTACACTAGGACTTCAGGTCGAATTTAGCAGCGTTAAATCGATGTAAACCTGCACCCATCCACACAATGAAGCCCTTTATTTTCACTTAAAGGGCTCTTAAAATCTATTTCCTTACTCCACTAGCACTTAAATCGACCTTGCCGGCTCGAATTTGGGGTACTGTGGACACAATTCGATGGTATTGGCCTCCGGGAGCTATCCCAGAGTGCTCCATTGTGACCGCTCTGGACAGCACTCTCAACTCAGATGCACTGGCCAGGTAGACAGGAAAAGAACCGCGAACTTTTAAATCTCATTTCCTGTTTGGCCAGCGTGGCAAGCTGCAGGTGACCATGCAGAGCTCATCAGCACAGGTGACCATGATGGAGTCCCAGAATCACAAAAGAGCTCCAGCATGGACCGAACGGGAGGTACGGGATCTGATCGCTGTTTGGGGAGAGGAATCCGTGCTATCAGAACTCCGTTCCAGTTTTCGAAATGCCAAAAACTTTGTCAAAATCTCCCAGGGCATGAAGGACAGAGGCCATAACAGGGACCCGAAGCAGTGCCGCGTGAAACTGAAGGAGCTGAGGCAAGCCTACCAGAAAACCAGAGAGGCGAACGGCCGCTCCGGGTCAGAGCCCCAAACATGCCGCTTCTATGATGAGCTGCATGCCATTTTAGGGGGTTCAGCCACCACTACCCCAGCCGTGTTGTTTGACTCCTTCAATGGAGATGGAGGCAATACGGAAGCAGGTTTTGGGGACGAAGAAGATGATGAGGAGGAGGAGGTTGTAGATAGCTCACAGCAAGCAAGCGGAGAAACCGGTTTTCCCAACAGCCAGGAACTGTTTCTCACCCTAGACCTGGAGCCAGTACCCCCCGAACCCACCCAAGGCTGCCTCCTGGACCCAGCAGGCAGAGAAGGGACCTCTGGTGAGTGTACCTTTTAAAATACAATACATGGTTTAAAAGCAAGCATGTGAAAGGATTACTTTGCCCTAGCATTCGCGATTCTCCTAGATGTACTCCTAAAGCCTTTGCAAAAGGTTTCTGGGGAGGGTAGCCTTATTGCGTCCTTCATGGTAGGACACTTTACCACTCCAGGTCAGTAACACGTACTCGGGAATCATTGTAGAACAAAGCATTGCAGTGTATGTTTGCTGGCATTCAAACAACATCCGTTCTTTATCTCTCTGTGTTATCCTCAGGAGAGTGAGATATAATTCATGGTCACCTGGTTGAAATAGAGTGCCTTTCTTCAGGGGACACTCAGAGGAGCCCGTTCCTGCTGGGCTGTTTGCCTGTGGCTAAACAGAAATGTTCCCCGCTGTTAGCCACAGGGAGGGGGGAAGGTTGAGGGGGTAGCCACGCAGTGGGGGGAGGCAAAATGTGACCTTGTAACGAAAGCACATGTGCTATGTATGTAATGTTAACAGCAAGGTTTACCCTGAAAGAGTGTAGCCACTGTTTTATAAAATGTGTCTTTTTAAATACTGCTGTCCCTTTTTTTTTCTCCACCAGCTGCATGTATTTCAATGATCACAGGATCTTCTCCTTCCCAGAGCTTAGTGAAGCTTAGAAAGAAAAAAAAATGCACTCACGATGAAATGTTCTCCGAGCTCATGCTGTCCTCCCACACTGACAGAACACAGACAAATGCGTGGAGCCAAATAATGTCAGAGTGCAGGAAAGCACAAAATGACCGGGAGGAGAGGTGGCGGGCTGAAGAGAGTAAGTGGCGGGCTGAAGAGAGGGCTGAAGCTCAAATGTGGCGGCAGCGTGATGAGAGGAGGCAGGATTCAATGCTGAGGCTGCTGGAGGACCAAACCAGTATGCTCCAGTGTATGGTTGAGCTGCAGCAAAGGCAGCTGGAGCACAGACTGCCACTACAGCCCCTCTGTAACCAACCGCCCTCCTCCCCAAGTTCCATAGCCTCCACACCCAGACGCCCAAGAATGCGGTGGGGGGGCCTCCGGCCAACCAGCCACTCCACCACAGAGGATTGCCCAAAAAAAAGAAGGCTGTCATTCAATAAATTTTAAAGTTGTAAACTTTTAAAGTGCTGTGCTTAAAGTGCTGTGTGGCATTTTCCTTCCCTCCTCCACCACCCCTCCTGGGCTACCTTGGTAGTCATCCCCATATTTGTGTGATGAATGAATAAAGAATGCATGAATGTGAAGCAACAATGACTTTATTGCCTCTGCAAGCGGTGATAGAAGGGAGGAGGGGCGGGTGGTTAGCTTACAGGGAAGTAGAGTGAACCAAGGGGCGGGGGGTTTCATCAAGGAGAAACAAACAGAACTTTCACACTGTAGCCTGGCCGGTCATGAAACTGGTTTTCAAAGCTTCTCTGATGCATACCGCACCCTCCTGTGCTCTTCTAACCGCCCTGGTGTCTGGCTGCGCGTAACCAGCACCAGGCGATTTGCCTCAACCTCCCACCCTGCCATAAACGTCTCCCCCTTACTCTCACAGATATTGTGGGGCACACAGCAAGCAGTAATAACAGTGGGAATATTGGTTTCACTGAGGTCTAAGCGAGTCAGTAAACTGCGCCAGCGCGCCTTTAAACGTCCAAATGCACATTCTACCACCATTCTGCACTTGCTCAGCCTGTAGTTGAACAGCTCCTGACTACTGTCCAGGCTGCCTGTGTACGGCTTCATGAGCCATGGCATTAAGGGGTAGGCTGGGTCCCCAAGGATACATATAGGCATTTCAACATCCCCAACAGTTATTTTCTGGTCTGGGAATAAAGTCCCTTCCTGCAGCTTTTGAAACAGACCAGAGTTTCTGAAGATGCGAGCGTCATGTACCTTTCCCGGCCATCCCACGTTGATGTTGGTGAAACGTCCCTTGTGATCCACCAGAGCTTGCAGCACTATCGAAAAGTACCCCTTGCGGTTTATGTACTCGGTGGCTTGGTGCTCCGGTGCCAAGATAGGGATATGGGTTCCGTCTATGGCCCCACCACAGTTAGGGAATCCCATTGCAGCAAAGCCATCCACTATGACCTGCACATTTCCCAGGGTCACTACCCTTGATATCAGCAGATCTTTGATTGTGTGGGCTACTTGCATCACAGCAGCCCCCACAGTAGATTTGCCCACTCCAAATTGATTCCCAACTGACCGGTAGCTGTCTGGTGTTGCAAGCTTCCATAGGGCTATCGCCACTCGCTTCTCAACTGTGAGGGCTGCTCTCATCTTGGTATTCATGCGCCTCAGGGCAGGGGAAAGCAAGTCACAAAGTTCCATGAAAGTGCCCTTACGCATGCAAAAGTTTCGCAGCCACCGGGAATCGTCCCAGACCTGCAACACTATGCGGTCCTACCAGTCTGTGTTTGTTTCCTGAGCCCAGAATCAGCATTCCACAGCATGAACCTGCCCCATTAGCACCATGATGCATGCATTGGCAGGGCCCATGCTTTCAGAGAAATCTGTGTCCATGTCCTGATCACTCACGTGACCGCGCTGACGTCGCCTCCTCGCCCGGTATCGCTTTGCCAGGTTCTGGTGCTGCATATACTGCTGGATAATGCGTGTGGTGTTTAATGTGCTCCTAATTGCCAAAGTGAGCTGAGCGGCCTCCATGCTTGCCTTGGTATGGTGTCCGCACAGAAAAAAGGCGCGGAACGATTGTCTGCCGTTGCTCTGACGGAGGGAGGGGCGACTGATGACACGGCTTACAGGGTTGGCTTCAGGGAGCTAAAATCAACAAAGGGGGTGTCTTTACATCAAGGAGTATTTCAGGCAGGACTTCACGGAGGGTTCCAATAAGAAATGGTGCACCTAAGTTATTGTTCTTATTGGAACAAGGAGGTTAGTCTGGCCTCTGATTGATACATGGCTAGATTTACCTCGCTGCACCTTCTCTGTGAGTGACTGCAGTGTGACCTAGAGGAATGAGTCCCCTAAAAAGGGGAGGAGGCAAATGAGTACAAAACAAATCTGGTCTATTTCTTGTTTTGATCCACTCCATCTATCTTTTACATCTTTGGCTGGCAGCAGACGGTGCAGAAGGACTGCATGCCATCCACATCTCATGGCTGCTCGGCAGAAGATGGTACAGTACGACTGCTAGCCATCCTCATCTCTTGCCTGCCCGGCAGAAGATGGTACAGTACGACTGCTAACAATCCGTATCGCCTGCCTGCTCACCATAAGACGGTTCAATAGGACTGACTGCAGGACTAAAGAGAATGACCTGGTCAAGTCACTCCAAATTTAGTCCCTGCGCCCATGTCTGCCCAGGCGCTTCCAGCCGACGTGGCCAGGAGCACCTCAGACACAACGAGGACGACTACCAGTCGTATTGCACCGTCTGCTGCCAGAAGGCAAGGGGTTGCTGCTACTGTGTAGCAAAGCCGTACCGCGTCTGCCAGCACCCAGGAGACATACGGTGACGGTTACCTGAGCGGGCTCCATGCTTGCCGTGATATGGCGTCTGCACAGGTAACTCAGGAAAAAGGCGCGAAATGATTGTCTGCCCTTGCTTTCACATAGGGAGGGAGGGAGGGAACGGGGGCCTGACGATATGTACCCAGAACCACCCACAACAATGTTTTAGCCCCATCAGGCATTGGGATCTCAACCCAGAATTCCAATGGGCAGTGGAGAATGCGGGAACTGTGGGATAGCTATCCACAGTGCAACACTCCGGAAGTCGACTCTAGCCTTGGTACTGTGGAAGCACTCCGCCGAGTTAATGAACTTAATGCACTTAGAGCATTTTCTGTGGGGACACACACACTCGAATATATAAAACCGATTTCTAAAAAAACGACTTCTATAAATTCGACCTTATTCCGTAGTGTAGACATACCCTAAGAGAGAGTTTCAAATCTGGAACAGTAATATGCTAGAGAGGACTTTCCAGTTTCTGGAAAGTCTTATACTTCTTTGAGATTGCCAATCTCTCCCCACTAGACATGACAGTGGTAAAGTAAATATTCTGGTTTTGAAATATATCAGGTTGTACCAAGTGTCCAGCATTTCCAAGTAATACTTTGTGGAAGTACACACCTGGGTTTTTCTACAAAATCTTTTCTCACTCCCTCTTTCAGATTACATGGGTGGATGTCAACATACTATATCCTATTTTTGCTATGATGTCTGGCACACTTGTCTCTTACGTACAGTATCAATAGGTCTGTATCAAGTTCACAGCCATGAAAAACATGTCACGGACTGTGATATCTGGTCCCCCACCCCCCTGTGAAATCTGGTCTTTTGTGTGCTTTTATCCTATACTATACAGACGAAATCACAGTTTCTCAAATTGGGGGTCCTGACACAAAAGTGAAGTGCAGGGAGGTCACACAGTGATTTTAGGGAGGATCGTGGTATTGCCAACCTTACTTCCACACGGCCTTCAGAACTGGGTGGCCAGATAGTGGCGGCTGTTGGCTGGGCGCCCAGCTTTGAAGGCAGCACCCTGCCAGCAGCAGCGTAGAAGTACAGGTGTCAGGGTATGGCATTGCCACCCTTACTTCTGTGCTGCCTTCAGAGCCAGCCCTAACCCCTATGATTACAACACTGTGAAATTTCAGATTTAAATACCTGAAATCATGAAATTTACTATTTTTAAAAGCCTATGACCATGAAATTAACCAAAATGGACCATGAATTTACTAGGGCCCTAATTATGGAGTTTTGGGGTGGAGGGGTTGTAAGATCTTTGGGGCAGAGACTGTCATTTGCTTTATATTTGTATAGTGCTTAGCATAACGGGGCATTGACCATCTTGGCCTGTAGGCACTCCCATTATAAGTGTTAAATAATACTCTGGATTGTTTTCAGGACGTATTAAAGCAATCACTTCCTTTGTCAAAAGTTGTTCCCTCCTTCTTTGGTTACAGTTTTGGGAAAATAATTTAAATGGGGGTAAATAACAGACTAGCCAATTCTAATCTGAACGAGAGCCTTTATCTTCTTTCCCCTCTGGGTTTATCCCCCTCTTGCCTATGCTGCTAGTCTGGCTCATTGGTTGCTGCAAGAAGCTGCACTGCTGGAACACTAGGCCTCTCACAAGCTAACAGGGAGGAAATTGGGAGTCCCTTCTTAAAATAGTGGCAGCAAACCAATGACTTGGGAAAACTTTAAAATATATCAGATTAACATGTGAAATCTGTTCTGATGTTTTCTCAGGTGACATCAGTGATTGCGGTAGGCTGGGAAAGCTAAACAGCACTAATACTGCAGTTGTCTCCCAAGTTTTAAAATGTTGGTGTCACGGCTCTCTGCCTCAGTTTCCCCAATTGTTTAATGAAGATAAAAATGCCTGTCTTCCAGGGGGTGTTAATGAGACTAAATCATTAATGTTTAAAAATCTTTGCAATCCCCTCATGGGAAAATGATATAGAACTGCAAAGTATCATTATTAAGGTAGATTACATGTTGCAGTTTTCCATCATAGACCCAGTTTCCTGGTCGAGGAAACAGTTTTGCTATGTTATCAAAGGAGTTGTCTTACAGAGGTGGATTCCTGATTATGCACAATACTCATTTTCCAACTAACTCATGGTATGCAATAACTTAGCCTGTCCTGGGGCTATTAGGTTGAATATTAGGAAAAACTTTTTCACTAGGAGGGTGGTGAAACACTGGAATGCATTACCTAGGGAGGTGGTGGAATCTCCTTCCTTAGATATTTTTAAGGTCAGGCTTGACAAAGCCCTGGCTGGGATGGTTTAGTTGGGGACTGGTCCTGCTTTGAGCAGGGGGTTGGACTAGTTGACCTCCTGAGGTCCCTTCCAACCCTGATATTCTATAATTCTATGATTCTATTCAGACATCATGTTCAATGAACCATCTGTGGGAAGGGCCTCAAAAAGGCCAGCTGCCTTCAACCAAAGTAGTACTTTCTATTTTATTAGACTTATCACACCCACTTCATATTCCTGGTTATAAAACACATCTGAGTACCCCTATAAACTATCTAAAAACCAAATGTGAAACTTTCCCATAAATCCCTATGTCTTCATCCTGGATCAGCTATTTAAAAGGACTAAATTCTAATTTCAGTGGGAGCCCCTGTCTTCTTTCCCCTCTGGATTTATTCCCCTCTCTCCCCTGCTGCTAATTTGGCTCATTCCTCTGGCCTCCTGATACACCTGGTGCATAGAGCCAAAACCATGCATTTCCCCAAAGGTATTTGAGTGACTTCAGCCTCAGAACAACTGTAATTCCCAAAAGCTTGTGGGTAAAGCAAGTGCTTCTTGCTACCTGACATCACGAGCAATTATACTTGGATACAAGTTCTGTGATTAATAGACCAATACGCCAACCTGTCACAATATGCATTATCCTCATTATCCTGGAATCTAACTGACACTTCACAATGGATAATCTTGAAGTACAAATCCTCATCATAGGGAGCCATGATATTAACCCACAGATTATGTTTGAATTCTTTTGGATTATGTACAAAAACAGAGCATTTAGGGCAAGATTTTCAAAAGTGTCTAAGGATTCGGTGTGCCTGAATTTTTGGATGTCCAACTTGATGCATCTTAAAAGATCTAAACTTTATAAAGAGGTGTACAACTGATCTCTGAAAATCAGGCTCCTTTTCACAGATTCATAGATTACTGTAAAAAGAAAAGGAGTACTTGTGGCACCTTAGAGACTAACCAATTTATTTGAGCATGAGCTTTCGTGAGCTACAGCTCTGATGAAGTGAGCTGTAGCTCACGAAAGCTCATGCTCAAATAAATTGGTTAGTCTCTAAGGTGCCACAAGTACTCCTTTTCTTTTTGCGAATACAGACTAACACGGCTGTTCCTCTGAAACCTGTCATAGATTACTGTGAACATCTAGTCTGATCTCCTGCCTTACACAGCCCTTGGATTGTCAACCAGTAATTGCTGCATTAAGCCCATACCTTGTGATTGAGCTGAAGTATATTATTTTAAAAAGGCATTCAAAGTGTCTTAAATTTGGCACCCAAAACCAAAAACACCCTAACTCACTGGTAACATCTAAAAATCTTGCCTTTAAGACTTTGTTTATTAGACAGCACCCTGACAAACATCATATAAGTTTATAAGTAGTGAGCCAGCTTTCAAAGGTTTGCGGCACCTTCAACAGAATTGAGAGCTACGTTTCCGGCCAGAAAGCAACTTCAGAGCTCTATAGGTAGTTGAATTTGTCAGCTGATGCCTCAGTGATGTTTGTGAACCTTTAAGTGAATATTTTCCACACAGTTCAGGAGCCTGTGTGTCCTGGCTCGAAACTCCTTGGCAATCTGGCCATGGCCAAATCTGATACTACAGATGGGCAAGATGTGAATACTACCACCACTTCCTGATACAGAGCTCCATTTTTGCTTTTTGACCCACACTTCTCCCTACTGTCTTCTCTGTAGGTATCTTCCACATCTTCTTCCACTTGATTGCTCTTTACTGTGGAGAAGGATCTGCTTTTGTGGTTGTACTGCCAGACCTCAAGATAGCCACTACCACTAGTCTTGCTCAACTGGACCAGTCCAGCCGAAGCACTGATCGGTTCCAGCTGCTGTGTGCTGTCTCACTGCCTGACTACTAAAGAGATGACTCATCATGCAGAGAGTACAATGTGAAGCCAATGGAGATGCCGGTAGCTTCTGAAGGAACTGATGGAAGCTCCTTGCTTGGGATATTTAAAACTGGACTGGAAAAATGCTAGACAATTACTGTAAAGAACAATCCTGTACTGGCATGGAGATGGAGTAGACTAAACAGTTTCTTTTTTTCATTTTAGCTCCATAATTACACTGCTCTAGACCTCAGAGCTCCAGTGATGGACCAAGGAGGTACTTGGCTGCATAAGTATGTAGATGGTTTTTGACCATGGGGCATTTTAAAAGCACAGAGAGGAAGAAGAATGTTGTTGCTGCACGTGCAGGGGACGAGAGAACTCCTGTCTGAACTATTGGCCAGCAGCCAAAATCCTGTGGGATCCATGCAGCACTTAAATCACACAGTTGCAGCCCTCAGAATACCTAGGAGTAATTAAATAGGCTGGTCCAGCTGAGCTAATCTCCTCCTGATTTCCAAAGCAAACCTGCTCCCCAGTGAAGACAGGAAGCAGTACTGCAGGTGAACGCTCCTATATTCTCATCACTGTAAAAAGGAAACATGGCCCTTAATGTGTAAGAAGATCTAACTTTGGGGTTCTCTAGTGCAAAATATCATATTTCCAGATTTGTTTTTAAAGACCTGCTTTCAAAAATGCCACCAAGGTCTCTACTCCTTCAGAAACACTTAAACATATCTTAAGACATGAATGCTGGGTTTTTTTATACATAAAATACCTGTTTAAATGTTAGAAATACTTTTTGTATGTGAAACAAACAAAGTGTTAGGATTTCAAGTTTCTAAATATGTTGTATCAGTTGAAGGGGATTTGAGACAAAAACAACTGGGTTAGAGTAACAAATCCCACACACTCTTGTAGTTATGGGAATAATGTGTTTTGTTCCATCAATATGTCCACTTTACATTATTCAGCACAAAGCTTTGTGAAATAAGAATCATGGGAATATCACAATATAAAGGAAAAAGGTACAAATAACAGCTTCATAAACCGAGCAATGTACATAAATAAATCATGTAGATGGGGGCAGTTTGCTTAGCTAGCAAGAAACAAAATATGGAAAATCTGCTTGTTAAACAATAACCACAGAGTGTGCTTTTATGATGTTTTTTTCACCACAGTAATTCATATTAGAGATAGAAGCAGTTGCATGTTAAATAAAATCATTCAGCATTGTTCTCCTCGCATTACAAAGAGCTGACTTATGTTATTTTTAGATGCCTCCCATTAGAAAGTAAATATTCCTCTGATGCTATACGTTTCACAAAATTTAATAAAGATGAACTGTAAATAAAGTCACAGGGAGATTTCAGACAGTTTTATTAGCAGATTGTTGAAAAGAAAAAGAAAATTAAATACAATAACAGTAAACGTGGTTCTCACATTGAAACCAGGCTCAAATAACTAGGCTACCATAGAAAAATTTCCAATTCTTGCATTATGATGTAAAAACAGATTTTTGTACAGATTTTGTACAACAAAATTCGTAATAACCTTTTATCATTTTTAGAAAACTTTAAATATATAGATAAAAATAGACAATTTTCATAGGTCCTACATGAAGATGAGAATGTTCTGTTCCAAGGGCTTGCATAGAGCGCAAATGTGGTTATAATATAGAACAACTAGACATTAATATCTTTAAGATTTCAAAAGCATATAAACAATACCATGAGCACACTTTTTCATCATAATCTATGCAAAAACAAACAAACAAACAAAGAAAAAACAAAACAAACAAAGAAAAATCCCAGCAACCCAAAACTTGTGTAACTGAAGAGGGGCAAAAGTTCAACTGACAGTTAACATTTCATGAATTGTAATATTTACACCATTTTATTAAGCTCTTAATATCCATCTTATAAATTGTTTCCCCCTTAATCCTTAACATTTCCATTTATGTACCAAGCCAAACACTGAGGCATTCCTAAAGGTCTTGAAAGTATATACTGTAAAACTATTAAACTGACTTACAGGTGACTCTATGCAAGGAGCAGAGCAATGGCAGATGCTACTACATATTTCAGTTGTCGGCTTTAATTCTTTTTCAGATATGAATGATTCTAAAGCTTGCCACAGTCCATCAAAATTTACATCTGTTAACCCTTTAAAGACTGCATATGAAAAAAGTGGTGTACAGAATCTCTGAAGTGTTCAAGCAACTATGAAAGAATCATGATTAAAAAACAATGTTGCTATAAAGTATTTGGTAACAATATTTAACGAAAAATATTGCTCGATATTTCTTTTAAAAAATTACCATGATGTGAACTTGTATATACAACTTTTCTATTGTTAGAAAAGGATTGTGGTGGCCTAAATAAGAGTGTATCAGCATGGCAAGGAAAGACCTACAAACCATCGAAGCACAGAGCTAGAGTTTACAAATCTTTAGATTTTTTTTTTTTACTTTGATAAAATAATATCCAATCAGAACTATTTTGTAAAGGAGAATTTTCTTAAGTTAGGCATCTTAGACATTTAAGTTTCTGATATGTTTCCATGTAATAAATAACATTTTATATGCATACAGTATGACAGATGAAGAAAGCATAATCACAAAACTTACAGTAACAATGCTGATTCACAAAATCAGTCTTTAAAGGGGTAACTTAAAATTATGCAAAGCAAGGAACGTAATGTAAGTATGTAATAAGCAGTGTGTTGCAGCTTACTTCCAGTTATCAGCACAAAGGTGAAAACACATTGTAGCTTTCATAAAGACAGTGAAAATAACACATAACCACCCTTCCCTAAGATAAGGTGAGGGAAGAACAATAGACTTCAACTGTATCACTCAGCTCTACGTGGTATTGGACTGATACATCAAGTGTTTGTTAGGTTTTCTTTTTAGCAACATTGACGTAATATGACATTAACATATAAAAATATTTCTGGCGTTTTGACTCGCTGCTCAGCCACAGTCCATTCTTAAAAGTGCTGTTTCAGGGCACTAACCAGGGATCAATATACAAATAAAAGTGGCTGATACGGAATTCTGATTCATTACCAGATGCTTAAGATCTCATTCATTAATACTGTGACTCCAGGACAAATATTTACATGCCTGCATGCGTTAAAACTAGAAAGGCGTCTTTCTGACAAACAGGGTGACAAAACATTATCTAAAATGTTCATTTTCCTAAACGCTAGTATTCTACTGCATACATAATACCTTCCTGGTGTGGTTTGTGTTTATATACTGTACACGTGACCAACAGTTTGAATAAGAATCAAAGTCTTTTTTTTCCCCATAAACCCCTGCCAGTTTAGAATGAGAAATTATTACTCGTTTTATTTTTTTTTATGTTTATTTTAGGAAAAGAGAACAGTGAAACAGTTTTGCTTACATTCAGCATTTCTTTTCTCTTAGACAAAATTTCATTTTACTTCATGTGGTCTAGCATCCATGTGTTGGTCTCCTGGAAAGCATGTGGAAAAAAAGTCTTTAGAAGAAAACCCACGTTCACAGAGTTTGAAAATTGAATATAACAGGTTTTTTTTTCCTTTTCCTTTTTTTGTCGGAATCCTCTTATGCCCCCATACAAGTTTACTTCTGAGCTGACTTGCTGGTTTAGGTATGACAAAACAGTCTGTAAGTGTAGGTGGATACTGCTGGAAGGATTGTTTGATGTGCTCAAATACAGAATCATCAGAGGAGGACAGAGTTTTCATTCCATTAAAAAGGGAATGCTAGGCCTTGTTCTGACTGGTCTGTAACTTTGTATACAAGGGTCCAATAGCAAAGCTGCAGTTTTTGACTGTAAGAAGAGTGAAACTTGTACATTTACAAACATTCTCTAGGTCTCTGGCTTGAGCCACAGGTGATAACCAATGGAGAACACTCTTGCAGAATGCTTTAAACTTTTGAAGAACATTGATACACAAAGTTAAGGAAGTTGCCTTGAAAACACTTTGTTTTTGTAGAACTTCCAAATAGTGAACGTCTTTCTGCAAAGTTCTTTACCGTAGCACAAATCGCTTCTGCAGGAAAAATTCAGTACATGACGGTAGTTTTCAAATAAAGTCTTCCATCTAAAATAAGAAAAGAAATATTTTCTTTAAATATTCATTCCCACACTGTATCAACGTAAATAACAGTTACTTTGTAAAATGGATAAAATTTCATGCACTATAAAGCTATTTTAAATGAGCAATGTTATCAAGAAATCTGTTGACCTTTCACTGATGTAGCATCACCTATATGAATTCAAAATTAACTCCATCGACAGTTACATACAGTTTGCAAGCTTTGGACACTGCAACTAATTCTAATACCCGTAAAGCTTTTATATATGCTGCATTCATATCAATGCACAGAGTAGGAAAGTGGGTGGAGCTTCTGTGCATGTGTTTTTACTGATATGCAAACTTAACTGAGTACTACTGAACAGCAATTACTTCCTTCATGGCTACAGAGCAAAAATATTCCTGCATGCAACCACGAGTATTCCCATCACTTAAACGCATAAGCTTATAACTTATGCTTTAGCTGTGTTGTTAAATATACCATGTAATGCATTGTGCACATTTGTAGCTATTTATATAGAACCCAGGCTAGGGTATTTAATCTGTATCAGTGAGTCTTTTCTCCCATAAGTGAGATTAACTAAACCATTACTATGTTAAAGATGCAATCATATCTCTCAACTTTTACCATCCAACAGAGAAACAGACATTCAAGTGGTGGGGAACCATGAGTAATAAATAATAAATTATTTGAGTCAGTAACACTAGAAATAGAAGCACTGGGATGCATAGAGCCTTTTGCCCAAAAGTATTGTAACCTGATTTATAAGTATAAAGCAAAACCTCCTGCTTTATGAGTTCAAGATGTAAAATATACAGCTCTATGTATATGCATATTTCAAAAGGGGAAATACACAAGCTCATGGGATCATTCTTACTATGATGTCCTGTGTGGTAAAAAGTGCAGGTTCTCTGGCTCTAAACTACTGAGATTAAGGCAAATTGTGCAGCACATTAATCATGCACAATGGATAATTATAAAACACCCAACCTTACCATGAACCTCAGAGCAGTACGCTACACATCTGTATTTGAAGGCACATGCAGCACAGAAGTCCTTTCGGTTCAATAGACCAACAAGTATTTGCAACATATTTTTCCAATTCAACCTGGTTAATCTGAATTAGTCTGTAAAGTTCACTTTAGGAAAAATTAAGGTCAACAATTCAGTGCAATGCAGATTTACTGATAACCAATGAAGTCTATTAAATGCTCAGACAATTGCATAAAACACCTACAACAGTAAAATGATCCTACTATAAATACTGAGAGAAACAAAGAGAAGCTTCCCTGAAGAACAGCTGAAATTATAACACAAATGTAACTGACCATATTCTGTCCTCAATTACACCCCTTCTAACCCCATTGCCAAGCTTCTGTGGTGGCTGCACTCAGTACTAAAGATGTCTAAAGCAGTACTAAAGCTAAGTACCTCTGTAGGAGAATTACTCTATAGTATATACCAGCATTTTTGATCACTTGAATGAGTGCATACTAATGAGTGCTAAGCATAACTCCTCAGCCTAAACATTAAGGTAACCTAAATTCAGTGACTTATTTGACTATACTTGGTCTCTACATGTTTTTTAAATAAAAGGTTTAGTTTCAAATATTCTCAATTAAAATATGTCTGTAGGATGCTGAACTCTTCTACCGCTAGCATGAAACAAAGGATATGTAGACAACAGCGGTCCATTTAAAAAAAGCATTGCTTAAGGCTTAAGGCACTGAAGTCAATGGGACATTTTTTAAATGGGAGCAGGAGCAGCCCTTGCATTTTCCATCTAAAGTCAACAAAAGACAATATTGATGAAGGTCTTAAAAAAACTCTGTCTCCTTTACAAAGTCGAACACATATTTGTTTCTAAAACTTGCTACCTTCTAAGATTTGATGGATATGTATGATAAAATATAAACCTCAGTGTTCCTCAACCAGCCTAACAGTGGATCATGAAATGTGACGTTAAATACCTTTATATTGATAATGACCTTAGAATGCTATATGTGAACTAAATATCTGATCTAATCCTATTGTTAGGTTCCTTATAATACACCTATATCCTCCATAAACTTGTTTGACTAATTCTCCTAACAGATGGACAAATATAGCAACCATTAAATATGTCAGCTGTAAAATATATGCCACCTGCCATGGTTACTGTAGATTAGGCACTTTGAAGATTAAATCATGCTTAGTAAGATTTTAGCCGTTTCCAGAAATTGCAAAATATTTTATTTATTTTTATAAAATTCATAAAAGAAGGGATAAGATACAAAAATGAACAATATTTTCTTTAGGAACTTCACTTTGAAAAATATAATACCTATGCCAAGGTACTCTTCTCAAGAGACTGCTCATGGTAAACTTACAAGCAGGAGAAAGAGAAGGAGTTTTTGTAGGTTTTATGTTCTTCTCCAAGTACACATGCTGTGCATAGCAAATAACCTCATGAAACTACATGTAAAGAACAAACAGGCAAATCACTCTCCACGTCAGGGACGTGGTGACATCAAACCACAAGAGCAAATGTTGAGTGATCTGTCAGTTGCTATAGCTTCACATTATGATCTAATATAGCTGATCTAATACTGTACTTATATCCTCTTCTCCCCTTTCCTTTCCTCAGATTACCCCCTCACATCCCGCACAGGTCTCACCTCTCCTTTCTCCAAGCTCCTCTCTCTAAGCTCCAACTGAAGTGACTGGAGCCTACCAATGCTGTTATCAAAGTGATCTTGGCCTTATGAAGGTGCTGACAAAATTCCTGTATGGACCCCACTGGAGTGTTATCATTAGTACGGTTTCCTAACTCAGAGGAGCATACCACAAAACCCATAAAACCTGATAGCTTAACAGTGCCTTGCATGTACATTATAGTTTATTGATTTAGTATATGTAGATTTTATATACAGGCAAACAAAGATATTGTGTATATGATTAACACACATATAGTATATCCTCCCAGAGACAAATATATAGAAATAAACTCTACCGATTTTGCTTATTGCTCTATGTACATATCTGTAAAGATGGAATGTATTTTTGTCACTATGAATACTGTTTTCACAAGGTACTGCACAACACTAGAGATATGCATGATATAAATACACAGTAATACTTCCCACTCTTAATGTTCAAATATAAAATACAAATTAGGAAAACTGTGATAACTTGCTGAGTAAAAGCACTTATAATTAGCAAAATTTAACTATGTTTGAATTGGTCTCCTGTAAATGTCAATGTTCAGCAAGCTTGAGTTACAAAAAGGAGCTTGCACAATGTGAAAGTGCCCACTCTCTTAACACTCATATTTGTTTTTGTTTGTGGGGGATGTGACAGGAGTTATAGTCTGGGCAAGGAAGTATTTAATTGTTTTTAAAAAAATATTTTTAATTAAAATGCATCTTGAGGTTTTTTAATAAACACACCCAAATAGTTACAAGGTCAGAAATGTCATGGACAAAAAACAGTTTTGACCTAACACTTGAAAAGGGTGGAGGGTGAAAGGGGGGGGGGGGGGTTTGAAGCAATACATATGCATGAAATGCATCCCCTTTGAGAAGTAAACTGGGGAACATTTACATTCACACTTGTGTAATGTGTGTAACATTTAGCTTCTGGGGCTCTAAAAATTTTGCTGGATAAAATGCAACTGTATTACAGTGTTATTTCTGTTAACATATGCAACTGTAAAAATGTAAAATCTATACGACATTTCAAGTGTAGCTTTGGGTTGCAATGAAAATAAATAAAATAATCCCGCAGTTAAATCAATGTCAAGTAGAATGTAGTGTGCAAAAGAGAATGAACCACTGTTGGGATGAACCACCCAGGCTCTTTGAGACCAGAATCTATTGTGTATTACTGATACTACAGTGATGGCTGCACATTATAGAAATGTGCATATTAAAGAATGACCATCATTATTCTAGTAAAAGTACCCTGCAATCCTGGTTACAGCTGTGGTTTGTGAAAATCCATGAGTCCACATCCATGGCTCTGGTGCCACACCTGAACTCTGTGGATTACCAATCAGCCAATTATCATCAATAGAGGGCTACCAAGCAAACTCTTTTGTGGTGATAGGATGAAGCCTTTGCAAATGGATGAAGACTGTTCTGGCTATGGGAGTAGGCAGAAGATATCTACAGCGTTTGACCAGAGAAGACGTAGGATCTATTCCCAGCACTACCGCTCATCATCTTTGGACAAGTAATTTCATCTCTCTGCACTTCTGCTTTCGTTTAGTCTTCCTTTTCTTTTTAGATTGCAAAGAATTTGCGGGCAGGGACTGTCTCTTACTGACTCTGTACTGTGCCTAGCACAACAGGTCCCAGACCTTAGCTCAGGTCTCTAGAGAATACCATAATAAAAATAATAAACTAACACATCACCCTGATTCTATTTTAACTGAAATTATAGATTTTTCTAATAGTGCTAAAACAAAATCCATTTGAAGGCCACTTTCTTTAATGGCAGTTGAAATGAGCTGAGCTCAGAAAGCAAGCACAAGCTCTTTGCATGCCAAATACTACCATAGAACCACAGGCCCAAACCTTGGCTCTCATTGAAGTCACTGGGACTGTTACATTGAAGTTCAATGGATGCAGGATCAGGCCCATTGCAACTGCATTCTGAATACTTTCAAAAAATGTCAATTTTGATTCTAGCCAGCTGATGTAACTACAATACATTTCTCCCTCTCTCTACAAATAAGGCGGCATGCAGGCAAATGAACTATCACACCAATATAAGTTAATGTAACACACTTGTTGTGACTTAAGAGTCATTATGGTTTTTTTGTCCCCAACATTTTATACACTGCAGTACTAGACTGCAAAACATCATGATCCATCCTCAGTTCAATATATTAAAAGAAATAAAATATTTGTGACATAAACTGGTGCTACTTTTATTTACATAAAAGAAAAGATGCTCACTTGAGCTAAAGAACATAACAAATTTTAATTCCTGTTAGGAAGTAGCTTTATTGAAAATAGCAGCTATTTTCTCAGAAGTTATTTCCAGGGACCTGTAATTTAATGAGGTTTATCCCTTTCAAGGGACAGTTGTACATGCATGCCTGAATGCACACAACCTCTTCAGCCCAGAGCTGATAAAAGCACCAGCAAGCCACAGCTCAAGCACTTTTAAATTATATTACTGTTTGGTTTATTTGCTTTAATAAGATGGGGCAAATGAGAATCACAGTGTACTTCTAACCTTTCATTCAACCTGATGTTTTAATCATTTGGAGGAAGAAGTAATAATAATAAAGAACGGCAAACAAATGGTAATGATTCATGTGATGTTTGACAAGAAGGCAATGGTAAGTCAAAAGAAACACAAACATATTGCAACAGATGGAAAGGATCTGAATCAAATTGTAATTCTTCTTTGAAAAACTTAAAAGGAAGCAGGTAATTAAGGGTGAAATCTAGTTTTGCCTACTCTTCATATATTTTATTTAAAATGCAGACAAAAGAAGATGTATTTACCATAAAAGCAAGAAGGCCCCAAAGTGGGAGTCTGATGGTTTAACCATGGGGAAACCATTTATGATGAGAGTGATGTTCATTCAAAGACCACAAAATCTCACAGAGAGTATAATCCTGGCGTTTCTAAAGTGAGTTCAGTTCATCATATGTGGCTAATTATTAATCTTTACAAAAATAACATGCCTAGAATGGAAAAGACTCCTCATGGGTACAAGATCATCAATAACACTGAAGCCCTTCTATAGGAATCAGGTGGGGGTCAACTGAGGGAGCTGAGATGCAGGTCGTCACACTACTGCATGCCAATAAGGTGGTCTATACGCTAACCCAAAATGGTTGGTGAGGAGACAGGCAGGTCAAAGATTGATGTGCTGATTACACAGCATGAGTACCCATGCCCTGTCAAGAAAATAGGACTGAGGAAAAGGGGGCAGGGCCAGAGTGTAGCCTGCTCAAGAGTTGAGGCTGGTGGATTTCTCTGAAAAAAATCAATGTTTTCCCAGGTTTTATGCAGAGATCAGAGCTGGCAAAAGGCCTAAGTAGACTGAGCAATTGCTTAGGGCCTGGAGCAGCTCAAGGTGGTCCCCTATTAATTATTAGTATGTGTTTTGTCTGGGGAGACCCCAAAATATTTCTGCTTAGGCCCCGCAATGGGCTAGTACAGCCTCTGGCAGAGATAGATTATTTTCACCCAGCATGTTCAATAAACTCATGCAAGCATGAATGTACTTAAACATACTGAGATAAATGCTACCCCAATTTGCCTTCTGTACAATGCCACTGAATTCTATACATTACTTCCAAATTTAGCCCTTTGCATACTGTGAGTAATGACATATTTTTAATTTTTCTCCTCAACATTCACTTACAGGTATCGTTGTGCTACCATTTCATGTAAATATGCAGTCGAGTGAGATTTTCATATTTATCTTTTTGAACTAAAGATTTTATGCTTAAGATGTTTAAATTTTGCATCCAAATTGCCAGAGATTAAAATACAAAATGGAAAAATATCCAGTGAGCTGCCTCAGTGTTTGTAGTTTCTTTGAATATTAAAGTGAAATCTCCAGTATTTCAGGATCTTCTCCTTTCAACAGTTTTCCCATATATTTTCATTGTTTATATTTTTTTCAATCACCTCATAATCACATTGGATATTATGAGAGCAAGCAAAAGGTCAAAAGTCTGATTAGTAAACTAACAATTCCATTAAATATCTGCACATATCTCCTATTATTTAAAGATCATCCAGATGACACAGATCTTGCATTTTAAGTACACAAAAGACCCTGATGTGGCAAAGTGAGAAATTTGTTTTTTAAAAAGAAGATACAAAGCAATAGTACACTATCTTATTATTGCTTTGTGAACTCGGCTGCAGTTTTTCTGTTTGTATAAGCAGAAGAAAAGGACTTACAGGAAACAGAAATACAAGAGAATTAATTACTTTCAATCACTGAACCTGCATCTCTAGGCACTACATTCTGGTCACTTCTCTTAAAAAAAACCCAACACTGAGGAATTCTCTGTAAAACCCTGTAATAGCATGAAGTTAATGCTAACTATTATAAGTTTGTGACCCTGCACAGCTTATTGTGATTAACTCACTTTGTGTCACAGTGGAAATAATTCTTATGCTGATCAATTTCACAAAAGTTCTACATGACATATATTAGTCAGATTTAAGTTCCAAATAAACAAATGCCTTACTTGCTATGATGCTTTCAGAAGTACAAAAGCACAAAGTTATTTTTAGCAGAGCAGCAAGCAATCTTGGACTTGTGACTATTAGATGCTGAAAAGTCTGAGCATCAGAATGGGTCTCTGTCTGAGGCTATGGGTATGTCTATACGACCCGTCGGATTGGCAGGCAGCGATTGATCCAGCAGGGGTCGATTTATCATTTCTAGCCTACACATGACAAATCGACCCCCGAGAGCTCTCCCATCAACTCCTGTACTCCACCGCCGCTAGAGGCTCAGGTAGAGTCAACGGGGGAGCGGCAGCTTTCGACTCACCACAGTAAAGACACTGCGGTGAGTAGATCTAAGAACGTCAACTTCAGCTACATTATTCACATAGCTGAAGTTGCATAACCTAGATCGATCCCCCCCTTCCCCAGTGTAGATCAGGCCGATGTCTCCACTACTGCGGGATCGATGCTGCTTTGATCTATGCACCGGGAGTCGATTTAGTGGGTCTAGTGAAGACAGCCTTAAGCCATCACCTGCCTTAATAAATCCTATTGCTCCAAAACCTAAGACATAAAAATAGATCTTGAACCAGGTCAGGAGGTGGATGCAGGGCTGGTGGGTTAGTAACAAGGCTGGAGCAAGGTTAAAGTAAACAACAGACAAGGCTGGAGCAAGAACTGGATCAAGGGCAGACTGGAAGCCTAGGGAGTCTGTCACACTGTGAGGTAGCAGGAGGGTTCCTAGCCTAGTTTGTGTTGTTGCACAAACTATCTTGAGGCTCTGGCCAGGTCAGAGAAATATCTGTGCCTGGGAGTCACATGACCCAGGCCTGGCACAGGGATAGACTACTTCAGCATGCCTGAAGGCTGAGTCACTGCAGGAACTGTTGGAGGGGTGAATCATGGCACCTACTGAGCATCTGGGATCCTCGCACCCACCCACATCAAAAGCCCCTCCCCCAGCCTAAGGGGAAAAGTGATGGAATCCAGAACTCAAATGAGTTTGGGGGACAACTCTGCTTCTCATGGCATCCAGGAAGCCGGAGGAAGTCTGCCCAGATACATGACCGACGGGAGGAGCAAAACAGGCCTCACAGTCGCCGAGCACCTCCTCGTCCAACATCCTCCTTCTGGTATGAGGGATGCCCAGCATCAGGAGAAGGTTGATGAGAAGGTTTTGTGACTTCATGGGGCCATGGATGAGCTGTGGAAAGAGCAGGAGGTGCAAGGAAAAGTGCAGCCAGAACCTAAGGAGAAGGCTCTGGAGGAGCTGGAATAGGAGCTGCAACCTGGCACACTCAAGGTAGAAGTGCGCAAGGGTCTCCTTCACACCACAAAAGGGGCAAATGTCAGGGGAGGGGGTGAACTGAGCCAGGTACATGCCCATGCTCATGGTTCCGTGGAGAAGCCGCAAACTAATATACCTGGTAGACCAGGGGACCAGGGTGGAATACGGACTGGCCCACCAGGGCTCCTCACCCTCCACTGGTGGTGGGAGGTTCTGCCACTTGGTGTCAGGGTAGGACATGAGGGTCAGGAAGTGAAGGGTATGGAGCATGAGTGCGTATAACTGTTTCCTAGAAACAGTTTGGAAATGGACTGGCTACATGTCACGCAACTGCTTTGGCTGCTCTGGAGGGACAGCCAGGTGGGCTCATGGGGCAGGAGCCCGACGGCATGAGTCATGGTAGCTGAGTGAGAAGCCCTGGTCTGGCTGTGGGTTTGCCTGGTTTGTATCAGGACTCCTGATACTGATTTGGCTTATCTATGGACTCTGACCTCAGTTCTGACCCACAGCCTATCCCTGGACCTGGCTCCAGCACTGCCCTTGGCTCGGACCCAACCCTATGTCCGGCTTCGACCACCACTCATGCCACCAGGTCTGATTGCCTGGAACCACAGCTTGACAACTAACCCCTGGAACTGGTTCCTTCAAAGTAACCAAGCAAATCTAAAAGCGTGTGATACAATATATAGTAAATACCATTAACACCATTATCTAAGAGAGAAACTACTGTTTTGATAGTTTCAAACTACACTCTTTCCTTAACACAAAGAACTGGGGCACCAACAGGATCATTTTCCCACTTTCTTTCATGCTCATTTATTAGGATGGCATTGAAAATTCTCCATAGGTTGATGCCCATTTCAATAGGATATAGCTATTTAAAGAAGGATTTAACTTTACTGCTCACACTAGCTGTTGTATATCAACTGTGACGCAAGCAACCATATTCTGACATCAATACTACATTAGCACCACTGTTTTCCTGAATTTACAACTATACTTGCTTTCATTTGTGTGCCAACAAATAACTGTCCTATATAAAACATGGAAATAGAGTCACATTAGGTTGTAAAACAGATATATTGCATTGCAGGAAGCTTATGGAAAATCCATTAAGGTTGCATGGGATGTCAAAACATATGTGAAACACGCATGCTGCGTTTAGATATTCTGTATGAAAAAAAGCTTATGGAAGACAATAGCAGCAGGCAATCAGCTCCAGAACAAGAGTCAAGGTGACAGAAACCAAACTACAAGTCATGCCCTAAGAAATGAGCAATGAACTAAAGTCACCCATAATCCTGACTACAAAATAGAAACACAAATAGATCTTAATCAAGATCCTGGGGGTCAGCATGCGCGACATAGCTGAAAAACTGGAAAAAACAAAAACAAAAAACAAAGCAGCCCATTAATCCTGATGAAGGCTTCAAATTGAAAGATGTGTGTATGGTTTAACTTGGTAGTCAAGCCATTAAGCAAAGCGTGTTTCTTTTACTGCTATATTGAATGAAAAATTCTACATTTCAAATTGAAGGGAACTATTATTTGTCTCACAAGTGCTAATGCTGACCCAAGTGGGTTGTTTTACAGTTCCTAATGCAGACTGGTTTCCCTGATTGATTGATGCGCTTTCATCTTGGGCACTTCTTTACACACGCACTTCCATACTTCAGTGATAGCTCTACCTTCTTTCCCTGTCCCTTTCCAGTGGCAATACTCTTCAGGGTAGATATTGTAAACATTCTTCTTCTCCTCCATCTCTAGCAACAGCCTAAACTGGCCTCATGACAGAATCAAGTAGCCTTTATGGTAGACCCTACTTCTGTCTCATTTGACTTTGGTGCTGTGTGAGACTTCACTAGTAGTGGTGACCCAGAAAACACAGCACGTCATGAAGCCAAGTTTTTGTACACTGTGTGGCTTCTGAAGCATACTGTATACAGTGGGTTGCTGTTATTGGTGAAGTCCCCAGAACACATGGAAACAGCACCCTCGTACCAGAAAGAACACAATGCCACAATCTGTAAACAAAAGGCCGGGAAGAGAACAGGGCCAGATTAAAGCACAGGCATTCAAGGCCCAGGCCTAAGGCACCAACTCCTGAAGACACATGATTTCATTAGCTTTCTTTCTGTGAGTAGTTTTCTACCCCTTATAGTGACAGAGCTAGCTGAAACATTTTCCTGCTTGAAAATATGATTTTGTCAAAAGAGAAAATTTTCCACAGGAAAATGTTGGCTTCAATTATTTTTTTTCTATTTTCCAATCAGAAAAATGAATTGAAAAATTTTGTCCCAAATCAACATTTCAAAAGGAAATGAAAGTTTTTGTTTCTTTTCCATCTTAAATGCTGTTTCATTTTTATTAGGTTTAGGCTGGACATTAGGAAAAACTTCCTAACTGTCAGGTGATTAAACACTGAAATAAATTGCCCAGGGAGGTTGTGGAATCTCCATCATTGGAGATTTTTAAGAGAAGATTGGACAAACACCTGTCAGAAAAGATCTAGATAATGCTCAGTCCTGCCATCATTGCAGGGGACTGGACTAGATGACCTCTCAAGGACCCTTCCAGTTCTATGGTTCTATGATTTTCCATTTTTTGGTTTCTAGTTTTTCCTTCCTTTGTCTCTCTTTTTTTATTCCCCTCCTCTTTTTTTCATCACTGTCCAAAGGAGGCGGGGTGGGAGGAAGAGGGGCAAGAAAGATTAGAAAAGTGTGAGAAAAACCAAGTTTTACATTTGTTATTGTTTTCCAACTGGGCAAAGCTTGAAAACTGTAAGAAAAGTGTGGGAAGTGAGTATATCTTAATATGAAGTAGTCCAACAATGTACCCAAAGGCTGGGAAATGAACTTAACAATGTAAAATTTAAAAGAGCCACCACTCTTTAAATATAAGAAAGGCTTACAGAAAATGATCTACATCTTTATCATGACTTGGCCAAGTCAGACTCAATACAGGAATTATTTCCTGCATTGGATGCTTAGGATTGGGCTGTGGAAATGTTTCTTACATGGGTGAGCCTTAGCCTGATGAGTAGTCTGAATTGAAGCTAATGGGACTATTTCTGTAAGTAAGTTCTCACTAACATAACTAAGGTTTTCGGTCGCATCCATAGTACTTAAAATGGCATAGTTTTGTCCTAGTAGTTACTGTTTTGTGATATCAGCAGAATATTATAGCACATAAAAAGGCATGAATTTGAACAATGACCTGACTCTCCATTCAATTATATCAGATTTAGATGGTATCCCATCAATGAAGCCAAAATCAGGTACAATTACTGTAATTTTTACTTTGAATTCATCAACATGCAAACATACTGCAAACATAATCACTACAATGACTGTGAATATCTATGTGACAGAGTGAAAAGCGGAAAGAGAGTAAATGATTGCTTCTCTTTATTTTATGTTTGTATTCAATATAGTTTGATTACTTGAAAGGACGTGTAGCCAACACACTGCAGTATGAAACAATATCATGAAAAATACATGTCTCTTAATGCAAAAGTTGCACTGACAGTTTGTCATAGGCAAAATCTGCAAAATCAACAAAGAGGCTAAACAAACAAGTCAAACACTGGACTATCTAATATGGCACTGTATATTTTTAGCTATCTCTATTCTAATGTCATGTACATAAACCAGTACTGTAAATTTTTTGGTTCTGGCTTTATTACACATTTTTTCCAACGTCAGTTCCAACCCTTTGTGATCCATCCTTTATGACTGCCATAACAAAACCGCTATTATGCCATTGCTGTTTTTTCTAAGCTATTAGAAACCACATCACTTTTTAAACAAATAAAGCTGACAAGACTATAATAGAAAACAATGTTCCTTTTACCATTACTGATACACACTTTATGTTTTTCAACTAGGAAAAATAAAACAACATTGCATTATCTTTATATATGCTCCTCTTTCCCCAGATGTCCTTCAGGTGTTATAGAAACCTAGCATCTCCTTATAAAGAGTCAAAAAGCTAGTTTTTAAAGCCAGTGGCCTATTCTATACAACAAATTTTCCTCTTTACTGGCCACCTGGCTAGTTCACTGAGAGAAGAATATGTATTATAGATATATTCGGACAGTACATCCTAACTGTAGATGGAATGAGATGCTGGCCGGGTATCCTTCTAAATGTGTTAATTGTAGTTCTACTTCCTTTACACTTTTATTGATTGAATGAGTGATCTTTTTAAAAGGAGCTATATTTTCAAAAGATATCAAGTTACTACTAGAGAGGGGGGTCAAATCAAATCTGTGGGAAAGTCTTAGTACTGGAATAATTTGTATAAGAATATCCACTGCTAAAACGTGTACCTTCTAAAATTAACATGATAGCTTTTGGCATATCTCACTCAGTCAGTCTGAAATGAAGCTTTTCTTTGTATTAATGACTTTAGAGATATTCAAGCATTTGAGTAATTTAATATAAAATACCATGCAAGGGAACTACAGTGTGGGAGAGGAACGGTGCTGTGTGCTTACCTAAAACAGGTGATGAATATTACAAGAGACATGTAAAAATGTCCTCTCTTGCTCTGTCTCTCCATCATGCTGGCAAGAAAGTGCAATGATGAAGACTCATGAATCAAGGTACCCATGAAGTCATCACCTTTGGATACTTTAAAGTTAAAGGAACAGATTACAGTGGTCCCTTCTGGACTTGAAGTCTATGACTCCTCATCAGGTGTAACTTGGCAAAGCTCTCATCATACATGGCACTCTCTTAGCACACTTCGACTGATAAAAGAATATACTGGTTAAATGAGGTTTGTCCTAACCTAAGACACACTAGGAGTATCCTTACAAAAGTGTAGAAAAAGCTTCTCTTTTACAGCCACGAATTTTGAGTTTCTAAACAGATTTTTTTTAATCCATTCACTAATTGTTCGAGATTTTGCTTGGCTGATAATCTTTGAAATTCTAAGACCAAAACTCTCTTGTTGCATATGCACTCCATATTTCTTATCCATCAGAACTGAGTGCTGAGCTCCCACTGATGCAATAGAAGTTCTGTGCATGGAATAAATTCAGAGTGCACAACAGAGATTGACATGCTGGTTGGATAGGAAAATACTGCCACTGGAATTTAGCACTCGCTGGTTTTACCCAGGCCTAACAAAAAAAAAATCAAATAAGTCGGTTTAGTAAGATTTTCCTATATTGAAATCCATGCCGTCTGGCTTTATTCAAATTAGTACTGAAAACTATTCCCTTTCTAACTCCTACAAAATAGCTCCTGGTATACCCCATACTAGCTGTCAAACAAACCAGTCAATAATTGATTGTTAATAGATATAAATTGCTGTTTTTTGTATCATCTCTGTTTGTCACTTTCTAATCCCTGGGAATCTGATCAGTCATCAAAGAACAAAAGGATTAGTTAAAAATAACAGTTGCATTTCTATAGTGAAATATGGAAGCATTTGTGCTGCCATGGACAGGTCAGCAGATAAAAGCTCTATGCAGCTGGTTCCGGTTATGGTGTAAGTGACTGGTTGAAAAATTAAGAAATCATGCAAAATTATATTATAAATCATCTTATTATTCAGCAGACCCAAAACATGCAGGTACCCTAAACAGCACTTTCCAGTGAAAACTGGCTCTGAACTGAAATCATACAATTATTTCTTTCTGGATTCGAACAAGGACCGTGCTTCTACAGTCTATGCTTGTCACCCCTGGCCTATCACTAACTGTATCCCACAGTCCACTAATTCATACCACCTTGATTTGGGTTTGGATGAGATATGGCCTGTGCATGCACTATTCCCAGAAATAGTGGGATCAGGATCCCATTCAACATAAAGCTATGGCAAAAGGACACAAATACCTATCATGATAAATTTTAAAAAAGTAACCATTTCCCTGGCATTGTAGGCAAGCCAAAACCCAGTAAGCCTCCACTAGCCAGCTTCAACTAACAGATACATAGGTACATAAGGGAAGGTGAAGAAAAACAGGCAGAAAAAACAGCTACCAAGCCAATCTGTGATACTGGAAAAATTCTTTCCTATCTCCATATTCACATAGACAGCTAGTGGCAAAGCTTAAATTAAATCCAGACCTCCTCACTCCTGGTCTCTCCCTCTAACAAATTCAAATGTTTAAGGGCAAGTTGTTTTCTGAGTTTCAATTACTAATTTACTACAATTTCTTTTTTTCCCCCTTGGATTTTATTACATTTCAAGCATCTATATTGACCCCCTCCACTTTGTTTCCACACATTTTTGTCCTCTTTTTTATTTGTCTTTGTACTTCCCTTTTTGTGTTGTGTGTTCAGCTGCACAGTGTTAAATCCAGGCAAACACTAAAGCTATAGGGTTAATGATCTTTTATTAGCAGAGTTCCAGCAATCTATTCTATGCTAACAATTCATGCTCTAGAACAACTTCCAGCATTCTACAGGTGATCAGATTATAATATGCTGTGTTTAAAGGGTCACATCCTTACACTCAGCAGCAGAGGAGAACGATCATGTATGGGGATTGTTCCTGAAATGACACACAATTCCTAGCAACAGCAGCTGCAGGAAACTGGGTAAAGTTCAGCTACTACAGTCAGTTTCATATTACAGCTGCTCCAATGTTACCAGGCAAGCAATGGAGCACAGACACAACCATGGACATTCTACATGATTCTCCAGTTTATTTGCTGTAAAATATATAGGAGAGAGTGTGGGGGGGGGAGGGGGGGATAAGAATACCTTGATACCATACACAATTTAAATCACTTAAATCTACCTTTTCTTAATTTCTGCCTCTCCTTTGTCAGTAAGTACAGACGCTTTAAGGTTTCTTTAATAGCTTCTACTTTTGTATTCATAAAAGACTGATTTTCAATGCATCACCTGTCTGTCATAGGAGTAAAAAAATGCATTTAGACTCATTAATGTGTTTTCAAACTCCTGTGCAGGGATTCAGGCACACAGGGCATATTAAAAAACGGTGCAAATCTTACTATGCATTTCCATTGTATAAATTCAGTTTCTTTGTATTCTAAATCCCCAATCATTTGCTTGGTTCAAGTATACTTTTATTATTCCAGTAATACTGTACTTATCCTTGAAAACATGAAACTTCAGTTCACAGATCTTATTATGTACAACGTTAGATTTTGTATAGCAGCAATTTTGTATTGTAACCACACTTTAGTACCACTACCCGCCCCTTCACTATCCCCTGCAATATTAGCTACCTGATACATTACCTTGGGATCTCGGTGGTCCCCTTCTCAAGTAATAGCCTTAACCTTTGTCCCTGAAAGACTAATCATTGCCCTTTTAGATCCAACCCTTTTATAGAAATTGCTTTCTGCAAAATGCTTCATCACACTTCATCTCCTAACACTTCTCCATTCAGATTTTGCATTAGAACATTAACATTCTTTGCACTGCACAGTCTCACCCTCTGAATTCCCCTCTGTCCTGGATGCTACCTCAGACTTGTTCTCCACAACCTTTACTGTACCTAATTCCTCTGTAACTACTTTTGTCATTTGGTTTATCCCATGTTGTGTCATTAACATTCTCCACAGTAACTCACCCAGCTAGTTTTCCTCTGCTGTTACTGCAGTATTTTATGTATTGTCCTAAATCCCAGCCCTTCTTTCTAAATCAACTATTGGATCTAAATGTAATATCAGAGCTGTTAAGTATCACAAGTGAATGACAATGCTCACAAAAATGCGTATTTGCCTCTTTAGCCCTAATAACAAGAGTAATATATCAAACAAAAAAAGCAAAGAAAACTTGAGATTGCACTCATTGAAAAGCCCATGAAAAAAGTGAATATACATTTTCAAATATTAAATGTTGCTGTAATCAAAATGATATAGAATGTATAATAATGAGTTTGTTTTTCAGATGCTATAAGCCTAAAGAGATTTTTTGAATACTTCAATTATAAAAACATTTAAAGCATACAAACTTGTGCAATTTTTATTTTAATGAAGATGAGAAGTTCATTAAAGAAGATAAATATTTCATTAGATGTTAAATAAAACAAAGAGATTTTTTGGCTTCTCTCAGCACAAAATTCCTTTGAAAGATTAATTAATACATGCAAATTATGCAAATTAGACCCATGCAAATATTTTATGAAGACAATTAAGGGAACCATTAATTACTGCTTTTTTTGCTTCAGTGAGATTCATTCATTTAATTTTAATTTCACTTTAACTGTTTTGATGTATAATCTTGCAGCTAAGAACTTTATCTTTCCTGATGGGTCACTTAAACTTATAAATTTCATCAAGTGAGCAGCAACAGAAATCTGTACAGATATTCTCTGGGCTATGTTTAGTATCAAGAGAAATTTTTGACAATGCGCTTCCAGAAACTGGAAAACTGAAAGAGAATGTGAGCTCATTCTTGGACAAGGTTCAACTGCTGGAAAAGCAATTAATTTGCTTTGGCTGTGCTAATATAGGGGAATTAGAAAGTGTGACACAAGACAAATAGAAATAATTAGTTCTCCAAAATGATGTTCTCATTAATATGGTTTGAACACTAGAAATAAAAAACATTATTGTGGCATGTCTGCATTCTGTCCCTAGCCACAGGAGGTAGAATAATGCAAGATACAGCATTTTTAACCTTTATAGTCCATGTGGTAATGGTGTTTATTTTTATTTTTCATGTTGATGTATCTCAAAAAGCATATTATGGACAATCCAGCAGTCCTGCTGAAAGTGCCTAAGGATTGCAGGATCTGGCCCTATGTGTCTAAGCTGTTTTCTGCCTGAGAAAATATGAAGCTCTACATATAATTGACTGGATTTTTAAAAACTATACACTCAAAGTGCTAAACTGAAACCTGGATTTCAATATTATGCATTTAAATCATATTTTATGACATGCAGTACACAATAATGTATAATGTGCTTATACTGTAGCTTAAGCTACTGTGTAAGTGTAACATTATCCTATCAAAAGTTTTTATAATGTCCTCGTCTATATTTGATAACATAAAAGTTTTGTTTTCTTTTTACTTAAACATTAGACATACAGGCATGCATTTGGTACAGTACAGAGAGAAGTAAATTTCTTGCTGCTGTATCCCCTAATGTTTATTCTTATTCAGACCAGGTAAGTGTTTGCTATTATATCAAGTAGTGAAAATGGCTAGTCAGTATTCTTCATAGAAATAGCCCATTACAAAGGCTGTTAAGAACCCTACTTACTGATAACACATATTTCTTGGATCTCTACAGAATTTAAACTTCAAAGTAATGCTACAGTATATGAGAGTTTGTACTCTCAATTTATTATAAGTTGCAGTTTTCCTTCCAATAATTTTCTATGCCTTGCACCTGTTCTGCCACTTCCCCATGAAGGGCATGTGTGTGTATGTGTGTGTCCCACCTAACAATGTTCTCCCATGTGCATATTGTTAATCTGAGGTCAAATATTAAACGGTGATACTCTTGTTTAATTTGCTTTTTCTTTCACGGAACCTGAAAATCTAGAGTGTCTGACTGACATTGGGACCGTTCTGTTAGAATCCAACAGGAGGAGTAGAAGTAGAAATGGGCATGCCTGGTTACTGCTTGACATTAATGTAGGAGCTTCCATTAAGGAGACTGCCTCCAATTATCACACAGTTCTGCCCAGAAAACCTAAGAAAATATTCAGGGCTCATACGATGAAGTCAGCAAAGGGTGTTAAAACCAGTCCTGTCTAAACAGAAGGCTGTCATCAAGGAAACAGTTGCCAAGGGAAGTTGGGAACAAGGACTTTGCCCTGCAGCAGTTACAGGAAAGCATGGATCTGTCTTATACCTCACATAGTCATTTACACCTGTGGAAAGTGGACATAAAACTGCTAACATCCTGATTTGGAAGGTGTTTGTACCTGCTTTTCACACACCTATATGACTTCAGGGCTAGGTGTAAAGAATGAGGCTTTATGTCTTTTATGTTTTCCCTGATGACCGCTGATACTGTTAATTAAATTAGTCTATCATTGCACTAGTAAGCATATTTGTTAAAATGTTTTATTATGCATCTGTGCTAATGAATTCTGTCTAGCCAAAGATCAAAACCAGTGACTCCATCTTCATCCTCCTTGAGATATCAGCCACCTTTGACACTATCAATCATAGAATCATAGAATATCAGGGTTGGAAGGGACCCCAGAAGGTCATCTAGTCCAACCCCCTGCTCGAAGCAGGACCAATTCCCAGTTAAATCATCCCAGCCAGAGCTTTGTCAAGCCTGACCTTAAAAACCTCTAAGGAAGGAGATTCTACCACCTCCCTAGGTAACGCATTCCAGTGTTTCACCACCCTCTTAGTGAAAAAGTTTTCCTAATATCCAATCTAAACCTCCCCCACTGCAACTTGAGACCATTACTCCTCGTTCTGTCATCTGCTACCATTGAGAACAGTTTAGAGCCATCCTCTTTGGAACCCCCTTTCAGGTACTTGAAAGCAGCTATCAAATCCCCCCTCATTCTTCTCTTCTGCAGGCTAAACAATCCCAGCTCCCTCAGCCTCTCCTCATAACTCATGTGTTCCAGTCCCCTAATCATTTTTGTTGCCCTTCGCTGGACACTCTCCAATTTATCCACATCCTTCTTGAAGTGTGGGGCCCAAAACTGGACACAGTACTCCAGATGAGGCCTCACCAATGTCGAATAGAGGGGAACGATCATGTCCCTCGATCTGCTCGCTATGCCCCTACTTATACATCCCAAAATGCCATTGGCCTTCTTGGCAACAAGGGCACACTGCTGACTCATATTGAGCTTCTCGTCCACTGTCACCCCTAGGTCCTTTTCCGCAGAACTGCTGCCTAGCCATTCGGTCCCTAGTCTGTAGCTGTGCATTGGGTTCTTCCGTCCTAAGTGCAGGACCCTGCACTTATCCTTATTGAACCTCATCAGATTTCTTTTGGCCCAATCCTCCAATTTGTCTAGGTCCTTCTGTATCCTATCCCTCCCCTCCAGCGTATCTACCACTCCTCCCAGTTTAGTATCATCCGCAAATTTGCTGAGAGTGCAATCCACACCATCCTCCAGATCATTTATGAAGATATTGAACAAAACCGGCCCCAGAACCGACCCTTGGGGTACTCCACTTGATACCGGCTGCCAACTAGACATGGAGCCATTGATCACTACCCGTTGAGCCCGACAATCTAGCCAGCTTTCTACCCACCTTATAGTGCATTCATCCAGCCCATACTTCCTTAACTTGCTGACAAGAATACTATGGGAGACCGTGTCAAAAGCTTTGCTAAAGTCAAGAAACAATACATCCACTGCTTTCCCTTCATCCACAGAACCAGTAATCTCATCATAAAAGGCGATTAGATTAGTCAGGCATGACCTTCCCTTGGTGAATCCATGCTGGCTGTTCCTGATCACTTTCCTCTCATGCAAGTGCTTCAGGATTGATTCTTTGAGGACCTGCTGCATGATTTTTCCAGGGACTGAGGTGAGGCTGACTGGCCTGTAGTTCCCAGGATCCTCCTTCTTCCCTTTTTTAAAGATTGGCACTACATTAGCCTTTTTCCAGTCATCCGGGACTTCCCCGGTTCGCCACGAGTTTTCAAAGATAATAGCCAATGGCTCTGCAATCACAGCCGCCAATTCCTTCAGCACTCTCGGATGCAACTCGTCCGGCCCCATGGACTTGTGCACGTCCAGCTTTTCTAAATAGTCCCTAACCACCTCTATCTCCACAGGGGGCTGGCCATCTCTTCCCCATTTTGTGATGCCCAGCGCAGCAGTCTGGGAGCTGACCTTGTTAGTGAAAACAGAGGCAAAAAAAGCATTGAGTACATTAGCTTTTTCCACATCCTCTGTCACTAGGTTGCCTCCCTCATTCAGTAAGGGGCCTACACATTCCTTGGCTTTCTTCTTGTTGCCAACATACCTGAAGAAACCCTTCTTGTTACTCTTGACATCTCTGGCTAGCTGCAGCTCCAGGTGCGATTTGGCCCTCCTGATATCATTCCTACATGCCCGAGCAATATTTTTATACTCTTCCCTGGTCATATGTCCAACCTTCCACTTCTTGTAAGCTTCTTTTTTATGTTTAAGATCCGCTAGGATTTCACCATTAAGCCAAGCTGGTCGCCTGCCATATTTACTATTCTTTCGACTCATTGGGATGGTTTGTCCCTGTAACCTCAACAGGGATTCCTTGAAAGACAGCCAGCTCTCCTGGACTCCTTTCCCCTTCAAGTTAGACCCCCAGGGGATCCTGGCCATCCGTTCCCTGAGGGAGTCGAAGTCTGCTTTCCTGAAGTCCAGGGTCCGTATCCTGCTGCTTACCTTTCTTCCCTGCATCAGGATCCTGAACTCAACCAACTCATGGTCACTGCCTCCCAGATTCCCATCCACTTTTGCTTCCCCCACTAATTCTACCCGGTTTGTGAGCAGCAGGTCAAGAAAAGCGCCCCCCCTAGTTGGCTCCTCTAGCACTTGCGCCAGGAAATTGTCCCCTACGCTTTCCAAAAACTTCCTGGATTGTCTATGCACCGCTGTATTGCTCTCCCAGCAGATATCAGGAAAATTAAAGTCACCCATGAGAATCAGGGCATGAGATCTAGTAGCTTCCGTGAGCTGCCGGAAGAAAGCCTCATCTACCTCATCCTCCTGGTCCGGTGGTCTATAGCAGACTCCCACCACTACATCACTCTTGTTGCACACACTTCTAAACTTAATCCAAGAGGTTTTTCTGCAGTTTCGTACCGGAGCTCTGAGCAGTCATACTGCTCCCTTACATACAGTGCTAAGGGGCGGGGATTTGCTGGGGGGGCAGTGTGAGAGCCTTTTAGGGAGCAGTCATACTGCTCCCTTTCATACAGTGCTACTCCCCCACCTTTTCTGCCCTGCCTGTCCTTCCTGAACAGTTTATAACCATCCATGACAGTACTCCAGTCATGTGAGTTATCCCACCAAGTCTCTGTTATTCCGACCACGTCATAGTTCCTTGACATCACCAGGACCTCCAGTTCTCCCTGCTTGTTTCCAAGGCTTTGTGCATTTGTATATAATACATCCGAAGAATCACATTATTCTTCTTGAAATCTTGTCCTCCTTTGGCTTTCATAATTCTGTCTTCTCCTGGTCATCCTCCAACCTCTAATCACTCCTTCAGCATATCCTTCAGAGGATCCTCCTTAGCCCCTTTTGGGAGGGAATTTCCACAGGGCTATGTCCCCTTCTCTTCTCCCTCTACACCTTATCTCTGGGTAATCTCATCAGCAAACACAAATTCAATTACCATATCTATGCTGACTTTTCACTTATCTACCTCTCTACTCCAGACCTGTCTCCTTCTGTCCACATGAAAATCTTGGCTGGTCTCTCTTGGTCATCTAGTCCTCTGCTCAAGCTCCACATGGTTAAAACAGAGCTCTTAACTCCCCCAAAATCCTCCCTCCTACCATCTTTCTTGATCATTGTGGACAGCACAACTATCTTGCCCGTCACTCAGACCTGTAACCTAGGCATCATCTTCTACTCAAATTTCCCTCTATGTCTTAATATCCAGGCTATGTCTAAATTTTGAAGATTCTTTGCTCATAACTTCTCTAAGATGTGGCCTTTCCTATCCCTTCACGCTGCTAAGCCTTGTCTAAGCTCTCAAAGCTGCAATATTTTTTCTCTCTAGCCTTGACATATGCAATCTGGTCCCCTTGAAAACGATGCTGCAAAGATAATTTCCTAGCCTGTCACTCTGACCATGTCACTGTCTCTTTTCATCCCTCCATTGATTCCCCCTCCTCTATCACATCATAAATAATGACTTGTCTTCACATTCAAGGCCATTCATGGCCTTTATCATTCTACCTATTCCCTCATTCACTATTGAGATGTCAGTTCCGACTTCCAGTTGGCCCATCGTGTCAGCCTCCATCACTCCCACTTGTTAAATTTTCAAACAAGCACCTTTGTGCTTTCTACAGCGCTGCCCCCCATGCTTGAGAGAATCTTCCTGTGAACATCTGAAAAACTAACACATCCTCCTCCTTCAAAACCCTCAGGTGCTGTAATGCCGATAAAACACATGACAACAACTGGGCTGCTAGTGCACTTATACCACAGAGTCATGCTGACCAATACAGTCTCATTGTTTCCCTGTACTTCCCTATCTCTCTGTCTTTACCCATCTGTTGTCTCTTATCTTATACATAGATAGTAAGTTCTCTGAAGCAGGGACCATCTTTTGCTCTCTATTTGTACAATGCTTAGCACAACAGGGTCCTGGTCCATGACTGGGGATCCTAGGCAGTATGGTGCCACCTATAAATAACAATAATCATAAGTAGTAATATAAATATGGATAATCAAGCAATTTTAATGGACAAATCCTGCATAGAGAACTGAGCCAGAAGGCTGCCATAGAGAAACTGCACATAAAGGAGCTAGAAAAAAAAGAACGCCTTATCCTGGGGAAACCATACAATACAGTATATTGTGAACTCTCAATTCTTCTAACCTTTGTCCCGATTATCATCAACAAAGCAAAGATATTATATCCACCACTTTGGCACCTAAATACCTAAAAGAGTTTAAGATGAAAATAGACAAATATATTTTTGTTGTTCTTTCTGCAAGTACATAGACAAATATTTATAGGGGAAAGCTAAATTGCAAAGATGGGGTTCCCATTTCGTCTTATTATCATAAGATCCACAATAATTCTCAGCTCTTGAGGGAGTTCCACATCTGCAGACTGTTAGGATATAGATATTCAGGCCTGTCTGTAAAGGCCTGTACTTTAAGAATTTAGGTGTATTCTTACCTCTTCGCTAGTTAGAGGTATAAAAGAAAGAATCAAAATCACTGTCTGCCAGTGTAAGGTCCTTTTCTTACTGTGACAGTCTGAGGCCCTGTTCTTAGGCTAAGGCCTTTGGCTAAGCGACAGAGGCAGCCATAAGCTGGGAAGTGAACGGTCACATCCTCACATTCCAAACTAGTCACATTGAAATCAGGTGCTATTGGGCTGTTAGGAATACAATCCTGTCCTGATAGTGCCTATCACCTCCAGAGAAAGGGAAGTGCCTAGAAGATGTAAAAGGAAATTTAGGTTGATAGTTTTCTGTCTGGTAAGAACTCACTTATCAATAGACACAGCTGGGAAACTCTTATGTCTTTACAGATATAGTTGTGAAATCCTCACTTCTGTATTGTTTTGTCATTATAGTTCCCACTTTGCTATTGTTTATTGGCATGGTCTCTGTCTGGTTCTGTGATTGTTTCTGTTACTGTATAATTAATTTTGCTGGGTGTAAACTAATTAAGGTGGTGGGATATAATTGGTTAGCTAATCATGTTACAATATGTTAGGATTGGTTAGTTAAATTTCAGTAGAATGATTGGTTAAGGTATAGCTAAGAATATTATTATATAAATTAGGGGCAAACAGGAAGTAAGTTGGGATTCGAAAATAAGGAAAAAGGAACTTGTATTTAAGCTTGCTGGAAGTTCACCCCAATAAACATCTAATTGTTTGCACCTTCAGACTTAGGGTATTGTTGCTCTCTGTTCATGCGAGAAAGACCAGGGAAGTGGGAGAGTGAAGGAATAAGCTCTCTAACAAAGACAAGCTAGCAAGACAGCTCCATTCTAGGGACTCAGATGGCTCTGATGTTGAAGTAGGACTTTACCCAGTGCAAGAGGCAGTCTTTAGAGGTAGCTTTGACCCAGTCCCATTGAGGGCCTTAATGATCAGGACCAGGATTTTGAATTTGATCCAGTATTCAATGGAGAGCCAGTATAGTGTGGGAAGCATCAAGGCAATATGCATTGCTGAGAGGGTGGGCTGCCATATGAACTAGCTGGAGCTTTTTCAAGGATTTTGTGTTCATTCCCAGATACTGTGAATATGTTGCAGTAGTCAAGTCTGCAAGTGACAAATGCGTGGATCCTGTGACCATGTCTTGATACATTAGGAGCCTTCTAGCCAGCTATGGGAGAAAGAAAAGGTTTATATCAGCCATGGTTATCTATGTATACAGCAGCAGTGAGTAATCTGGGAGGCCATTTGCTGTTTTGACAATTAGAGGGCACATTCCCTAAACAGGAGACACTAGCAAATTCCTCAAAACATTCCCTTCATCCTGCCAACTATCTGGATTTAGTTTCAGCCAGTTTCTCTTCATCCAGTCACTGGCCTTGCCCAGGCATCTGGACAAGTGAAGGCTACCTGCAGTACATATAAAGGATGGAGGTGGGTGTTGTCTGCTTACTGCTGGCATTTGAGTCCATGTTGTTTCACAGTCTCTTCCAAGAATTTTACATAACTGAAGAGAGGGGATGAAGATGTAGCCTGGCTCTCTACAGGTGAGATCCCTGGGTCTGCAGGTGCAGCTGTTCACCCCAACCTTCTGAGATTAGGAAGGATCCAAGCCAATTCAGGATGCTTCCACTGAACCCTGGTAAGTCTCAGACATGTGAGCAGCTTTTCATGACTCACTGTTGAATGCTAATGAGAGATGTAGGACCATGAAAAAGGATGCTGTCCCACATCTAGGACAAGGAGATAGTCATCCATCAGTATGACCACTGTCATTTCAGAGTCACTGTCTGGTCTAAAAATTGATCATGAGAATTCAAGTTACTGATAAAGGTCTGATGATCCCAGATATATTTCTCCATTAATTTCTTAACTGTCTTCCAGGACAGGAATGGGGAGATTAGATTCCAGAAAATACTAGATGATGTTGATTGTATCAAGCAATGGTTTTATGAACAATAGCCAATCTATGTTTAAGGGTTTGCAGCAAACTTCTTTTCTTCAAAGAATGCATTGAATATTTTTGTTTTAGTTAGCAGATGACTAAAATACTCTTTTCTAGCTCTTATTATCAAAGAATGGCACAGGGCACAGTTGCAGATGGTGATTCAAGTTTCAGTTAGTGCTACATCTTGCTTATGAACAAACCAAAATCTGAGAAGAAAGGTGATGCACTTGGGATTGTGTGCATAGTCTTTGAATCCTGGGATTCAGAGAAGCTATGCCTGATTTAAATATGCTTCCTAAAGAACAAAAATATGGTAGGACCAAATTCAAGGGAGTAGAAAAAACAAATTCCACAAAGCTTTGGGTATTTGAGAGCATTGTAGATTCCAGGTTAGTTAAATAATCCACACTCTCTTACTTGACTGAGAGATTGAACTTTATTCCATTGTGACTTCACTTCAAGAGCTTTAAGTGTCATTATCCAGGACGTTTGTTTCGCCTAACTTATCCTCTTTATGGAGTTCATATTATTAACTGAATCTAGGGTTTATGTCAGCCCATTTTTAATAAGCTGAACATCTAGGGACAGTTCTGCACCTGATGTAAATCAACGTCTCTCCACTGATTTAAACTGAGCTGCACCAAGTTATACCAGTTGAGAATATGGCCCCTTGTGTGAAATTTAGATTCTGGTTGTGGGATATGTAAATAATATTGGAAAACATTATATAAAACATATAATGTTGGTGCATTTTCAAACCTATGGTTAGCAAAGAAAAGACTTGACCAATCCTACCAGAAAAGTGAGTGTGTATCATCATTATATTGACATTCACAGTGGTTAACAGGCAATCTGAGCAGGTGCAGGTGGTAATATGTTCTGTTCATCCTGCTAACATGCAATCCAGGGACACAACCCCTGCCAGTATTAATGTGGTGAAATTCTATTTAATTTTGTGTACCTGGATCAGGGAGTTTACATAAGCAGGTCCATAAGGAAATTGGAACACAGAGGAAGGATGGTCCAACTGGTTAAGGAGCTAGCCTGGACTTGGGTTCAATAACCTGCTCGAGCACAATCTTACCGTATGACCCTGTGGAAGTCACTTAGCCTCTCTGCACCTCAGTTCCCACTTGTAAAATGGGAATTAGAGTACTTCCTTACCACTCAGGGTTACTGTGAGGATAAATCCATCAAAGATTGTGAGGCACTCAGGTACTATCACTATAGTGAGAGTGGCCATGTAAGGACCTAAAATATATAGAACAAGTGACCTACAGACTGGACCCTTGAAAAACAATTTAATAATTCTCTTCTCTTAAAACATTTAAACCCTTGCAGAAATCAGTTGTACTGCAGGGAGTTACCCTCAGAACATAAATAATACTAATTTAAGAGATCACTTGAGGCCTAACTAACTTTGGGAGCTTTACAGGGTTAGTATTTTCTTATGGATAATCTGTCCTTAAACAGTTTCTCAAATGAATTATGCTTTCCTTCAGCATCAAGCATGCATGTTTTGGTACCTCCTTTTTTTCAACATACATATTTACTTTAGCAATTGCAAGGGAAATCACACTCTCTTAACATTCTCCAATCTCTCTCATCGTACATAATTTATTCTTCTTGTTTCTTCTTCATACAAAGAATTCCTGAAAGCTTCACAGTGAGAATCAGTTTTAAACTAAAGCAAAAAAGGAATTTAAATAGTTAAAGTAATATAGAGGGAGTTGGCAAACATGTTCCAAACAAATGAGGGAGCAAAAGTAAAAGAGTGCTCTAAGGTATGAAGAATTTCAGGGCGAAAAGGAGAGGACCCCAAGAGAGAAAAGACAATCTTATGGTTAAGTCAATGGACTCAGACTCATGAGATCTGGATTCAATGTCCAGCACTGCCACAGAATTTCTGTGAGAATTTCTGTGCCAGGTCAGTCATGTAGAGTAAAAATTTCAAAGCAGCCCAAGTATCTTTGAAAATTAATGTGACTTGCATGCTTTTAAAAAAATTGCCCTACATCTTTTTACCTTGATAATAGTTCCCTACCTAAGAAGCAGATTGTGAGAATGTCCAATATTCTGCCGATGGAGCCATATAAACAGATAGACTGGAGCTGTGAAATGAACGTACAAGTCAGTTTGAGGAAAAGTGGCCAGAAAGACAAGAACATTTCTGAAAATCAGGTGAGCTCTTTGGCATTGTTTCAGAGGCAGATGGGAAGTCAGTAAAAATGATAGAGGAAGAGAGTGACATGGTCCTTCCTCTTGGAGTAAAAGTTTGAGTAAATACTTTTTCACACAGTACATAGTAGACTGTAGAACTCACTGCTGTAGCACGATTAAGAATTTATCAACATTCAAAGAATTTTACATTTATACAGATCACAAGATTATCCTGAGTTATAATCATTAATGCTAAAAAAAAAGAGTATTGGAAAGGATATACTCATGCTTCAAGGGTTAAAACAATTTCTCGCTGTTAGGGATTAAGATCAGACTTTTGTGGGGGAGGGGGACACCTTACCCCACATCTCCCTGTTGTGGAGTTTCCTGAACCTTTCTCTAGAGCATCTGGTGTTGCCTACTGTCAAACAGGACACTGGATTAGATTGACCATAAATCGGATTCTGTATGGAAATTCTTATTTCTCTACTATCTAGTCTAGTTTAGTAAATTTCAGGAGGTGAATTTCTTGAGAAAATTATAGAATACATCTTGCTCTGTATTCAGCTATTTCTTTAATGGAATTCCCCTTAGGTATGCTAACTGCATGGAATAACTTGTAACATTTACACTGGTATAACAAAAGTTCCTTTTAGCAGAACTGAGAATTATTATCCTTAATTCATCATAGAGTAAATGGGGTATGCCCTGTCCTGTATCTCAGTAAAACTAGTAACAAGGGATAAGGTGGCATCAAGGAACAACAACATTAGAAGCATCTGCAAAGATTGTGTGCATTAAGGTCGTTCTATCACCCAATTGCCATGAATATATGCAAAATAAATATACCCTCAGCATTAACATTGGTGGATGCAGTTTCTTTGTGGCAGCATGCTACATACATAGTAAGTATTGTGCATTTTCACTCTTCTCTTGAAACAGACAAAATTCCACAATTGCTCAATTGGAAACTGAAACTCATATGTACCGTTGTTTCTAAACCCAGCCCCCAAAGTACATTGTGTGTGGTCATGTAACTATGTCTGAGAGGATATTAGTATCCATTGGGGCCGGTAATAGAACTGAATTTGGTTGAGAAAGAAAGTTATGGGGCTCCAAGGAGAGAAGCCAAGTTTAATGAACAGAGACCTCTTCAGCCTCCAACCAAAGCAGCCTGGAGTAAGTATGGGATTAACGCAATTTTGGGAAGGCTCAGTCTGAGCAGGAGAACAAATTCTGTGAAGGGACTAGAAATCTGCTTGCTTGTTTTAGTTTGTTTCATGGTGGGATTAAAGGCACTTTACCAGAAAAGGGATCTAGACTGTGTCTGTTTCTGTTTCTGTTTAGCAGGCTAAAAAAAGACTTTCAACTCCTCCCACAGAAGGAAAAGGCATTAGACAGATTTTTGCTTTTCAAGTTGCTGAAAATACTTTCACTGAATGCTCCAGCCACAGGAGTTCTAGAATTCCGAGTATTTAATTTTGCCATCCTGCTCAGGCTTAGTCACCCTTAGAAGGAAAGGATGCACGGAATGTGGTGTTTATGGGGAGGTCAGTGAGCTAGAGTCCTCATCTTTTCCAGGTACTGAAGCACCTATAATGACCCAGTGACACTATGCATATTCTTTAGGAAAGAATACATCCTGCACACCCATCATTCCTCACAGAAGATCAACAGGGGGGGGGAAAAAGATGGATGCAAATAATGCAAGTCAAACCAACCCTAAATAGTGCCTTAGTCTCTTTTGTGCACATTTTATTTAATATTCTTATTGTTCTGAAGCTTTGCATTTGACTGTGTTCATGCTTAGTCATTAATTTTACACATGGTACTCTCATACAATTTCAGAATAACTATGTTGGGAAAAAGCCTCTGATTGATTAATCATTTATCTCAGAAGAAAGGCCATGAACATATTTGATTTCAAGCAACTCCACACATACACAGCTATAAAACATGTTGTAAATGGCAGTACACAGCCATTTTAAGTGGATTGTGAAAAAGTTTATATCTGCAAGGCTGAATGAAGGGGCTCTTTTAGAATGCATTGCAGCATATAAGTTACTGTGCATTAACTAAAACCCGAGCATTTGTTTTCTTCAGTGATAAATAACACAATTGTCTAGTTTAAAGTTTAAAGGTGTAGCTAACAATGACCTATGAACACTATGAAACAATAGCCTATTTATAGGTTACTGCCTGCAATCAATACCACCTTTCGTTTAACTTAATCAATGTTGTTTTTAATTGATTAGTTTGAGTTGAAGAGCTGCCAAAATACCAGACTGCTGTGTCAGGGGAGAGAAAAATGTATTATTGTTTGGTTTCTGTGTATTGTAGGATAATTCCAGTATTTATTCTTGGTCAAGAAAAAATGCTGTATGTGAGGTAAAGTACATAATTACTGCATTTTTCCACCCTGACTGTTCAGGGATCAATGACAAAATACAGGCAAACTAAAAAGAGATTTCTTGATCATCTACTGTATTACCTCTGTTTAAAATTGAAGCTGGAGAGAGCTGTTCACTGGGAAGGTGGAGGTGGAGGGAGAATCAGGTGAACAAGGACGTTGAAAGCTCATGAGCCAACTGATATAGTTTGTTATGCTCACCTTTTCATTGGGAGTCTAGAATCACCCATTAGGATTGGAACAAAGGTTGAGCACTCCAGTAACTACAGTGACAATATTTAGTTTCAGGGAAATTTCCACTGCTGCACATGAATTAATTCAAAGTGCTGTACTGAGATTAATGCTGTTATTTATTATGATGCATATAATTTCATTGGGTGCATGGCACTATACAGATGAATAATAAGAGCACAACATTAATTCAAACTCTTGCACCCAGCAGACAAAAGGCAGTTGAAGTTTAAGTTAATAATCAAAATGAAATTAAAACATTATAAGTATATTTCACTGCATATGAGATGCAGGCCTGATCCTCAAGTACTGTAAGAAGACTAAACACAAATACAAAAGGATCATGTGGGCTGGAACTTTCAAAGGAGCTAAAGGGATATCAATGGGATTTGGGCACTTATCTCCATTAGACTCTTTTGAAAGTCTCAGTCTTTGACATAAAAACCTATTTTAAGATATTATGTCTGCCATTCAGCATGAGAAAGGAGAGAAGAGAGATGGAGAGAATATATTCATCCTTCTGCCTCTAGGACTCAGTGGGGTATGTGCATACATTGCCACAAATCCACCAATTTGTCTAATAGACTTTGGCATCAGTAACAAGATAGCAGGTATCTCTCCCTAAAGGGCCACTGTGACGGCTTTGCTCCATTCTGTTCCCTTTTTCACATTTCCCCCACAGCTTAATTCATTGTTCTCACATAAAGATGCTAGGACAACACTGGAGAACCCTGTCAAGCTACAAACTCTCTCCTTTTGATTTCTATAGGTAATTATAAATGTAGGCATTGAGTTCAGTGATCTCTCTGAACTTCGGAAATCTGAGAACCAGTGATAGGAAGAAACCTTAAAGTCAGGCTGGGAAGAACTGCCCGTCTATGTCAGGTTGTTGCCAAAGAGTCCTCGCTATGCTAGGATCTGATGTTCCATGCCCAAGAATTTATGTTTTCACTGCTGGATGGATAGAACTGAAATCTCCTTCCTCTGAGTTTCTGTCACATGTGTTTTTAGCTTATGTCCAGTTGAAATTCTGAGACACTGGAAGAACCTGCTGAGGAGCTTCCAAACCAAAATTGAACTTCTGTGACAAATTCATCTTCAAGAAGAAGCCATCCACTATTTTGCCTTTGCTTCATCGGAAACCCTATTTCTACCTGCATGGATCTGGATGAGTCAGCTATTTGTTTCCACAAGCAGCCATGGCATTAGAAGCAGTTGATGATTCCTTGGGAAGTTATCCACGACATCTACACAAAATTCTCCTGTTCTGTCTAGGCTTCTGAGAACTCTGTTTCCAGATACTAGTTTTTTTCCCTTCTGAAAGGCTCAATTTCTGCAATCCCCAGTGTGGCACTCTGTACCTCAAAACAGCACCCTGAAAGCCCAGTACTCACCACGGTCATATAATTATGATATGTTTTGTACAAAGTATGCCTTCTGAGGTATCATTTTAAAAGTCTTGATCTGTTGAACATTAATATCCAATTGGATTGTATGTGCTATCATTGTATGTTGAGTCATGACATTTAGCTATGTGTGTGTTACTGAAATATGTTGTGAGATTAGAAACACTCACAACCAGCCTTTCAAGTATAAAAATGGAGTAGCCAGATGTGCTGATAGCCCATTAAAGGGGAATCTACTTGCCCAGCAACCATCCCAGAAGACTTCTCTGAGAGAGCACATAGACAATGGAGGCTGCGTGACCAACGGGTGTGGACCTCCATGTCACAAGCATAGATCTTTCCAAAAAGCTGGAAGAAACTATAAAAAAGGGGAAATTACATCATGACTTGACCTCACTCTCCCCATCCCACAACTCAACACCTGGAAACATGTCAGGAGGACAAAAACTTTGAACTGGGGAGGGTGGTCCTGGGCTCAAGGAGAGGTTTAGCCTGTGTATCGAAAATCTGTGACCTGTTTATACCATCTGGGTGAGACATTGCTTGATTCTAATCCTGTTTAGTTTATAGAACTCAGATTGCAAAAAAATATTTTTATTTCTTAGGTAAGCAACTTTGATCTCTTTGCTTAGTACTTATAATCACTTAAAATCTATCGTTCTGTAGTTAACAAATCTGTTTTATATTTTACCTAAAACAGTGTGTTTTGGTTAAACTGCTTTGGAAATCTCAGCTCGGTTTATAAAGGCTAGTGTGTATCCTCTCCAAATCAAGGGAGGGGTAGACTTGGTAATGAACTTCCACTGGTCAGGCTTCTGACCAGGGCAAGAAGGTACAAGTCTGGGAAATTAGGAGGAATTGGCTGAAGCCTTTCTATTGTCGGTTCATGAATGGCTGGGAGATGCATTCATCTAACTCAGTTGAGTTTGTCCTTGCCTGTGGATGACTGTGTAAGTGCAGTACCTGCCAGAGGTTTGTAGCTTGCCAACAGCATTACACTATCATAGGGAGCCCAGGTTGCTGAGACAGAGGACTCAGCAGTCCCACAGTTCAGGTTGCACCCTGGGAACCCAGTCGCACTCAGACAGCCCCAGCCCCTCTTTACTAAAAGTCCATACTGGTTGCCTTGAATGAATGATAAAAAAACTTGTTGTACTTAACAAGTGGCAATACATAGGGCACAACAGCTTCCAGAGCTGATGAGGAAGTGTCAATTGAATACCAAAGCAAAACTTTAAAATTATTTATTTGAGATATATATTTACTGTATCTGTAAACTGTTGGTAAGAGAAAAGTCAAGAAAGACTTGGAAAAAAGTATAATAAAATAATCAGATTTTTTTCTTTCCTTAGGGAGTAATCAATATCACAATGTACATACCATTATTGGCATGTGTGGTACTATACAGATGAATGACCCTTCCTCAAGGAACTATGGGAGCAGATGAAATTGCTCTTGGAATTAGAGAAGAGGAAGAAACTGAGAGGAATAGAGACAGTGACCTGAGACATATCAGAGCAGCAGAGAGAGAAGAAAGAAGAAGCGCCATCAGAAGAAATGCAAAAAGAGTGACTGTTAGCATGGGAAGTTAATTTATATAAGGATATCACAGTCACAGAAGCCCAGGGAGAAGAGGGTTTTAATGTAAAAGTAATTCATGGTGTTGAGGGAAGTAGACGATCAAAACATTTTAAAGACAAAGCCCTTAGATTGCCAGTAATTTCAATAAAGATTGTGGACACCATAGATGAAATGATGGAAGAAATAGATCAAAGGAGGATTTTAAGGAAAGGCATTTTAGTTAAATGTCCTATTAGAGGAAACTAGTAAGCAGTGAGACAATCAAAGAAGGAGAAGCCCCGTCACTTGGGACATTTAGAACTAGACTTGACAAATCATTAAAACAATCTTGCATTGTCAGGAGATGAGATAGGTGACCCAGAGTAATATCTGTGATAAATTACCTACAATAATAATCTTTTGTATCTCAAACATAAAATTGTGTACATACTGTATCTGAGCAGACTACAGAGATTTAAATTAAGATGTACAAATTTTAGGAAGAAAAGACTGGATCTGTAGATTGAACATTTGAGATTAGTGATCAGGTAGTGCTTTGAGGTGGTTCACTAATCTGAACAAAATATGAAGATAATTCAGATCTTGCCATACTTGCTGTCCATATCTAATAGGTATTTCTTGTTATAAGAAACTAGTAATGTGTTGCAAACTTTGTGGATAATAAAAACTAAACACTAACATATAGAAATCTCAGTAATTTTTATTCTTTCAATGTAAGCTGATTTTAAAACTGACCTGGACAATGCACTAGAGAATACATGAGAGGGACCAATCCTGTGATGATGGGGGGTGGACAAGATGACTTAATATTGAATGTCTTGGATATCTCTAGTTCCTAAGATTCTAATATCACATTATAGTGAATCTTCCTGTACCTGGAGTTCTATAATAAAAGATTTGACTGGTAGCATCACCCATTAGTAAGGTTGCCCAATACAGCCTAATGTAAGGCCCTATCTTCAGTTGCTTATCACTTTGCCAAACTCTACTCAATTGGGCTGAAATTTTCTATGCTGAGTGTCTGCAACAGGCTGACTGACTGATTGATTGATGTTATATTAAATTCCAGCCAGAATGGTTCTGCCCATGTCTAAGATAGAGAAAAATACATTTCTGATTACCTTTTCTTTGAACAGCCTTAGTACCCCCCTTGCTTTGGGACTTGAAATTTGGCAGGGTGTCAGGATTGTGTCTCTTGCTGTCCCTATGAAAATCCACCCAAATTTGGTCAATTTATAAGCCTCTGAAAAATCAAATGCTCTGCAAAGACTTAATAGATGTTAGGAGTTAAAATATCCGCAGATATCATCCTCACTTACCATGATCGAACCCCTCATAGCTCCTAGCGTTGACCAAATTTTACAAGGGTCATCCCTACAGAGCAAATGAGCATCTCTTCACAGTTCCTACATGGGACCACACTGCATATGAATCCTCCCTACAGAGTGATTATGCATGCCTCAGCCTATGGCTACACGGGCAAAGACAGACTTTCCCTGTAATGACTATTCCCAGCTGAATCAGGCTGAGTTGGGGACAGGCACTGGAACTGAGAGTAGGGAACCAATCTCTCCTGTGCTCTCAATGAACTTCCTGCTATCACCCAGGCAGCCTGGAGCAAGAAGCTCTCTGATTCGAAAGCAGAGGAGACAAAAGCTGGAGAAGGGGGAAGGGAAAGGAGTACATTGAGTCAAGAAGTCTGGTGAGACTAGAATAGGAGGGCAGGAGAGAAACTGGGACTGGGATTTGGAAACAGAGACTAGGACTAGCTGCATAAGGAGACTGATACTGAGAGCTGGGAGGAGAAAAGAGGCTGGGACCATTTGGACAAGGTGACTGGGAGCTCTTGAGGGGAAATAAGGGGTGACCACTGTGATGGAACAAGGAGCTGGGGAGAGGCAGGAGATTGGAACTGACTAATCAAGGAAAATGGGACAAGGAATGAGTAGAGGGAATGGGTTTCAGGGAGAGGGGAGACAGATCTGACAAGGAGCTGAGGTGTGTGGTGAGAACTGATAGTGGCTGGGCAAAAACACTGAGACAATCAAAGACCTGGGCCATGGGGGTTGGGGGTGGGGGTGAGTGGAGGGAGAATCCAGTTGAGACTGAGGTGGGAGGAGAAGCCTGAGAAGTGGAGACCACGGAGTGGGTAGGCAAGGAGAATGGAACTGGGACAAGGAGCCAGTGGTGGGGAAGAGACAGGACTGGGACTGGGATTGTTTGAAGGGATGTGGCAAAAAGTGTTCAACCTTGAGTGGACAGGAGTCGCTGACCATTAGTACACACTCTCCCCTAGAGCTGGAATGGAATCCACGTTTCCAGAGTCTCACCATTCCTGTGCTGTCAGCAAATTATCTGTGAAACCCTCTGGCAAAATGTGCCTCTTGCCCCCTCTACTGATGGTCCACATGGAAGATGACAATCTATTATTCCTATCCATTACTCTATTAGTTGAAGTGACATGGGTCTGAGTTGTGGATCTAAAGGTTCCAGCTCTGCTGATGAGCCACGCGAGTGTCCGCATCATGCCACATGATGACACTTCTGTTTTTTCAGTCTTCCTTTTAAAAACACCTAGGAATTTATATACATAGAATTATGTTAAAAGACTATTAAGGTTGCAAATTCAAATGCTCAAAGGTTGGGAAATGCCAGAATTAAGGTTAAGTCCTGGAAACAAAAACAACAAAACAAGCAAAACAAAACAAACAACTAGGGATAATAATACTTACCTCCTTTGTAAAATACTTTGAGACCTTCTGATACAAATTGCTATATAAGAAGTAGGTATTATTTTTTCTGTTAATAAATAAGGCACAGAGCCATACACTGAATGATGAGTATAAAACAAAATACTGAATAGCTGCTCATTAAGTGAGAACTCTCCATCCTGTGCATTGCATGAGGCCAAGTTTCTGTGGAAATAATAGTACATGATCAGCCAATTAAAGGATATATCAAAAATGCTTTGCACAAGGGGACTGAATTAAGGTGGCACAGACATCCTTAATTCTGGCATTTCCTAACTTTGAGTTCTTGACTTTGCAACCTTAAAAATATTCTTTGAACACGGTTTATGTTTGTTATAATAAATGCAGTAAAGCACTGAGAAACGCCTGCTCAAAATTTTTACATCAGATATACAATCATGTGAATGTGGTATGTATAACAACACAGTATTTTTTAAGTACACAGGTATCTCAGAAGTGTACTTTTCAAACATTAGACAAGTGTATTGCAAAAGAATCAAACATAAATGCTCATTTACTGAGATTATTACACTCATTTTCATTGTTTAATAATAGATTAAAAGAGTTTCAGATGATTTCAGAAAACAATTCACGTTAGGTTTTCAGTCAAGAGACTAAGAATTTATCTAAATGATTCCCAGTAATGTTAGTGGCAGCTGCTAGCAGAGCCTGTGCCCCCAAAATCTGCCCAATATTTAAACAGCAAAGTGCATGTGTTAAGTACCTGGGATATGCATAGCTAAATCACCAATAAATTAGTTCTGTCAGATGATGTGTATGGAAACACTGCATGGGCACTGCACTGCACGGGCTTTGCACTGCATGGGCACTCACAGGAGCCTTCCACCTTGTGCCTCCACAAATGGACATGGTCCTATGACCCTCTCATACTGGTGGCATTACTCAAAACCGCAGTGGGCCCAGAGCTGACTGAGAAACACGTGACACATCTGAACAAAGGGTGCAACAGGAGCCATACCCTCTCGGTGCTCTGAACAGTATTGTGCCTACCTAAGAGTAGATCAACCATGTACATTGCTCCAATATTTCCTGCTGGGCCCATCAACCTCATGCCACCCCTATTGCCAGCTATGGCTTAAAACCACAGTGCAGTCCCTAATGCGTGTTACTTAAAATTATCAATCTGCTCCTAGCAAAGGTTTTGCTCAGCATTAAGCTCATCACGACAGGGAGATGGTAGGAGGTACTGCCTTCCCAACTTCTTCCTGACTGCCTGCCCCATAGCCCTGAGAGCACTACTTCCTTGTGTGACTATGGAATGTGCTGAGCTGGAGATGCTTTCTCTGCTCTGCTGCAACTGCTCGGTATTGCCCCCCCTCCCCCCACTGGCTACCTGTGGGACGAAGACTCAGGTAGTTTCCCGGACAGGCAATGAGAACCCCACTGTGGCTTCACGGGGAGTAGGATAGATGCTCTAGTGAGCCAGTGCACAAGATAGCTCCCCTTCTTACACAGGGTCAGAGAGTAGTTAGGACCATTTCTAGCATCCCTTCACCCATGGTCTGAAAATCAGCCTCCAGATATGTTAGAGAGCCTGGATGAAGGCAGATAGAGGCGATTGGTTTGCTCGGAAGGATTGGGGAAACACAGAATTGATTTGCTTTAGGGGATGAGGGGAGGAAGATGATAGGTATGCTTGATGAGAGGCAGAAGATCCACTGGAAGGTAGAGAATTGGTCTGCTGGGGGGCAGAAGGTCAGTTTGCTGCAGAACCAGGAGATGGAGCAATGAAAAGACTGGCAGCCAGAAGAGGGATTGGAGCATGCCAGCATCAGAAGCTGGATTAATGGAGGAGAGGCTAGACTGAAAAAATAATTGAGGCAGGGAAGCCCTGGGGATGAGCAGAGGGCAAAGGAGGGACTCAGGAAATGGAATGGGGTATCTGGAGACACCAGGGAAATCATGGGCCTGAGACTATGGGACACCAGGGTAAAGAGGATGGACTATTGGCAGAGAAGTGCTTGAGAAGGCATAGGATCTGTATGGAGTATAGCATCTGCAAATGGAAAGGATGAACTGGGAATAAATGGTGAACTGATGGAGGCAGTAGAAAATGGGAACGATATGGAGAAGGCAAGAGAGAGAAAGGAGCCTCAAGGGCAGGTGGCAAGTGAGGAAAGCTTAAAAAAAGCAGGAAAGGTTTGGGAGAGAGGACAAATAATGGGATCTGGCTGGGGAATAGGAAACCAGACCATGTGAGACAAAAAGGGACATGAAGTGAACAGAAGGGGGTGAGAGTTAACAGGGAACCGGTTAGATAATGTATAGTGAACAGGTTTTAGATAATGTATATTGGAAAAGGTGAGGAAAGAGAACTGGGACAAGCTATGTGTGAGCTGGATGGGAATGGAGGAAAAGGGTGGGGGAAAGAAAGTTGGGAAAGGAGAGATTTATAGGGGTAACAGATGCTTTAGAGGGGAAAGAGGCAAGCAGAGAGGGAAAGAAACTCTAGTAAAGAGAGAGATTTCTGAGGAAGAACAAAAAATAAGGGAGTCAGTAAATTTCATTGTTCTATTGTTTAACAAAAGGCCTGGTAACAAAACATTATATAAAAGTTAAACATTTTTCTGTATGGTACCTTTTTGTGTGGGATGAGGGGGTCTTGGGAGACCTGGTTGGGAGCTAGGCATAGGCATCTAGTGAACCTACAATATGTATGGAGAAGAGGATAACCTGCTTTATTATTTGTTAAAAATAAAAAATAAGAAAGAAAACACATAAAACCAGTGTTGACACCAGGTTTTCAAAAATGTTTAATATGACTGTGTGTCATTAGGAAATATATGTGTGTGTTTGAGGCCCATGGATTTCAGTCCTTATTGAAATCTAGACAAAAACTAAAAAGCTAATTAAAAGGAGTGTTAAGTACTATACCTGCTTTTAATTTCTTATTCCAATTTTTGTGCTTTTACATTCATACTGTTTTTTAAAATGTTTTTTCTTTCCCCTGTTGTTATGTAAAATAACCCACATAAACAAGAGTGTGAAACTGACTAAAGGTCACCAGTGAAAAAGATTGCGGACAAATGAACTGATCTCTCCCAGTTAAGGTAATCTCAACAATGACAGGTTAAAAAAAATCAGGTTTAAATGTGATTCTTAAAATGACAATATCCTTTTATTAGGATGCAATTAACTGTCAACTTATTTTTAGAATACGCAGCAATTATTTTATTTATATTTTAACTTATTTTTATTTTTTGCCTAAGTTCTTGGCCTAAACTTTTTCTAAAATTGCACTAGATACTTCAAAATTTGTATTAGCTTTATTCTTGCTTCCTCATAGAATACTCCTGTTTTCAGCATATTCAATATTGAAAATTTAAAAGATTAATGACTGTTGATAAATAGACAGTTGTACCGTCCATACTACCAAGAGCTGGACTGGGACAGGGGTGGGAGACAAGAGGCAGCAGAGGAAATAAATTGGGACAACAAGCCCCTGGGGAAGATTGGTACTGGGAAACATTAAGATGGGTGGACACTGGGAATGGCTGACCAAGGGAGGCTGGAACTTAGAGGTGGGATGGGGTGGAAAATGGGGTCAGAATGTCACTGGAGGGAGACTGGGAGACAATGCAGGGAGGAGATACCCTGACATGAGACGAAGAGCCAGATGGAGGCAGGGATGCTGAGACTGAGATCAGGAGAGGATCCAGGGCAGGAGAACTGGGAATGGGTGGGCATGGAGACTGGGAAAAGGAGCTCTTGTGTGGGAGGGAAGAGATTGGGATTGGCTGGTGAAGGAGACTGGATATGAAGGGAGAAGGAAGACTACGATGAGGAGCTGGGGCAGGGAGAGACAGGACTGGCAAAATGAGCTAGAGGAGACACGGGGAAAAGGGGTCAAGCTTGAGGGAAACAAGAAAGGGCTGCAGAGTGTCATTTAAAGCATGGGCGGGGGGTCAGATGGGTGGTGGTCAGGGTTGGGTCCTGCCCCCAGGGGGTGGGACACCCCAGGGGGCCTGCACTCATACCGCAATGGTTCCTGTCCCATAGGGCTAACCCATCCCCCTGTTCAGCCCATTGTCTCTTGCCACAGAGTGCAGCTGGGCCCCTCCCAATGCAATGCCCCACCCCTGCCCTCTTCCTGTCCCTGTCGCTACCAGAGCACCTGCTCCAAGCTGGGCTGTGGTGGGCCAGGTAGGGCCATGGCTTGGGTGCCCTCCCCAGGCTCTGCAGCCAATGGGAACACGGCAGAAGTCTGTGTGATCATGATAGAAAATTCCCCTCCAGAACCTGGAATTGAATCCAGTGGGACACAAACCAATGATTTTTTTAAAAAATAATAATTGATTATTAAAAATTAAATCAGATGCATTCAAAATTAAATTTGAAATATGACAATCTATGTTAAGACCTAAACTTATCATAATCTTAAAATAATTTAAATTAAATACAAAAATAATATTAAGTACTACATATTTGCTGCCATGTTCTAAAGAATGTCAGATCGCTGAACTAATGGTAGTTATTGGCTAAGTACCTGGAACCAGAGTTTGTTGAAATGCTAAGCCAGCTTTTGATAGCAGACCCTCTTCTGCATGTAAAGAGAGATTTTTTTTCACTTCAGTTTATTCTACTAGTTCAGTTCAACTACAACTAGTTCAAAGTTAAGACCAAGTGGAATTTGAAAAAGCAGGAAAGCTTGTTTTCGTCATCCAATCTACTAGTAAAAACTAGGTTCTAAAATCTTGAAGGACTTGGTGACTAGAAATAATTAATTCCGTTCACTAACTACAGATCTTTCTTTGTTTAAGAAATCAGGTAGTTTTAAATTCCAAATATGTTCTGATAAACTTTTTACAACACTTTTTTCCTTGTGGTTCCAGCACATTTAAGCTAGTTTTATTTAATAAATAAATGTTAAATGCTGTTTTAGTGCATTTTAATTGATTTTGAATTTCCATCCAAATAGAACTTGACACAAATTGCAGAAAATCATCATCATCATCTAGTAAATAAGAAATACATCATTTGCCATTTTTTAAAATAATTAAAAATGTGAATATTAAGAATCTGAATAATTGTATGTTAAGCTATATAATTGCTTAAATGAAAGTGTACAGATATAGAGTATCCTTCTGGTTAACTAAAAGAAGCACCAAATGTAGTGCAAAGTTCATAGGTTCATAGATTTCAGAACACTATATTTAGAGCAAATCAACATGTTTTAATGGTTGTAAACCAACCTTTCTTTATGAATAAAACATAAAGTGCAAAAATTACTAAAATCTATTATCTAAATCAAAGTTTCCTGCATGTTAATTTACATTTTGATTAAAACTGGTGATTTAAATCACTTTGATTTAAATCAATCCACCCCTGATTGAATTGAAAATTCCTGACTCTGAACATTCCTCTGTGATCAGTAAATATCTGTGAAACCTATTGGCAAAGTGTATTGTTCATTCTTCTCTTGTTGTAGGTCCACATACAGGATGACAATCTACTACTACAAGCAGTTAGCTCAAGTAGCGGTGGATCTGAAGGTTCCAACCCCGCTGATGAACCATGTGAGTGCTAATGAGATGCCACATGATGGAACTTCTGTTGTTTCAATTTGCTTTTTTAAAAGCCTAGGAAATTACACACAAACCTACCTTCTCCCTCCACTATTTAAATGAATGTCAAGGGTGCAAAGTCAAGTACTTAAAAGTTAGGAAATGCCAGAATTAAGTGTATGCATTATAATACAGTCTTTTATTACATGATCACATACTAGTTTTATCATGGGACTCCTTCATTCAGTGCACAGGTTAGACAATGTTCCAGGGAAGAGTCAATGTTCTGTACTAAAGGAGGCTGCTATTTGTAGGACATCAGCCTTGTTTACTGCAGAAGTTAGAAAATGACAGGGAATTGTTGAAAGAAAAAGGATGAATTAAAAAAAAATTAAAAAAAATGAATGCCACCCTGGAGAACAGGTTTCTATCCCTGCATCTGCCATAGAGTTCCTATATAATGTTGACAAGGCTCTTAAACTAAACTATTCACAGGTGGCCATTAATTATATGTTCTTCATTTTATGTATGCCCAACTTGATATCTCTGGGCTGAGCGCCCCAACTACACCTCAAGTTAATGGAAGCTGAGCTTTGAATAGATAAAGTGCTAAGAAAAACTGGAGTGCTCTAAAAAATCACACACCATTGTATCAAATGGGGAACCCAAAACTAGTGTACGCTTAGGCTACAGCTACACTAGAGTTTACAGGGGTGCAGCTGTGCTGCTGTAGGCTCTCTAATATAGACTCTCTAAGCTGACAGGAGAGAGCTGTCCCATCCGCTTAACTACCTCCATCTCTGTGAGCGGCAGAAGCTATGTTGGCAAGAGAAGCTCTCCCAAGGACACAGCACTATGCACACCAGCGCGTACGTCAGTAACTTATGTCACTCTGAGGGGTGATTTATTCACTCCCTTGAGTGACACAAGTTATTCTGACATAAGCTAGTATAGTATAGACAGAGCCTAAAACTTTATGTTCCTCAGCTCGCCATCTCTATAATGGGGATAATATAACCCCTTCACCTCACGGGGGAGTTGTGAAGGTAAATCTGTGAAGCACTCAGATACTATATTGATGAGCATGACAGAGAAGCCCCATGAGGAAATAAACAATACTGCCTCCACAACAGGTTTTGAATAGTGTGCAGTAAGTAAGATATGGGGTCACATGTTGCAAAATGAGGATAACATAAAATATTGAATACCTGCTCTCTGAATAAGCACTCTCCATCCTGTACAGTGAATGAGGCAAGGGTTCAATGGAAAATACAGATTTTGATCATGTTAAAGACTGTATCATAATGCATACACACAACAGGGCCCAATTTTACTTCCACATGCAACTTTAACTGTGGCATTTCCTAACTTTTGAGTGCTTGACTTTGCAACCACAACTTTTAACAGTTTTTTGTGTGTAATATGCATATACATTTCTGTAAGGACTTCCTGTCTGTTTTAAATTTGTTTGAACTTGTTTTATTAATTTAAGCTTTCTTGCCTTTTGAACATAATGCCAATGCCTTCTTTGTGGAAAGTTTGCCACAACCCTTTAGGAGTTAGAAAAAGTGATTAAAATACAGACAAAAAGATGTCAAATGATATAGTTATGATGATTGACTTTAAAAGGCAAAATAAAGGCAATTTAGAGAGAGACTACTGCAGCTAATCATTTTAGGCTTGCCTTTGAAAAATACACCTTCATTTAAACAAATTGAAAACAAATGCTACTTCTGTTGTTTAGTATTCATGTTGGTAGAGTTAGCTTACTGACTATAGGATGACATTATAACATAAATGCTACCTTCAGAATTTGTTCTTTACTAATATCTTGCTGTTTGCAATATATATATATATATATATATGTATTTAGCTTCACAGAGGAAGTAATATGGCTCCCTTTAGTATTCCAAGTATAAATTTACTCAGCAGATTTGTTTTATTAAAATGCAAATAATGGGATATGGAACATTTGGCAAATGAAAAATCCAAGAGGGGAATACACAGTTTTATTTATTGTTAATGTTTGGAGTAGCTTATTGAAACACACTTTGCAGTAACTGCCACTGAATATTAGCTATGAAGTTCTCATCACACCTTGAATATTACCCATAGGTTAATCCAGGTTTTCACTGGTATGGTTAAAAGGCTCAGAGTGTTTCAAATATACCTTAAGAAACATTATTATCCTAGATGTGACTATGCACATTCACAAAAAATGAATTCAGTGTGGCTAAGATTCAATCCAGCATAGTTTCAAATTAATTATTCCTCTTCACTTGCTTTATATAAACAGAATTGACCTGTTAATTTAAAGAAAATCTATCAGCACAGAATGAATTCTCTCTTATAAACAAGCAAGATGAACTTGACCTTGTTTGAACTTGTTTTGATGTGGTCCAGATGGTAGGCTACATGCTTGAATAACAGGCTAAAGTGGAGGAAAAACTCATATAGTAAGATCTAGATTTATAGCCTTTTGCAAATGCCTACCTTGTATTGTCCTTTCAGCATCTGTTCTGCCCCCGCTGCGGTCAGCTTCTATCTCTGGGGTCAGAGAGTCTAGAAGCACAGAAAGGTAAGACTGACACATATTTTATTTAACTCCTGTAGCCTTTTTTACAACCTGTTACTCCAATGCTGAATTACAATACAATCAACCTTTGTCCCTTTTTTTTTAATGTTGAACAATGCCTGGAGGCCAGGAAATTTTTTTTCTAGACTGGGAAGATTAATGAGGAATAGATTTTTAAGCAGTGAGAAAAGCAAAGAATTGACTTCTCAAGCTAATAATGTAAAATTGTTCTAGTTTGGGCATTCTCTCCAGTGAAGTAATATTTGCTCACACACACTGTACAAAAAAAGCATCACAACAACTAGAGAAGCAATGAAATGGAGGAAAGCAAAAGGTAATTTTTCCCTGTTGCATCACAAAAATAATTGTGACCAACATAACAACTGATTTCACAACTTGAATTGAGGGTTAATTACAGAGAAGCAAAAAGCTGACTTCTTACCATTTAGGGCCCTGAGACTGTCTGTTGAAGTTGCCTGTTTCAATGTCTGTTCTGCTTGTTCCCGCCGCTTAGTCTCAAATTCAAGCGCTTCCTGCAATTTCCTCTTTGCCTTCTTTTCTTTCTTTAACCTTTTCTGAATTATTGCTGGGGGAGAAAAATCAGTGCATTCACATTTGGTTCTGAGATTTTGGCTACACAGTTACTACTTATTATGGGTTCCTAAAAATAATATAGCTGGGTCACTATCATCTGTCTCCTCCCTTACCACTGATGCCCTCCCCACCCCAAGAAAGAGGGTGTGTAACACACTGAACCTAAATTCTGCACTGAAGCACCCTGATCTTTGTTGCATGTCAGCAATGGGATAAAAAATCTAACTGACTTCAAGATCCTGTAGTGAAGTGGAAATTAGGTAACTGTTTGAAACGTATGAAAAAAACATAAACAAAATAAAGGGTACTATGAAATTAAACATTAAGATCCCAATCCTAGGAGCCCTCCACACCTTCAGCTGGAGCTCTGCATGTGATGGGCTTACAGAATTAGACCTTAAAAGTACCACACAATCAACACTTTTACATAGAATTCAATAAAAATCCTCATTTTCTCAATGTTTCTAACCAGCTCACATTCCCAGAGTTTAAAACCAGTGTGCCACAGAACTCAGGGAGCCTGATACCGGAACTGAGGTCCCAGTTGCAGCAGAGTAAGGTGCAATGAGTTCTGTTTACCAGTCCAAGCTACAACAAACCTCTGAAGAAGTTGAGAACAGTTCTGCAACACTCTATATCTTGTGCAGCATCAACTACACAGTACCATTTTTAGTATATACCACTAATACATGAGAATAGATTTATCATCTTATGATATTGAAAATCTGAGCTAAATACATCTTGCGTAGTTTAATGGTTTTAATATTTTCATTATAAATAGTTTGCAAGTGCCTTTCAAACATCATGGCTGACACAGTGTAGATGTGACCATAGCAGACAGAGACAGAATTAGCAAAGTCTTATTGTGTAGTTACTCATAAAAGTGATATTATCCTGGTTTTACTACCTGATCAAACACTACACCCAGAGGAGTGACTAACTGGATAACATACAGATTGGAAGGATAGGGTACAGTAAACAAGACAAAGAAAATAGCGTCACTGCATTATATACAGCAGCAGCTCAGTTAACTGATGTTCCCAGAGACACCTACAATATTTAGATCAGTGGGGATAAAGTAAACATAGGTTTCTGTCACATTAACCCAATCAACAATAGGTAGACATTAGAGGAGGTTGCCTAACACTGAAGATCAAAAAAATTCCTTCCTGACCCCACATGAGGTGATCAGTTAGACCCAGAGCATGTGAGCAAGAAACAGCCAACCAAGCACTGAGAGGGAGAATGATCAATACTCTGGCTGTCCATGTCCAAAATCTCATCTTCAGCTGTAGTCATCTCTGATGCTTCAAAGGAAAGAGACCAAAAATATCCCCCAGAATACACCCTGAGGTAAAAATCCCTTCCTGCCCCCTCCAGGTGACTGAAGCCCCAAAGCATGAGTATTAGAAACATAAGATATAAACAGGAAGTGAGACCCTACTGTCAAAACCAACCCCATCATACAAGAGCACTTATAAAACTGTTCTGTTCTGTCTTAAAACCAGGTATGTTGTTTGCCTCCACAACTCCTGTTGGAGGCTGTTCTAGCACCTCACCCCTCTGATGGTGAGAAACCGCCTTGTAAATTCCAGCCTGATTTTTTTCATGACCAGCTTATACCCATTGGCTCTTGTACCAACACCATTCTTCAGCTTGAGTAGGTTTCACTCTCAGTGTTGTTTACTCCCTGATGTATTTCTAGAGAGCAATCATATCTCCTCATCCTTAGGTCCAGCTTCTTATACCAGGTGAAATAATGTCATTAGAGTGGTACAAAGTAGAAGAGTATGCAGTGCACAGTGCTGACAATACAAGTCATTTTTTTCATTACCTGGCACAAAATCAGGGCCTATCATGTAGTTTTCCTCAGTGTCTAACTTTGGAGAAATCACTTAACCCCTCTGCTGTGCCTGAGTTTGCCTATCTGTAAAACAGGTATACTATCTACCTCACAGAGGTGTCATGAGGCATAGCACTGGCTAGTGTTTATAAAAAATATTTGAGATCCACTAAAAAAAGAGACCTATTTAGTATTAGTCCTGTAATTGTATTAATTGAATTAATATGCCAGTCAATAGTCACAGTGAAGATTCTATGCACACTCATGATTATTATTAATAGTTATTGCCTACAATTATTTATTCTCCTCTGTTTAAAAGGGAAATTCATGGTGTAATAGTTGCACCCTCTAGTGGAAAGAGGCATGAAATAAGATTACAGTGATACTAATGGGATTCACAAAAACAACAAGGAGTCCTTAAAGACTAACATGGGATTAAATTTAGCTCAAGGTATAAAAATACTGATTTTGAATCCAAGTGTCCTCCGTTCAAGCTGCTTCAAAGAGATTTCTTATTTTATCAGCTGTAAGTGACAGAGGAGGAGAAAGAGCTGGGGGTATTGGTCCATAATAGGATGACTAGGTTCCGCCAGTATGATACAGCCATGAACAAAGCTAATGCAAACCTAGGATGCATCAGGCAAGATGTTTCCAGTAGAGACAGGGAAGTATTCTTACCATTATGCAAGTCACTGGTTAGACCTCATCAAAAACACTGTGTGCATTTTTGGTCTCCCATGTTTAAGAAAGATGAATTCAAATTAGAACAGATGCAGAGAAGGGGTACTAGGATGATCAGAGGAATGGAGAACCTGCCTTAAAAAAGGAGACTTAAGGAGCTTGCCTTACTTAGCCTGATTAAATGAAAACTGAGGGGGAGACATGATTGCTCTCTATAAACACATCAGAAAGATAAATACAGGGGAAGAGTTATCTAAGTTAAGGGTCAATGTTGACACAAGAACAAATGGATGTAAACTGACCATCAATAAGTTTAGACTTGAAATTAGACAAAGGTTTCCCAACCATCAGAGCAGCAAAGTTCTGGAACAGCCTTCCAAAGGGAGCAATGGGATAAAAAACCTAACTAACTTCATGAACTTGATAAGTTTATGGAAGAGATGAGAAAATGAGACTGCCTACAATGGCATACGGCTAATCCATGACTGCTATTAGCAACTATCTCCAATTGCTGAAGATGAGGGAAGACTCTGTTGCTACTGAAAATTCTTTCTCAGGAATCTGGTGGATGGGTTTTGCCTACATGCTTGAAGTCTAACTGATCGCCATATTTGACATCAGCAAGGAATTTTCCTCCAGGTCAGGATGGCAGAGACCCTGGAGATTTTTTGCCTTCCTCTGTAGCCTGGGGCATGAGACACTTCTTGGTTTGAACAATAGTAAAGAGTAGATTATCTGTAACTTGAAGTCTTTAAATCAAGATTTGAGGACCTCAGTAACTCAGCCAGAGGTTATGGGCCTACGACAGGAGGCGCTGGATGAGGTACTGTGGCCTGCAATGTGCAGAAGGTCAGAATAGATTATCATGATGGTCCTTCTTGCTTTAAAGTCTAGGATTCTGTCTATATTGCAATAAAACCTTAATTATATGTAGAAACAAAAGGGATTCAAGCAAAGAGTTGAAAACTGGGAGGGTCCTGAGTACAAAGCCCGCTGTGCAAAATTAGGGAAGTCACATAGCTTCCTCTATAAAATGAGGTAAAAGAAGGGTTTTGCTCAAAACTAGGTTCTAATATATTAGAATTAAACTTGGATAAATAAATTATAAAGAGGTTATGTCTGCTTATAAAAAAAACTCAGAACATTTCTAAAATACCTCTGTTCTTCTGTTCCACAGCCAGCTGTTTTTCCAGAGTTTCCCTCAGTTCTCGTTCCCTGAACAACTCCATCTTCAGCTCCGTCTTTTCCATCTGGACCTGTTTCTCTTGAGCTCTGGCATTGTCTATCGCAACCTTTAATAGGCCCTGTTCAAAGATGAAGTTGAACATTGCAAAGTTTGGGAATGTAAAACAGCAGACATAATAAATGAACTTCTTTTGTATTTTCTTGATTAGATATGAGAGATTTTAAATAAAAAAATAATCCTGCTGCCAGGTCACGGTTATATGGGTGCACATAACAGCTTAATAAGCCTTCCTATTATCATCAGCACCTTTTTTACTGAAACACATTCAAACAGGCAGACAAGCTATATGTAAAAACACATGGGGCCAAATTTTCAAAAGCACTCAACACATCCTTTGTGTGTACAACTCTTGATAAAGGTTATAGAGCTAGATTTATTCTTCCTGAAGATTAAAATGTAACTGCGTCAGCCCACAGCAGTGAGGGGCACCATTCCCAAAGGGGAAGTTGACTCAATGTTCCCTTTGGCTTTTCTTCCAGAAAGTGGCTTCTTTAATTTCTGCAATAACCTCCATATAAGCTGACCTGATGGGAGCTCTAGTAGGGATGTAATGAAGCAGCACATCACCCATACACCCTGCTCATTACTGTTATTATTAATAATAATTATGTGTATTAAAATAGCCCAGTTGAGATCAGGTCATGATTGTACTAAGCATTCTATAGACACATAGTGAGAGACAGTACCTGTCCCAAAGAGCCAACTCCCTGGCCAGGCAAAGGACAAACTGCAAGCTTGGTCCGCTAGCTTTTCCATTGTCAGAGTCTATCAAGACCTCCTTCAAATCCCTCTTTTAAACACATTTTAACAGTCCATCCCATTTTCTTCTCAATGCTCCTCATACCCACTCTTACCTAAACTGTTGTCTCATGTCTTGTCTAATTCAGGGCCTAATCCCTCATGGTATTATTGCACTCAACTCCCACTGAAATCTGCAAGTGTTGAGAAAGCTCAGCACTTAATGGGAGGTCCTCCAATTGTAAAGTTCTCATAGTAGGGAACCTGATGCACTTTATGGGAATGTATGTTATGTTATTTGTGCACACACATTTGTTTAGGCACAAATGCAGGCCACATTTTGAAAATTCCTATCAACCTAAAGATAAAATTGCATAAAAATATGTTTAAAAGTTGTAACAGTCCACTTGAAAAGAAGTTAAAACCATTCAAAAATAATCTACAAGATAATTATGATTGTACTGTTAAATTTGGAAGCTACCAAACAAAACTCTATTGGACTAAATATAAAACTACATAGGAATGTTCAAAATTAAGTACAGTTTAAAATAAAACAAACAAACAAACAAATAAAGTATTACTAATAGTAATAATAAACCCTTTCTAGAGTCTAATTTTTAATTTTTTAACATATATCTGGAATTTTTTCCCAATTTTTTAAAACAAGTAATCATTTTTCCTTCAGACAACCAGTTTTCACATGAAGGACACTTCTAAACCAATGAAAAATTCAAATGAGGCAATAAACAAGAGGTTTGGGGTTTTTTTGGATCCACGTTCTCCTCTTACTTCAGCAAACAGTTGAAATCTAGAATATTCCTAACTCCTCCCGTTTATCTCCGCCTAGAACATGCAAATCACTCACATCACTCATAAGTCCAAATCAGGTGAACTTATACAAAAGTTCCTTATCTGATGAGGTTCAATAAGGATAAGTGCAGAGTCCTGCACTTAGGATGGAAGAACCCAATGCACAGCTACAGACTAGGGACCGAATGGCTAGGCAGCAGTTCTGCGGAAAACGACCTAGGGGTGACAGTGGACGAGAAGCTCAATATGAGTCAGCAGTGTGCCCTTGTTGCCAAGAAGGCCAATGGCATTTTGGGATGTATAAGTAGGGGCATAGCGAGCAGATCGAGGGACGTGATCGTCCCCCTCTATTCGACACTGGTGTCATCTGGAGTACTGTGTTCAGTTTTGGGTCCCACACTACAAGAAGGATGTGGATAAATTGGAGAGAGTCCAGCGAAGGGCAACAAAAATGATTAGGGGACTGGAACACATGACTTATGAGGAGAGGCTGAGGGAACTGGGATTGTTTAGTCTGCGGGAGAGAAGAATGAGGGGAGATTTGATAGCTGCTTTCAACTACCTGAGAGGTGGTTCCAGAGAGGATGGTTCTAGACTATTCTCAGTGGTAGAAGAGGACAGGACAAGGAGTAATGGTCTCAAGTTGCAGTGGGGGAGGTTTAGGTTGGATATTAGGAAAAACTTTTTCACTAGGAGGGTGGTGAAACACTGGAATGCGTTGCCTAGGGAGGTGGTGGAATCTCCTTCCTTAGAAGTTTTTAAGTTCAGGCTTGACTAAGCCCTGGCTGGGATGATTTAATTGGGGATTGGTCCTGCTTTTGAGCAGGGGGTTGAACTAGATGACCTCCTGAGGTCCCTTCCAACCCTGATATTCTATGATTCTATGATTCTATGAAAAGGTCTCCCCTTGATGCAAAATAAATAGACAAAGAATTTCTAAGGTGCAGACAACCCTCTCCCTCACTGTGACAATTCATCTTGTTTAACAATAAAATCTAGCAGCAAAGGCAACTGCCATCTTTACTCAATTCAGCAACATTCATGTACATGTTTCTTCTTCATCAGGAACAAACAATTAGTATCAAATGAAAGAGATCATTACATCAAGTGCCCTTTTAGATCACCCCAATTAAAACTTTAGTTTAGCTGTATTTTAATTCTAAGAAACCAAATTCTAATTTTCTGCTCTGATTGCTCTTGTTGACTTATCTTTGAAAGATGTACTGTCAGTGCAAAGCCTAGAGATTATTTAGCAAGATGCCAATGTTGGCACCACTTAATGTGTTGATTGGTTGTATTATCCGTAGCAGTTTAAAATAAATTACTATTACACTATCATTGTCCTTGGCTGACAAAACACAATATTTTGGTGTTCTTTAAATATGAAACAATCATTATGAATAAACAAGGAGAATAATGCTAAATTGTCACGTTGATTGTGTAATTTTATATTAAGAACCTGTGCAAAATATGAAGCTGCTAAGAGCATATTACATTTACACTGAATTTCTGCATCACACCTCTCCCCGACCCCTCCCCCCCACGCTGGCTGCTAATGTATCTAATCACAATACATTACTTTTTGCTGCTGATTATGTCTGGAAAATATTAGCTTCTTTTGGAGCCAAGACCCACTAGGGACTACTTATAAGCTATACAAAATTAAGTTCCATTTTTAGAAGTTAAATTAGTGCACATCAGTAGGCATCCAATGTGAACAAAAATCTGCACTGGAGCCAAACTGCTGCATATGCAAAAGTGCTGCTGCTGCCAATGACAGTTTTAATGCAAAAATATCGGAAACATTCAATGTCTGCCTTTATTCAATGCAGCACGGGGCTGGGAAAGGCAACTAATCAGTACTGTATCTAAAAATCATCAAAACGCCTTGGAGCCAACAACTGTAATAGTAATTTCAGAGTTGTGTGGAATCCTGTGAATTCTCCCAGTGGTTCATCTGCAAAAGACTACACAAAATAAAATATGCCCACCTTGTATTTGCTATGGGTAATCCTCTAGCCTGACAAATATCAATGGGATGCCAATTACAATGTGAAATACAGTGAAACACAAGACATGACTTAAAATATTTTTCTTTAGGGAAGGCCAGTTATTATGGAGGTTGGATAATGATAATTGTAGCGAACATGTTCAGGTTTCAAATTTGTTTTTAATACAGTATGGAGGTAGTGAGGATAAACTGGAGCAAGACTTCTAACATAGAGTACAATTCTTCCCCTTTAGGCTACTGTTAATAAATTTTCTAACTTTAATGTAAAAATGCTAAGTGTTCACAAATAATTGCCTTTTCTCCCTGGTGATTTATAAGCCACCACTATTTGGTTTAATTTTTTAAAAATATTTCCCAGTGATAAATTCTTCAAGAAAAATGCTCCAACAAAAATTACTAGTTTAGGTTTCTTTCCTTTTCTAACTAATATGATCCTATCGGACAACTGAGTACATCATCTTGCAAGGACAGGCTACAGTTCACATAATATATATTGACCATAGTCTTAAGCCATAAGGCCAAAGTCACCCATTATTGTTTTTCAGAAAGCACTAATATTGTGTTATCAATTCTGAAGCTGGCATAAACAAAATTATATTACTCTTAAAAATAACACCCTCTTAGTAGAAACTGAAAGGCATGCTCTTTGTATCTATACTCAGATCTGCTATGTTTTTAATGTAATGTATCTGTCTTAGGATTAAATATGACACAATTACATGAGAGCACAATTCAGACAACCCACTAAATGATGGAAAATATAAAGTTGGAGCGTATACTCCATTCTGAACTTGTGGCATTGGGCATAGAGGTGTGTGAGCACCTGAGACTTTATACTGACACACGTGATTGTAGCAGAGGCTGGGTGAAGACAGTGAACAATTTCTTCAAAGAACTTTGCTCCTTTTTTAGTCTGCAAATTATCCATGAACAGACCTTGATTTTTACATGATTGTTCATTATTAAACATTATCCGCTGAATGATTTACAAAACATATATCTGCCGTTGGATTGCTTGCTAACTATTCAACATGACTAATGCTTTGGGTATTGACTATTTGTAATTCACTATTCACTCTGTTTGATTAGTCACCTAAGTCACATGACATTTTTTTCTGTGCTCTTTCAATAGATGACATGCAAAAGAGCTTTCTTTGAATAACTCCAGCATGAATACATTGGCAAATGCATATTCGTACAAGTAAATGTGATTTTCCCTTTCCATTAATATCCTTGTGAAGAAAATTTCACTCTTTTGAATTTTGCACAAAGCAAACAAAAAGGGCTGCAAAAGCTGCTGAAGCAAAGCTGTGGCTTTTGTTTGATGTAATGCTTGCAAATATTTTTCTGTAATATTGACTCATATTTATTTGCAGTGCAGAAAACTTCCAGGTGTATCACCAGTCTTTTATTTTGTTTTCATAAGTGAGTTTATCTTGCAATCTTCTCTTAGATTTCTATTTTAATTGTATCAAGAGAATATTTAAAAGCCATTTTGCTCATCTTTAAAATGGATTCTTATCAACAAGAGTGCTACTGTATGCTACAGTTACAATCAAAAGTACTAAATACAGGGTGCAGAATCAGATCCTAAAGCTCAAAATAATATTACTATCACTGAAGATTATTACAATATTGTAATACAGCATTGCTCTGTGGCCATGTCACTTAATTTAACTTTCAAAACATAGTTTCTAGTGCTTTTAGTTGTGGAGGTATCCGTCTGAATGTGAACTGATGAAGTGCTGTCTTCCTATTTCTATACACCAAGGGAAAAACATTAGCTATGACAGAGGAGTGAACTTCCCCATTCATTACAATGGGATGGTTACTCTGGCACCCAATTAGAAATTTAAACATCAGCATTAATTTTCCTGAGTATAATATCAGCAAAAGCATCACACTCCTATGCTTTATTTGGTGTGTTTGATTCATTTGAAAAGATTGACATCAGAGGAGTGAGGTTACACATTTAAAGATCAAAATAATGGAATGTTCTACGTAATATTTTTGGATAAATCCTCACCCCTTGGACTGGCCCCTTTGCATGGCTTCTCAGAAAAGTTGCCCATGCCCACAGTAGGCATCTGGGGATTTCCTGGTGTAGGAGATATGGTGGAGGGGTAGGCCCTGTCTGTGATTCCTGAATGTGTAACAATAAAAGATTCATTGAGGCAGGGCTAGGATAGAACCATGGTGACTCTGAATTATGATTCCAGGATCAAGGGAGTACAGATGTGAGTTAAATCATATTATCCCACCCCCACCCTCAATCCTGAAACAAATGTTGCTTAGCTGCACACAATGATTTTTCCCATGTATTCATTTATTGTTGATGGTCCTTAACATTGGGATTGGAGAGGGAGGACAAGAGAAAAGATCATTCTGGGAGGGTTGAGGGATCCCTATAAGAATAGAAACATGAAAAACAAAATGAAAAAGTATCAGAGGGGAAGCCATATTAGTCTGTATCCACAAAAACAACGAGGAGTACTTGAGTTTTTTGCCCACAAAAGCTTATGCCCAAATAAATCTGTTAGATCTCTGACATATATGATGACATATATGATGGCCTGGTATCAAAGGTTTTATTTGCATGAGTTTGGGATGGCTTCACTACTCACAAGCGGTGAAGCACTAAGAAGGTTATGTAGAAGGGATTATGTCTTCCTACGTCTTTGTACGGTGCTTAGAACAATGGGGCATGTTATTGTTTATTTTATTATTGCTATAGCTATTTATTGTTTGCATTACAGCACTACCTCTTCAGAACTGAGCCCTTTTGTTCTAGGTGGTGTATACACATGCAAGTAATTTATAAGAAGAAAACACTAAGAAAAATGTAACTTTTTTTGTTAATTCTTCCACAATGATGCAAATAATTAAACATTTTATTTATGTTTCTGTAAGTATTTTGCAAGACCTAAAAAGACAAAACAAGATTAAAAATAAAGCTGCAGATTTAGAGACACAGGAAAAAACAAGTCTGCAAACTTCAGTGGCTGCTTTGATGAGTAGGCCTACCTTGCATTCATTTAAAATTATGGGCCAGTAGAGCTGCACTGATTTACATCAACTGAGGGTTTGGCCTATTTCTTTAAGTGTAATATAGAAAACCTGCGTTCAGTTCCCTAGTCTCTAAACCCCTGTCTACAATACAATAATCACTGAGCTAGGAAATTATTTTAAATATGTTTTCAGTAGCATACTTGCCACCACCATGGACAGAATATTACATAATTAAAATGAATTTTAGGCAGTAACTTAATCTTGATAATGGATTTTCAGAACCATTCATACTTTTTGTATGGAGGTGGCAAATATATGCTAACTGAAAATTGCTGTTTTTTTTAATGGTTTCCTACTGGTGCATTTTGGGTAGTGTAAATCTAATACCTAGCTCTTAAAAAGCGCTTTTCATCAGTATATCGAAAAGCAAGATCTTTATAAAGGAGGGAAGCATCATTTTCCCCATTTTCCAGATTGGAAAACAGAGGTCTAGACAGATGAAGTGACTTGTCTGAGCTCACCTAGCAGAGCAGTAGCAGAATCAAGAAAAGAACCCAGTTCTCCTGAGACTATCCATTAGGCTGGCCATGTTGCCTGTACACTGTGTAGCCAAGGATTAAACCTGGAGAAAATGGAAGGGTGCCTCTGCCAGTGGGGTGAATGAGAGAGCTGATCAAATCCAAAAGAAGTCATATTCAGCCTTCTTAGGATAATAAACTGTTTGACATAATGTGGGGATTGGACATAAAAAGTAGGGTCCCAGAATAGGAAAAGACCTGAACAAAAGTCTGGATTCTTTGCATTGTGGGTTTTTGTACCAGTCTACCACGGGTAACAACAAGTAAAATAATCTGAATTCTGCATTTTCTGAAAGACAAATCTGAATGTATTCTCAGAAAATCAATCCCTGCTCATATATCATAAAGTAGTACAACACTCTCATATTCAATCACCAGATCAGCTAACCTGTTGATACTGAATGCTTTACTCATTAGTTTGCTGTCTAAAGACATCAGGCACACACATTAATTAAAAAAAAAAAGTTACTAAGAATTTTACTATACATCAATGCTCAACTCGAATATTTATTCTCTGTATTTATTTGTTGCCTATTTTTACTTACTGTGTGTCTTAGCCTGAAACAAAAGAAGTACACTCTTTTCACTCTTTGCAACTTTGTTAAATATATTTACCTTGTATTATAGAAATATTTTTTTTTCTGTTTTATTAAGTGTAGGAGGCTCCAAACTCAAAAATACCATGTTTCACATAACTGCACACTCAAATAATTCATGTGCAAGTAATAACACTTAGCTCTTATATAAAACACTTTTCATCCATAGACTTCAACACATGTCTCAAAGGAGGGTAAGTATCATCATTCCCACTTTACAGATTGGATAACTGAGGCACAATAGTGAAATGAGCTGCCCAAGGTCATATAACAGATCAGTGGTAGTCCCAGAAGTAGAATCCAGATTTCCTGACTCCTAAACCTGGACCCAGTCTTCTGGATTATGCTGCTTCTTAAAAGCATTTTAACCAACATCCTCTCAGTACAACATCTGTGGATTATAGTGAAAGAAGGCATCCTCCCCCACAAATCGTGGACTGGCAATGGAGCTGCTCCATAGCCACTATTCCAGTGTAAAGATAGAAGTAGTTTCTGCTATGCATATGCAGGGAAAAGGACCGGAGGAGATGCATAGCAGTGTGAGAAACTGCCTGGCTTTTGCCCTTTTGTATTTCTACTGACCAACTGTGTGTTGATGCACAGTGAGGGGGCTGGCCATAAGCCGGAACTCCTGCCTCTTGGGCCTTCCCATGAATGTGCTCAGGATTTTCCCCTTTTTGTCAAAGACCTCTGCTTCCACTTTTTTATGTCTAGTGTGATGGGGCAAGGCCAGATGGCTATAGGAAAGTAGTGAGAAACAGGTATGTTAGCCCCCCGCTAAACAAATCTCTGTTACCATGGTAACCAAATGGCCATTGTTCCAGGTTAATCAAGACACCTGGGGCCAATTAAGATCCTTCCGGAAAGCAGTGGAGACAGCTAGGTTGATTGGGATACCTGAAGCCAATCAGGGGCTGGCTGAAACTAGTTGAAAGCCTCCCATTTACACAGGTGGGGGGGCAGGGGTGTGTGTGTCAGGAGCTGTAGAAGCGAGCCATGCTGCTGGAGAAACAGAGCAGTACAAACCTTATCAGGCACAACAAAGGTGGACCTGAGGTAAGGGTGACAAAGATATTGAGGAAGTGGGGGGCTGCTGTGGGGAAGTGGCCCAGGGAATCGTACTTGTCCTGTTTCCAAAAAGTCAGCTACCAAGAGCTGCTACTATCAGGGTCCCTGGGCTGGAGCCTGGGGTAGAGGGCGGGCCTGGGGTCCCCCCTCCCCGACTAATCACTGAGACTGGGAGACAACATAGACTGTGTGAGGGAGGATAACTCTTCCTCACCTCCCTTGCTGGCTTATGATGAAAATGGCTCAGTAGGCTGTGAGCCTTGCCTCTAGAGAGAGAAGGGCTATGTGGAGGGTCACAGTGAGCCTCTGGGGCTAGCATAATCTGCCAGGAAGTGCGGGACCCACTGAGACAAGGTTGGAGCTTTGTCACACTAGCCATGTCTGTGTGTATATTTATACAGCTATATACCTGCATTACAGATGCAAGGTTTAGAGGCAGATCTGAATTCCCTTGGGGTGTTCAGATATAGAGTTTTAGTCTGATCACCTGCCACTCCCCTAGGTGTTTACTAGTAGAGTAAAAACTAAGATAACCCTTATTAGTGAGATGAGATAATAAATTAATAGATTTCCTACATTTCAAAAGGCAAGCCAAAGCCTTAAGTCCCATTAACTTCAGTGAGACTAGTTACAGAAGTAGCATTGCTATAGACTTTGGTGATGAAAATACAATTAATTTTCTCTGTATTTGCAGTGGATGGTGCATTAGTAAAAGAAATGTGATGAAAGATTATATGTGGAGGTTTGTTGCTGTGCATACAAAGTACAGCTGGAATGAGCATAATAAAGCTGTACTTTCCTGCACTGCCATTTTGCTGCTGCATGTGATGCATAACCATGTTGCTGCAAAAATTCCATCTGTTGACCACAGGATCACTGCATGTGTGGGCAAAAAAAAACCAAAAAAAAGTCTCTCATCTCAAACACTCCTTGTCTCCATGCTATATGCTAGTGTAAATCTTGAATAATGTTAGAATTAGACTATACTGTACACACAATAGGCATCCTGAATACTGCATAGGAAATCTGCAGAAAATTTGGTAATGCCCTTTTAAGTCTATTCTTTGAAGATAATACATCAGCAGAAATGAGCTTATTTGTTTAAAAAAAAGATTTTTGTGAATACCTTTGCCATTAGCCATATTTTAAATAGCTTAAGATGTCATTTCTATCTTGACACTCTAGCAGTTTAAAGTAAATATTTATTAAAGAAGTTTTTGTCTGTTTAGTAAATGAGATAAACTTAAACAGTAAAATACATCTCATTAGCCAGTAAAAAACCTGGCATTTAAGATGAATGACTTTAAAAATACTAATGTCACTTTCATCTAAGTCTCTGTTATGGTTTCATATACAATCTATATTTTCATGTACTGGATCTGACAGTTTCTAAAATCATTTGACTGTTGTGGTTCCTTTAAAACCTAAATTACTACAAAGTTTCAGTGTATTAGTTGATTCAAATAATCTTACAAACTGATTACTCTAAAATGGCTGTATCAATTTAGACAAATATGTCTCCATCTCCGAAAGCTGATCTATAGAAAGGCCTACCTGGATGTTAGTCAGAAGGGTCTCTATGGAGGACAATCCATCAGGGAACAGAAAAGGAGATGGAAAACCTGGAGGTAGTGGTTGCCCATGCCCAGTTAGAGAAAGTTTGTCAAGGCTGTCTCTTGCGGTTGGTGTGGAGAGCGGGGTCTCATCTGTATGTGATTGAAACAAAAATATAGAACAAGTTACGCTTGTCTGTTTTTATTAGACCTCAGTAATGGCTTCCCTAGTGGTTTCCAGAACATTTATTGCAAATTGGTTCCTGCTATCAGGAGAAAATGCTTTCTGCTGAATTTTCTTTAATGAAAAAGCTGTGGAGATACAACAAGATAACATTAATGAGTAACTTTATAAGCTTTTTAAATGCAGTCTCTAATGAGACTGAGTTTACAGTGCCATAGAATCTTTTTAAAACAAATATTATCTCACATATACTTATGATAATATATTCAGGCTGACTTTATAGGCACCTTCCAAATTATCTCATTTTAGTTTGTGTTCTATTTGGATTGACAATAACATATTTTCAAGCATGACATATATTTTGTATACGAGTAGCATTTGAATACAGGCAGCCTCCCCATACTGTTAATTCTTCTTACTCATGACATATTCATATGTGACTTTAAAGATCCTGCAAAACAGGGCAAAACTACAATCCTTCATGCAGGGAAAGTACACTTGATTCCTACAATTCAAACTTGCTCTAAACAATAACTGAAATTAAGAGTATGTTTACAATCATTGGCTTTATTTTTTTAAACATGGACATCTTTTAACGATTAGTGCTGGACTCCTGAGTAGAATCTTTGTAATAATGAGAACTGATTACTTGTGACATCACAATGGGAAAAACTGCCACAGCTAGAAGACTTTTACGATTAAATTTTTTCTGATAATCTGTGAGACAATAAAATAGGAACAGATGCAAAAACAGTATTTTACAGGAACTTCAATAGTCAAATATTCTTTCACAATTTGAAAATGTTATATTCTACTGTTGATATGTTATAGATATTGGGCCAATTTTATGACACCAAGCATTTATCTTGCCCCCTAGGAGAAAAAAATCTATCTATATAAATTATACTTACTAACGGCTTGATTACACCCTATTGAAAATCCTCATACAAATTAACCGAAACATATTGAGGAATCTCTAAACCAGTGGTGGGCAACCTGTGGCCCACTTCCCACAGTTCCCATTGGCTGGGAACGGTGAACCATAGCCTCTGGGAACTGTGGGCGGCCGTGCTTGCGGACAGGCAATGTAAACACTGTCTCGCGGCCCGCCAGTGGATTACCCGGATGGGCCACAGATTTCCCACCACCGCTCTATACTACATAAGGGCAAAGGAACTTACTCCTGATACTGACTTTTTGCAGATCTTTGCATAATAATCTGACTGTGGAAGGGTTTATCAGATCTGCCCTTCATATAAAGATCAATATATGTGCATTTTCCCTTGTGTTGTACTTAAATTTAGTTTTAAGACAGCAGAGTCATTTTTTTCACCACTCAACAAGTACTAGCATATGCATTGGGAATTGAATTGCATAAAGTTCTGATACTCATTATGTCTATAATGATTTGGTGAAGAAGTGGGGACTTTATTTTCTTATGTACACATAATGAAGAACTAAATGGCAATATTACAATAGAAAGCCTTGGGGCAAATCAACAAAGTAAGAATTTGTTCCTTGTTTTCCCCCTTGCTCCAGAAAAAAAAATAATCTGTGTCAACCTTTATCAGGTGCAGATTTCTTTCTATCTCCATACCAGTTCAGATGTGCCAGCCAGAACTTTGAGGGGGTGGAGACAAGGTTTCACCCATTATATGCCCCTGCATACTCTCTCCTGCCTAGCCACGCAGAGTAGGAATTAGTGGTCATATGGAGATTGCTCTCCCTGCTGTGCATCATAATGGAAGCAGCCTACATATGGAAATAAGAGGGAGCCTTATGCCTTCACTCCCTGTGCAAATGCGTGGAGCAAATTATATCTTCCCTTTACAGCATCATCGTACATCCTGCACAATGTGATTGTGTATGACATATTGGTGATGGCCAAAAGGAAAGCTTTCAACAGTAGTCATACAAGATTTTGTCACTAATCAATATTTCTATGTGTTTTCCAAGCACGTCACAGACAGGTATGAAAAGCTAGCTGCAGATTTTTGAATTGTTACCCATACAACTCCTATAGAACTAAAGTTGGCTCTGTAGCAGATGCTCTGTGGCTGTATGCTTCCCCTCACCTCCCTTCTTTTTTCTCCTTCCACCACCCCACACATCTTCTTCGCTACTTGGTGGGAACTGCATTGAGGGCTTGGCCCTAAATCTGGAAAATTTCTATTGGCCACCACCTTTACTATATTCTAGAAATAGTCATCACTTCATTAGAAAAAATAAATGCTAGACACTGCAGCTGAATCCAGTGCTGTAAGAATTTATGGAGCAGTGACCACACACAGGTCAATTTTTCTCCCCAAATTCTTTCTAGTTATGAGCAATTATTACAGCATATTTGTTCCAAATTCCTGTCTGAATAGATAATTAAATTTGTTAATTGAAAAAAAAATCAAAAAGCATCTGTACAATATATTGATAAAGGCTAATCAAAGTCTCATACAAGCACAAGTTTTTAGAACCACTTATTTTTTACTTGTATTGCTGTAGAAATTCTTTTTCATTTGCAAACTTGGGCTTTGACAAATGAATATTACACTGCCAAAATAATTTACAAAACTCTCAGCATTTGTTTAATCCTAATTTAAACTGCGTATTATTTATATACAATTCATATATACTTTTTTTTATTTTTTAATCAGTTCACTCTGTTTTAAGGGTAAAGTCTTGCTCATATGAGCAGTCCCACCAAGGTCACTGGGACTACCTGAATAATATGCCAAGGAAGATCTGGCCCTAACTATTCCTGCTCCTCCTCAAAACTGTGCAGCACAATAAATAAAATAACTTTTTTTTTAAAAAAGGATACAATGTAGAATGTTTCTACCCACGTCAGGAAGATGGGCCAGGAACCTTTTATACTATCTGAAACTGTATGGACTCTAATTAATAGTTTTGATTCTAGATATGTACAAACATATTAAAACAGTATGCACAAATGATCCACTGAAAGTCTTAGGCCCTGATCCTGCTGGAATATATAGTATTCCGTACAAATGCAGACTCCCCTGCCCCTACACAGTCGTCACTGGAGGATCCATATCCAAGGCCAGAGATTGTAACTTCTCTGTAATGTTATTACATTGCTAACCAAAACATAATGAATAATAGTTTTTTATATATTTTAAAGCTCTCTTTAATGTGTGTGGTCATAGCAAGATGAGTTTGCAAAGGTTTCTTAGAATTGTTAGGCAGTTTCCCAATATTCAAAATACTCAAAGATTTACAACTACATGGAATGTATTAGTTCTCAGTAATGTCCAAGCACCAACTTTCTAATAAATAACAATATCGGTTTTACACTGCAAGGTAGGACTAGAGATCTGAACTCACTGTGAACTTATTTTAATGAAACTTTAACTGAGGGGGAAAAAACAGACTAATGTGACTTTGTTTTCTTGATGTCCCATGTGAAATAAACTTTCAGTGTGAGTATGTCTGAAATAGAGCAAATGTACATACTATACACAGGAAGCATGGATATTTGTGGATGTGAGATAAGCGATGATTGAGAGAATCTTGAAAAAAATGTGTTTTTAAGCAAAACCACAATGTAAACATTAGCCAATTAAAACATAACCGCATCTCTTAGTAGCAAAATAATATGACCCCTGCTATTAAAGTATTTAAAAAATCGTTTAGTCCTGCAGGCCCTCTCATCACAATGCAATGATGTAACCTTGTTTCTCAAAAATCATTAACCCACCATCTTAAAGTGGACGTATACTCTTCCGCTGACAGCTATGTGATGGAAAATAAGGAAACGATTTTGCAAAAAGGTGCAAAGGACTATAAGTGCCCCTCAATCCACCATCTGGGGAATGTCCCCAACACAAGAATGCCTTTGCAAGAGCTAGACATCTGCTTTTCTGGTCTGCACCCACCAGAGAAGTTCTGGGGTGGGCCAGGCATTGCGTCAGGGGCAGAAGGAAAAGTGGAGCAATCTGGAACCCCCCAAGATTCTGAGTTGCTTCAATGCCCCCTTTAGGGTCCACGGCCACAGCGGGGCAAATTAGAGTAGCCCTCAGGCTTGTGCTAAGAACTGAACCAGTATAAATCAGCACATGAATAGAGATAGCACAAGCTACTTCTTCCTGTGGGCCTGCACAGGGAATCTGGCCACTGATATAAAAGTTACACCACTGTAGGCTCACTTCATTCACCCACTTAATATGAGTAACTAACATCACCTGTTTTTAAAATATCTGTACACACACATTTTTAAGAGACATTTTTTTCTTGTTTAATCACTTTTTCTATGTTTTGAAAATTCACGTGGTTTTGTTCAAATCAGTTTTTAATCTGACAACAACAGCCGGTTTGGGCCAAATATAACAATCAGCATTTTGTACTGCATTTGGTTTACTGCCATTCTGCTTTGTTTTCTCTCACCAATTAGCACAGAAACATTCATCCAGGAAGCTGTGATATTTATTCAAATAATAACAGATAAATAGTGGCGGTTACTCTCTTGTTTGTATCCTTAAAAGCAAGCGTGTCAACTTCAGCATTGTCACAAAATTAGACAACCTTGAAATGGTCAGACTTTGAGAGTGAGAGATATAATCAACTACATAAAATATCATACTGGGCATTGCATTTGCATAATCACTTACTTTTAATGCTTTTCTGTTCCACAATGAAATGTTTAAAACTTAACTGTTCTTTATTACGATTGCCATGATACAGCTCAGCTTAATTGCTGAGGCAGGGATCATTCTTTCAAAATATAAATCTGCTTTTTGTGTTTTTGCATAATAATGTATCCTGTTTTATTTAGTATGGTTTTCTGTGTACATGTTATGAGTTTAGGAACCTGTTTCACTACAGATGGATACAAGCTGCAAACTTTGGTTCTGGATCCAAATCTGAACTTTCCGAACATTAGACATGCTCAGATCTAGAGATTTAATTTCAGCCTTTCTCTTCAAATTGTGGAATCTGTTTTAATTAATTAGCTTGTATGTATTACTTTATAGTCTCAAAAAACCTTGTGGCTCCAACTGATCCACCAAAATGGTGTCTACCCAAGACAGAAATGTTCCTGACCATAACACTTTCCTCAGAAGGCAATCTCTGATTGTCTGCTCTCCAAAACCTTGTCTTTGGTAAAATCATAGACAGTCAGCATCAACACTTCACTCAGGTGACCATGGGAACAGGGTAAAGCAATATAGGAGGATAAGAATGGTGGTGTTACCTCTGGCTGAACATTGTGCCTTCTGTCAGTTTTGATCTACTGATCTGCCCCTGTATCCAAACATCATAAATAAATTTACATTCTCGTCTCACTGTCTCAGCTAGGCACAGCTGACCAGAAATGCCAAATATTTTGAAACAAACAGGAGGCTGCACGAAAACTCACAAATGTGATATCTCCTAGAAAAATGGGAAGACGAGCAATTATACAACTGATGCATTGACTCACTGCTTTTTGTTACTGTAACTTTTCTAACAGGTTGGCCTACTTTTACTATTAGCTGCTTCTTTATGAATGTGCAAGTTACAACCTGAGGGGAACATGCTGCCCACAAAAATCTATTTCTTGGCCTGCCGTGCTTACTTGAGGGCTTACTGAATTGGAACTCACCGGTCTTGGAATGCAAATACAAATAGAAAAGAAGACATTGAAAGAACCACAGAAACCATGAATATATTTTCGAGATGGGCATGTTGCATATTGTGACTTGATTCTCCTCTGCTTTATACCTTGGGCTGTCCTCTGCACTTGCACAAAGTAGGTGCTAGGTGCTCTACCAAATAAGAATTCTTCACTAATTGACACCAAGGACAGCATTTTGCATATACTTTGCACACGTATAAATACCTACAAAAGGAGAGAAGACGTTGAGAATTTAGCCCTATCTGTCCATTCTAGAAACAGTATTATAGGCAGCCTGGTGGCACTGCCTACTAAGGTTGCCCAACACTTCCCATTTTAAGACCCTGTTTTCAGTTGCTTAGAACCTTGCCATACTTTAACAGTACAGGCTGAAATTTTCCAGATGTCTACCATAGGATGACTGTTTTGGGAAAATTTCAGCCAAAATCAATTGGTCATTTCTAATAATGAGACTAGGGGGAGATACATTGTTTTATCCATTTTAAAATATCCTGAAAATCTTAAAAAAAAAAAAAAAAAAAAAAAAACAGTCCTAGATACATAGATTCCAAGGCCTGAAAGGACCATTGGGATCATTGAGTCTGATCTCCTGTATAGCACAGGCCATAGAACATCTCCAAAATAATTCCTAGAACAGATCTTTTAGAAAATCATCCAATCTTGATTTTAAAATTTCCAGTGATGGAGACTCCACCACGACCACAACGTCCTCACCCTTTGGATCAGGGACTTGAAATTTGGCAGAGGGGTGGCCTTTGTATCAGGATTGTGGCTTTTGCTGTTTTTGTAAAAATGAGCCAAAATATGGCCAAGTTGTAGGACTCTGAAAAATTACACTTCGCACATGCTTAGTAGAAACTGTGAGTTGTCAACTAGAATCTCAGAACTTTCTGTGCTCACTGAGCATGCTTGACTTTCTCTCGGTTTCTAGTACCAACCAGACTACACATGTACCATCATCACAGAGCAACTGAGCATGCTCCAACCTAGGGCTATGTGGGCAAAGCCAGATTTTCTCATAAATGCTGCTCTGGGCTGGAGTGAGTCTGGACACTGAGAGCAGGGAGCATGCCTTTCAGGTGCTCTCAGTGACCACCTCCCCACCCCCTCCTGGCACCTAGGCAGCATGGAGGAGGAAGCTGTCTGATTTGTAGGCAGAAGGGATAAAAGCTGGAGTAGGAGAGGGAAAGGAGTAGGTTGAGACAAGAATTTTGGTGACACGGGGACTGGAATGTGTATGTGGGGGAGAAAAACTGGGATTGGCTGGGCAAGGAGACTGGACTGGGAGCTGTAGGGGAAGGGAGGCTGGGACTGGTTGGGCAAGAAGACAGGCTCTGAGACAGTGAGTGAAAAGGATGGGTGGGAGCTAGTTGGCTGCGGGGGAACACTTTGATAGAATGAGGAACTGGGGGAGACTAGAACTGGCTGGACAAGGAGATGGGGACTGCAGACCAGTTTGTGTAGGAAGGATGAGGGTAAGGCAGGGGACAGATCTGACAGGGATCTGGGGCCTAGAGGGAGTATTGGTACTGGCTGGATAGATACTGAGACAAGGACCTAGGAGGAGGGAATACGCCTTACCTCAAAGGGGTATTGTGAAGATAAATTGATTAAAGTCTGTGAAGCACTTATATACTATAGTGATAAAACCCAGAAGGAAATTAATAATTCTATCTTCAGAGAGGTATGAATAGTGTGCAGTAAATAACATAGAACAACAGAAAAAAATATTGAATAGACACTCATTAAGTGAGCACCATCCATCGTGTGCACTAAATGTGGCTAGAGACCTGTGGAAAAAACAGTATATGATGATGTAATTAAAGACTGTATCATAATGCATACTCATAAGAGTGGCAAATTTAAGGTTGCACAGGCATTAATTCTGGCATCACCAAACTTCTGAGTGCTTGACTTTGCAATCTTAATAATGCTTTTGTTTTTAATGGAGTTTTTTGTATGTAATTATTATTGTGCTATAAGAATTCTACTTGAACATCACTGACATTTTGTAGACAACAAGCTCAGGAGATATAAATTATTCTTCACAGTGAATATGTTTTTGTTTTGCTAAAGGACTGCTGGTCTTCTAATAATAACATCATTACAAACAAATAGTAGGGATTGGCAAAATGCATCTGAAAAGATTAAATGTAATTAGTGCTAGTGATCCAGCTGTGAGGATTTCTTCAGGCTTTATGTCTACAAAGAAGTTGAATTTATTCTTCATTTTACATGGCCCAAAAAAGGCCTTGTAGTCAAACATAATTTATACAATTTTCCATTTCAAAACCAAGATTTTAATAAACTCTATTTCTGACTAGACCTGGGCTGGATAATATTTACTGAATAATGTATTGTATGAATTTCAACAATTTTAAAATAAATGATCACACTTGTATGTCTACTAATTTTTGTCCAGTGCTAATACTGAAATGCCAGTTTTGTTCCTAGCTTGTATTATTTTATTATATTATATAATTCAGAAAACAATAATGCAATGGCTTATCTATCCATATAATAAAAACCACTCTGTGTGCATTTATAATTCTATACAAAAATGGTTCAAGTATAGAATATTTACATATTTTATGACAAAATAGTCAGCAATCTGATGGTCAACAATAGTTCCAAGAGATATCACTGCATAGATTTTATAATCACACAGTTCAAATATCTTAGCCACAACACAGTAACTCATAATAATTAATTCTTAAAGAAGAAAAATTCCTGTAAAAGTATTTTGAAATAAATGTTAACATTTGAAATTTGTGTGTTAATGTAAGTGGCTTTAGAACAAACTAATAAATTAAACAGTAATATGTTACCAGGACCAGATGCTATTCACCCAAAAGTTCTGAAGGAATTCAAATATGAAACTGCAATACTATTAAAATGTAGAATTTAACCTATCACTGAAATCAGCTTCTGCACCAGATGACTGGAAGGAAGATAACAGAATGCTAATTTTTAAAAAGGGCTCCAAAGGAGACCCTAGCAATTACAGGCCAGTGAACCCTAACTTCGGTAGCTGGCAAATTGGTAGAGACTATAGTAAAGAACATAATTATCAGATGAACACATTATGCTCGGGAAGAGCCACCGTAGCTTTTGTTAAGGGAAGTCGTGCCTCACCAATCTATTAGCATTCTCTGAGGAGTCAATAGGCATGTGGATAAGGGTGATCCAGTCAAATGCATCCGATGAAGTGAGCTGTAGCTCACGAAAGCTTATGCTCAAATAAATTTGTTAGTCTTTAAGGTGCCACAAGTACTCCTTTTCTTTTTCCAGTCGATACAGCATATTTGGATTTTCAGAAAGCCTTTGACAAATTTCCAAAGCTTCTTAAGGAAACTAAGTAGCCATGGTCCTCTCATGGAACAGTAACTGATTGAAACATAGGCAACACAATGTAAGAGTAAATGGTCAGTTTTCACAATGGAGAACAGTGAAAAGCAGGGTCCCACAAGGTTCTGTACTGGGACCTGTGCCGTTCAACGTATTCATTAATCATCTGTAAAAGAGGGTGAACAGGTGGAAAAGTTTGCAGATAATACAAAATTATTTAAGACAGTTAAGTCCAAAGTGGACTGCAAAGAGTTACAAAGGGATCTCACAAAGCTGGGTGACTGGGCAACAAAATGGCAGATGAAATTCAACATTGATAAGTACAAAGTAATGCACTCTGGAAAAAAAAATAATCCCAACTAGATGTATACAATAATGGTTTATAAATTAGCTGTTACCACCCAAGGAAGGGATCTTGGAATCATCGTAGTTCTCTGGAAACTGCTAAACATTGTGCAGCAATAGTCAAAAAGGCCAACAGTATGTTAGGAACTATAAGGAAAGGGACAGAAAATATCAAAATGCTATTATATAAATCCCTGATGCACCCACACCTTGAACACTGTGTCCAGATCTGGTCATCCCATCTCAAAAAGGGTTAGTGGAACTGGAAAAAGGTTCAAAGAAGGGCAATAAAGATAATCAAGAGTATGGAATGGCTTCTATATGAAGAGGAACTAAAAAGATTAGGACTGTTCATCTTAGGAAAAAAAAACAAACACAGGGGGGTATGATAGAGGTTTATAGAATCATGAATGGTGTGGAAAGAGTGAACAGAAAAATGTTATTTTCCCAGAATACAAAAACCAGGGGGTACCCTATGAAATTAACAGGCAGCAGGTTTAATACAAACAAGAGGAAGTAGTTTTTTCACACTGCACAACTAACCTATGGAATTCATTGCCAGAGGCTATTGTGATGGCCAAGAGTATGCATGGAAAAAAGAACTGGATACGTTAATGGAGGATAGGTTCATCAATGGATATTAGTCAAGAAGGTCAGGGATGCAGTCCCATGTTTGAGCAACTTTAAACCTCTGACTACTAGAAGCTGGGAGTGGAAGACAGAGGTGGATCACTCCATATTTCTCTGTTCTGTACTTTCCCCTGAAGCTGTGGGATGGACCACTGTCAGATACAAGACACTGGACAATATGGACCATGATCTAACCCAGTAAGGTGGCTCTACTGTTCTTATTTTTTTGTTATATTTGCTTGACAATACATTAATATAAATGCAAGGCTCTAGGCAAGGATTTCACTTCATCTTAAATCCTAGAACTGCAAGCGGTGGGAATTGAACCCAGCAGTTACTGAACTCTTCTTATACTAGCAGTCTTCAGGTTCAGATTAATAGCAACACTATTTGGGTTATTCAGGAGAAAAAAAGTTTGTTATTAGCACAGCTGTTACATGTGCTAATTTGGCTGAAGTCCTGAGTGTTCTGATTAGTGCTCTGCTAGCCCTGTCTAGTCTGTCAGGCAAAGCTAACTGAGTGCTGAACAGAATGCTCTCCCCTTTGGAGCACTTGACACCAACTCATTTGGATGGAACATTAACTATGCATGTAAGTGTTTGCAGAATGAGTGGCCAAGCCAACATAGTATGAGCATGAATTAACTTCCTGAGCTCCAGCAAACTTTAGACTGCTGCTGGGTCCCAAAGTCTGTATCATGTATTTTTTATAGAACTAACTTAAAAACCACATTTCCAAAGTAATAAAGATAAATGTACACAATACTTCTGTACTTGCAGAGGTACTAGGCAAGAAAAATACCCAAAGCAAGCATATTTATTTTTGTGGCTGCACATTCCGTCCCTCATTTTAGCTTTATTTGTACAGTGACTTGAAAATGCAGAGATAAAATACACAAAATATTAAACAGCTTTTGCCAAATTTTATTGTGCAATACCAAGTGCAACTAGGATTTCTTTTAGGTTTAATTAACCTCCAGACATGCCTCATGAAGTTTAAAGAAACTTGCATTTTTTTTTTAAATTTAGAGTAATATTACAAATAAAATGGTGTTTATGTCATTGTCATCATAAAAAAGAGTAATTTTTTTCCCAAGCATAACCTTGGTGGGAAGGGAATTCTTGACTAGCACAGCTGGTATCTTGCAACTCTCAGATGATGAAGACATAATGCTAATACTTAAAACACTACTGCATTCAAGTTTCTTTTTTTTTTAATTCTGTTTCCGAACCTGTTCATTCATTCTCCATGGAAAAAATCAAGTTGACACCATCAGAATTTGTAAAATTGGTGGGTACCAGCCAATAGAAGATTTACAGCTTAGCTTGTTATATTTAAAGAAAACTGTCATGTGACCATTATGTCACTTATTGAAACATAACAGAAAGATGGTTGGTTTTAGATAAATATATAGAATGGTAAACAATCCCTCATTTAGCAGACGGAGAGCATATTTCAAAACATATAAGCTCTTATTCTAAGAAACTAGTATTTCTCTACATTATTGCTACAGCCATGAATATCAGGATGAAACCAAGTCTTGATAACCAAAATCTTGATCTTGACCATATCTATCGTTATCAGTACACATTCTTTATTTTTAAATCTTACGGGTCAGGTTCATCATTGCTGTATATGGTGTTATAAGTGGATCAGAAATCAGTGGGACTTGTATGTAACCTGAACGCATTTGGCTTTCAGTAGATATACAGAAGGAGTGTAACTTACACAGCAAGCATGTGGAAACCTGTATAAAACAATGCAAATTACAGTCCTTCCCATACTTCTGTTTTCTAACATGTATGTAAATTATACTGCCATTTCTGTCACTGTTGCATTTAGCCTGTGAGTAACTGTACCTACTTATATCTGTACTATATTATAATATCCTGGAATTGTGTCTTGTTCCTTTGCTAAATAAATCATATTAATGTCAGATTTGCTGCAGATGTCTTACCATTAATTTGTGCCAATTTTCTTATTTGGCAAATTCTTTTTTCCCTTTATTTAAGCCATTCCATAGGTAGCATACAAATATAATTTAATGGGAACAATAAGCAAAACTATATATCCCCAGGTATCCCCAAAAGAGCATTCAAATGGGAACTGATATCAAATAATTTGTGCATGTGAAACTGAGGCATAGCCACAGTGGGACTTGAAAGCTCTTTACAGCTTTGGTACCACACAGATAGTTGCAGTCTAAACTAATTCATACTAATTGCTAGCAAGCTTCACCTTAACCTGGACAGATGACTGTATATTTAGGGATAATAACTTTATTCAGTATCCAGACAACATATCAGTTCTCAGCCTAGCCTTGATCAGAGAATGATGGTTGCATTAAGCAGTGACTCAAATGACTAAGATGAAAAACTTACATTTATTTTCCTAGATTTGAGTGGGGCCACAGTGTCACTGATGGTGCTTTAACTAGTTACAATAAATAGTTACAAAGGCTAGTGCTTTAACTAGTTATAATAAATCTAAAAAGGTTCAGAGTCTGAGTCCAAGTCCAAGTCCAAGTCTGAGTACTTCTCCAAAATGTGTGCAAATCTTTGCAGTTCATCTCTATCCCTGCCACACTTTTCTCCACCTCACTTCTTCCTCTCTGCACAGTTCTCCTGAGCATTCTCTTACCTCTCCAATCCCTTTTTCTGTCCCACAACATAGCCTCTCTAATCCTAAAGAGATCTCCTGATTCTAAATTCCATTTCCCTGACCTCCGCACATTTCTTGATCTTCCAAAATATGGGAGATAGCGGCCATTAGACCAGAGACGAACCAAACTGATGAAATCCTGATGTGGATTTAATAAGAGAGTAGGGGGTCTAGGAAGAAGGGGAGGAAACTTATGTAAATCTAAAGAAGGGAAAATTATAGTTTTGATTTAGAATTAGTCTGGTTTACCGATCTCTGCCTTTAACAGTTTAGCTTTGCAGCTTCAGAATAAATTCTATGGGCCTGATTTTCCAGAGCCTTGCAATTTGTGTAGTCATCTATATGTGTGTAACCTTACTGTAAAACACTACCAAATCAGAGACGGCAGTGGAGAATCAGACCCTATATACACATTTTAAGATTTATGTTCACATTTTGTGATGCTGCTGGTAGGATCGTGGAATAGACTGTAGATTTTTTTATTTATTTTTAAGGACACAGTGTATACATTTCAGTGTAAGTAAATCTGGGATAGGTGACATTTTACCCAGTCATGAATTGTTTTCCTATTTTAGAGGTAAACAACAAAAAACTTTAATGGTCCTGATCTCCCATATGCTGGTGTAAACTAGTAATATCTCAATTCAATGGAGTTACAGCCACGTAAAATCAGCATAAGAGAGATCACAGTCAGATCCAATATTTTTCTTTTTTATCGTTCTTTTCCTCCAGAAATGTAGGTGTGAAAACTTTCTAGCAAAATCCTCAAAGGCATGTGTTCTAGTTTGCCTTTTTTTCCTCATAGGAATCCTGTTGTCTGGCTACGCTGAAAGGACAGGAGACATTTGACATGTGTTTAATCAGGCTGCAACTTTATTATTAGATGTCTGGGACTACCTGGCAGATAACAGTGTACAGTGCACGTAACCCCATATTCATTCCATAGTTACCAGCTCCCCCTCTTTTTCTCTCCAGGCCCTCCAACAAATCCATTGCCGGGACCTTACCATCCACCACCATCTCTTGTAGGAGGGTTAAGGTAGGCTGTAAGAATGGGGGGTTGGCTCCCTGCCTTACCAATCATAGGAGTCCCCAGCCACCCCCACTCCCCATTCATTCCTTTAATGAACACATCTTTTTAAGTCCTTTTCCAAGCTATTTATCCAGTTACTGTATACCTTTCCTATGGAGTACCTGCACTGGACATCCACCCTACACTTAAATAATGAGTTGCAACATATGGTCTACCACCTGTCATGCCATGCATAAACAGAGCCCTTCCTGAAACCCGCTGTGGGGAAGGCGAAAAAACCTCAGCTGCATCCAGGTCAATATGGTGTAAGGGGAAAATTCCTTCCCATCCCCCCTAAGAAACTGGAGGCTAGCATAATGCCCACACACACAGCAGGTGTTGACCATGGCTGGTATTTTACCACCTAAAAGGGAGGGAGGGTGAGTCCATGTAAAAACGAAGGCTTGAGTCACCAAGCTGTCCCTTTTTAAACCCTGTATTCCTAGGGGATGAGTCAGCCACCACGCTGCCCCTTTCTGCAGCAGTTTTCATCTCCCCTCGCCCACCCCAGCCATAAAGCACTGTTCCCTTCACTTGGCCAGCCAGCCAAACAGCCCCCCTCTCCCACTTAAAGGTGCAGGGTGGTCAGTATCATATGTCCCTATCCTTTACCCTCTCTTTCTTCTCATAAAACATAAAATAGTTTGAAACAAGAAGGTTGAAATCACAGTGCTGCTGCATTTAGGTTTATTTTGATCAAGGACATGAAACAATGAACAATGCATGAATTTACAGTAACCTGGTAGTCTTGTAAATATGTAGTTAGTAGAAAAGAGATAGTAGGGAAGTAAGCAATATGAAACAGACAGCATATGTGTGATGCATGAACAGATCATGATCTGTGTAAAAAGGAGTTTCCAGAAACTAATGAACCAGTTGTAGAGTTTGATATGATGCAGAATAAAGGCCACATGTGGCAGTCTGTTTTAAAACGTGTATATAACCTAATTGATAATTCTGTGCTTTGGATGCATGGTATATTCTGTACCCACCCTCTACATATGACTCTAACCAGTTTCATGTTGTTTAATTGTATGCCAATAAAGAAACTTTACTAATGAGGTCAAAGTCGAGCTAAGTTTTTGGGAACTGACTATATAAGATTTCAAAGGCAACTGAGTGAATAAGATCTCGGAAACCACCCCAACATACTCCTAAGTTAATAAAGTCTCAGAGGCTACCCTAACACTCCGATTACAATGATTTTGGATTCTTTCCCCTTCATCCACCTCTGAAAACTGATGTCACTTTACACCTTCATTATACCTTCTATGAAACAGCAGAGACATCAGACACCAAGGACAGATCCTCAGCTGGCGTAAATAAATCAGTGTAACTCTAAGGAAGTCAATGGAGCTACGCTAATTTATACCGATAGAAGACCTGACCCTAAAATTATTACTTATATAGTTTGCCTTATCACAACTAGCCTCTGATGTAGGAATCCTGAAGCCATTCTTAAATCCAGTTTCTTCTCACCTCATAAATACTTAGCCACTGCTAAACTTATTATTGAAAAGTTAAAAATCAGAAAAGCAAACTTTTTGAAACTATGTTTTAATCATATCTCTGCTTTTAGGTACTTTGCCTTAACACACTGTTAAGCATAGTATTGTACTATACAGCAGATGTTAAAGACCATATAAAATTGTCAGTAGTCAATGACTGATGATCCTCTTTCCTATTTCAAAATAAACGCTGATGATTTATATAGTTTGGACATTGAAAGCATCATATTAAATATAAACAGTTGATCCATTTCTTAATGATTTCTGTATGCAATGTATTATGTATGTTTTATATTCTTTTGTGTAAAAGGCCCTGGTGTACAAGAAGTGTTTAGAGTTATGAGTGCTCTACCCCGTCCATATGGTAAGTTTGCTCTGTGTGTAAAGACTTACCTTTTTCCACAGGTCCATATGGCAAGCTTAGGTTAGCCAGAGCCCTCTAGCCTCCACAGGGGCCATACGGCAAAGAGAGCTCAGTGAACACTCATTTACCTTGTATTAATGTTTTATCTCTCTCTCTCTCTCAGCCCCTGAAAATGGGTTAGCCACATAATCGATACTTTTGTGACAGTGTGCTATGAGATGTGGATTCTGATATTCCATTTTTATTAAAAACAGAAAACTCAAATGAATAATTTATCAAATTATTTTATAAACTCATTTGATAGCTTGAGATACTTTGGCAGAATATTATCTAATTTCCTAACCGGCCGGTGGACATTAATAAATGTGACAGTCTTGTTTTGTTAGAACTTATACCATTTTAAATACATAGATCCAGACCCCCTGGATCATCCCATCTGTAGAGAGTACGCACATCAGTGGATACTGGAAAAAACTGATTTATGTTTATTTTTGAACTCCCCTTATACTGATTCTGCTCTGAGCAGGCCAGTTCCTCCTTGCCATGTTAGAGCAACCTGACAGCTTCTCTAATTTATTCCAGGCTCTTATGGTAACAGTAAGCCAAAAATATACCCAAGGATCAGTGTAGCCAATGGCGCTGGAACACTTTTTACAGTGGGGGTGTTGAAAGCCAGTGGTCCCCAAACATTTTACTTCGCACTTCCCTTGCCCCTGTCCATGCCCCCTCTCCCTAGAGCTGGGGCCAGGACTGGGCCATGGCTCTGAGAGAGAGGGGGGATGCAGACAGGGGTAAAGGTGGTGCAAAGTAAAAAGTTTGGGGACACAGCTGGGGCCAGGAGCAGAGCTCTGGGCATGGGTCCTGCAGCTGGGACCCTGGACGTGGGGCTGGGAGCAGAGCCCCAAGTGCGAGGCAAGAGCCACCGGAACCCCTGGTGTGGGGAGGGGAGCAGAGCCCTGGATGCAGGGCTAGCGGTAGCCAGGACCCCAAGTGCGGGACCGGGACCAGAGCCCCGGGTGTGGGCCAGCAGCACTAGGACTCTGGGCGTGGGGTTGGCAGCCGGGACCCTGCAAAAAAACACAGCACACCACTTCACCCTTAGTTCCTGTGCCTATAGGTGTAACACAGGAGTATCCAGGCTACATCCTATTTCTTCCAACCACAACTTTACCAACAGGGAAGATGAATGGTTGAAGAGCCCCTGTATTGAGTTCTATCAGGGTATCATCCTTGCCCTGGCTCAATCTTCCCTAGACCAACGAAACAGCTGTTGGGCTAGATTATAAAAGGTGTATGGAGCAAAGGGGCTATATTGAACTGGAAGATCTAGGCCACAGACTTCAAGTCAGCCAAAAGGGGGAAAAAAGATGATTGTTAATCTAAATTATAATCCATATTATAGTAATTCCTCTAAAATTAATTCATTGTTATAGAATTTACAAGTCAACCCAAAGCTTTGTTTTTATTTTAAAGTAATTTAGGAGCCCTTAGCACTTTTGTTACAGATAGTATTTGTACAGGAAAGATGGAAGCAATTTGTAACAACAACACATTTATGGAAGTGTTATTGCAAGTGCAAGCTATCACCTTGTAGAAGATTTTTGATATATAACTATATATTATTTGAAACTCAGAATATGGGAGTATGTAATCATTTTAATAAATTATTTTAATGTGTAAGATTTATATTATCTGAATTTTCATCTTGTTTTCTACAGCATCGGTTTATCCAATAAAACTTCTAAATTGTCAAATGAATATTCAGGCAGCTAAAAGAACCGTCAGTGTTAATAACAAATAACACAAATAATTCAAAGTAAACATACAAACAGGTGTTCTAATTATTTACTTTCATAATTAGGCTTTATGTTTGATCCTACAAACACAAACTAACAGTTGTAGTGTTTACTACCATGAATATTCCCACCGATTTCAAAGGATTATTTACAGTAGGAAGTAATACACTCAGCTATGTGTATTTTAAGGATATGGCCTCTAAATTGGTTTTTTTTTTTTTAAGTTTTAGTTTACAATAAACAGGAAAGGGCCATCTGAGCCAACACAATATCACCGCCATGTTCAGAAATCTTAATTCCACCTTCCTGCTTTTTGAACATGAGATGGATCCTGTTCCCACTGAAATCAATGATAAAATTTCTGTTGACTTCAGTGGTTATAGATCAGGCCCCAGAATTTCTCACTTGCATCCTCCCTAAAAGTAAATCAGAGTAAGTATCTCTGGAACTCATGTATCCTCCTTGCTTCAATTGCTTTTCCTGGTGGTTTACTCAACATGTTTATTACCCTTTGTGTGAAACAGTTCTGCCTCTCTTCCCTATTTAATCCTAGTTTCTAATTTACAGATTTTGTCTCTTCGTTTTTGACAGTGATTTGTTTCGCTACATAGTTATTCATAGGAATACACATAAATAGCTCACTGTACAAACTATGGATTTTATTGAACACATGCTTGGAGAGAGACTAAATGATTTGGAACAGAAGAAAAAGCAGTAATATTTAAAAAATAAAATGCCTTTTTTTTTTTTTTTAGGTTTTCCACCAGTAAACAGAAAGACTTATAGTGGACTTTACTGTGTAATAAGTAATAGGTTTTTGACCAGTAAATAGAAAGAACTTAGTTAAGATGTTATAAGTAATGGGTTTTGTCATAAGTCTATCATACTGTATCATAATGTAATAAGCAATCATAATGTCTAAAGTAATAGGTTATTACAAAACTTAACTAAATTACGAAGAAAATATTATGAACTATGACATCTAACTGTAGTGTCATATACTTTAACATATTCTTATACAAATTTAAAAAAAATAATTGTATGCAATTATGCATCTTACTGTCTAATAAGCAATCATAATGTCTAAAATAATAGGTTATTACAAAACTTAACTAAATTATGAAGAAAATATTATGAACTATGACATCTTACTGTAGTGTCATATACTTTAACATATTCTTATACAAATTTTAAAAAAAATAATTGTATGCATTGCACATTTTCATTGAGTCAGCAGTTTTCTATTTTGAGGTAACATGTTCAAATTAACAGAACATCTTAACTAAATTCTTTCTGTATATAAAGAAGGAAAATATATGAACCTGAGTTCATAAATAATGTTCACTGTGATTTTGTTAAAGTTTAGAGGTGTAGATTTGTATTTGAAATCCCCTGAAGGTTACAGGGTGAAACCTTCCAACAATATCTCCAAGTCTTCAGGGACCAAATCCCATTATGTGGAGTTCAGTGAACGGGGTAAACACTACCATAAAGAAATACAAATTGCACATATTTCCCATTTAGCCAGTGTCACAAAAGTTCACCATTTAGAATTCTAACCAGTTAGGACTTATTCTTGGAGGTCAAGTACCTTGTGAACCTTGTCATCTCACCGATGACATCATTTACAATCCATCAGGTTTTTCAGGAGCATACTTGCCATCTGCTCAGTACTCTATAATAACTTATTAGACATATTCACTGGGTAACAATCTGTACAATGGCACTGTTATCTTAATGCTGGCACATACAAAAATAACAGCCATCGTTTCTCTGTCACAGCACAATTATTCTATCCTCCAACTTTAAAAGAGAAGTGATTTGGATATTTAAACATATTTTTGTCAGAAACATATTTTAACTAAGAATTTACAAAAGAAGGCGACGTCACAAAATATTAATTCCATTTTGCTTAATGTTTCTATATAACCTGAGATTTTCTGAAGTCACATAAGTTCCTTCGGTGAAAAAATAACTAATTAAATAAATAAATAAATTGTGATCCCGTGGAAGATAGAAACATAGCAGTGATATCAAATTTAATATTTGCAAACATATTTTACTTTCTAAAAATAAAAAATAATATTATTTCTCTTCCAGTCCTAAATAACTGCAACCTCTTTTCTTTATGATAGCATCTAATTACTTGAAGGAAAATAATAATACATCCAGAGAACTTGTATATGCTAAAATTTAATAATAGGACCTTTTGAAAACCAGACAGTGTAAATGATCATGGACATATATATATATATATATATATATATATATATATATATATATATATATATATATATATATATATATATATATATATTAGCAGCTTTCTCAAAGCTATGCAGATTTAGCACAGCTGCTGTCACAGTACTTAGGACTTAATAAAGTTCACTAGAACACTCCCTGTGTATCCTCTTGAACTCAAAAAAATATTTTCATAAAAAAGGGCAGTATTTATTTTGCATTACACAGCATTCATCCTCTGTTCCTTCCTTTGGCTTGTCATTTATTCCAGCTTACACTGTGATCAACATTGTACTAAAATAAAGTCAAGTACAACAGCCGCTCTCTGCCCATCAAAACTCACAGACGTCTGCCAAGCACTTGTAACAGCTGGTGTTACATTAATTAGTTTAAACTATTTATTTCATCCATCTCCAGAGCAGATTGAGCAAAAACATTAGAGATTATTCTAGCATCTGTAAGTGCCCTGCAAACATTAACCAACCAAAGTTAGAATATTAGTCGTTAACTTATAATATATGTGATTTAAGACTGTATCATCATTGTAAATAATAATAAAAAATTCCACAACCAACCGTAGCCACAGTACGTTTTATTGACTGTCTTTTTACAAATCTAAGTTTTAAACTTATTAGTCTTTTGTGTCCACAAAGATTTTTTTTTAATTATTACTAGAAAGCCATAATAACTCCTGGTAGCATGGGTCATTAAGCAATATATGACAGGGACTGGGTGGCTCAGTGGATTAGTCACAGGTTTTATGTCCACTGTTGGAATCCAGTTCTAATGACAGTGGTCAAAACAGCCTTATCAAATGGCTGCAAAAATCTCAATTAAAATTACTTCAGTGGCCTCAACTAAGTTGTTAATGGATGACCCCATAAATCTTAATGCTATTGACAGAGTTCTTACAACTATATTTCGATGTTTCCTTTAGAAAGCTGAGTGAGCAGTACAAAGACTTTGTTCAATAAAGGCCCTGATCCTTCATTCCCTACTCAGATGGCTCTCTAGCTGAAGTCAATGGGAGTTTTCCACAAAGAGAGGATGGTAGGATTGGGCCCATAGCCAGTGTCAACAGGCTTATGCCTCCATAAAAAAATAAAAAGCTTCTCATAGTAAATGCATCTGTTTACTGTAAGAATACTTATTATTTAGCACCTAAGAGCCCCAGCTAAGATCAGGGCCTTGTACAAATTCATAAGAAGAGACAATCCCTCCCCACAAAAGTTTCCACTCTAAATAAAAGAGACAGACAAAGGGAAACAGAGGCACAAAGAGGTGAAGTAACTTGCCCGAAGTCACCCAGAAGGCCAGCAACAAACTCAGCCATAGACCCAATTTCTAGCCTGCTAGCCATAGACCCAATTTCTAGCCTGCTAGTCCAGAGACCCTGGCTCACATGGCCTCTCAATACAACACCATTTTAGAACTCTGATGACTTATTCATAGAAAAAATGTAGTCAGCCAGGTTAACTAATATATGTTGATTGTGAGAATAAGACTATTCATATAAAAATCCTCTCACGCTTGATTGGCATTAATATGAGTTTATTTTTGTTATACCATAGGAATATGTAATAGTAATCATGCAATATAGTTGATTGAATTTAGCACAATATTTAATTAACTGAAGCTAATCCCCCCTCAAAGAAAACACTTAGTCAGTCAGAGAGTCTGAAATGCTATGCTGCTGTCAGAACACACAGTAGTAAACTTTGAGACCAAATGAATTAAAAGTTTCTCTTTACATTTCTGAATCCTACAGCTGAGGATGAAACACAACCTTATAGGTCCCTACTCCTCCAAATTGTTGATTCCCTTTAACTCTCACTGGCTTGCGATTGCTTGTCATGGCCTGTCAAGGGTGAGCGTGAATAACTGAAAGTGACAGCAAAATATCAAGGATTTTCATTTTCAGACCTGTACCAACTCCAATACACAAGACTCTTTCTCTTTGCTCAATTTACTCAACATAATGTTTGACATTAAAGAGGCTTACTACATCTTTTCCACCCACCCCACAGTGGCTTCCCTGAGTTATTCCTCCAGCCAGAAAGGGAAGCAAGCAGCTATTGCCAAAGTTGCTCCAGACCATGGAACCGAAAGTGCCAAAGCACACACAAGAGTGGCCTTCGCAAACTATACTAATAGATTGTTTTCATGCTCACTCTTTATTGGCCTTCACAGAGAGCAAGAGACACAGACTCTTTTCCATTCTTAATTCACACAATTTATAGCATGCTACATCTGCCACGTATCCGGAGGCTTGAATTGGTACTGCTGCTTGATTGGAAGGGGGCTGGGAGAGTGTGGGTTGGGTTTTTTTAGCATTAGGAGTGTTATTATGATAATTCATCATATTCTGTGTTTTCAAGAGACATCACAAGAATGTTTTTGTGATTAGGTGGGGGTTAATACTCCAAATTTCTATTATTCTCGGCAGAAATAATAGCTTAACCAGGTACACCTCAACCTATGCTATTATCTCGCAACTGAAAGGAACATGTTGAACATTGCCAGAGGATATTGAACCTCCAATTGCTTGGCTCAAATGTAGTAAATGATTCATAAAAGTCAAACTGTTTTATTCAATATTCTTAAGCCAACATTTCTGTATTATACATATGCTACTACATCAAACATACACACCTACAGCCAGAGGCTGCTTTCATTTACACCTCTGCAAAGCCCCATTAATTTGTGTGGTTGTAGAGGTGTAAACAAGGGCAGAGTCTGGTCCCTAACCTACAGAGCCTGCTCTATCAGCCAACTTACTCTTCAAACTCAAGTAATAAAATCCATTGGAAATCCTCTATCTATAAATGCCCCTTCCTCTACACACACAATTTTTTAGCTTCCAAGAAAAAAATCTCAAGAGAGTCACATACATTCAACAGGAAAGCGTTAACATGTTCCCAGGTCAATATTCCGTTTTACCTTTTCTATATTTAGTTTAAATGTCTATACCACTTATCATTTAAACAGTTAATTGTACTAAGGTTCCTGGCCAACTTATGATTCGTTTCCTCTATTTTTTCCCTGTGAAATTCCTCTTTATGCAATAGGAAAGTTAATTGTTAAACTTTGTGACAGAACCTTTTGTTCTTTCAGCAGTCACTTTGCTTGTCTCTCCTACTGTAAGGACACCAAATCCTAAAAGCTGGCAAGAATGCATATGTTTATTTCGCCATTGCTCTGCAATTACTGAATGCCACTTAATTATAGCAACAGATGCTCGAGTGTAGGAACCAGAAAAATCAAACGCCTCATTTCCAGGTTATTTTTTTCCATTGCTTCTGCCAACAGCAGATGTGTGAGCCCCTTGTGCTCTGGCGTAAATACTTATCAAATCCTAACAGGTCACCTATGTCACAAACAACATTTCAGATGCAACTGTTTCACCTGATAATAGGCTCTGAAAATAAAACCGTGAGCTGTAAATACAATGTATTCGGAATGAAATGCCATAATGTGAAATTGCTTTTTCTCCAGCTACAACAGAAGTCCTTGACAGTTTTTGGCAGTGATAAATCACCCTCCCATTAATTGTCTCCTCTCTCATTGTGAGGTGAGCCGCTAAAAGGGGCAGTCAACAAAAATGACTTAAAGGACAAATTTTGGCAAAAAGACAATGAAGAAATCTGTCATTGCTCAGCCTCCAGCACACTGTCATGGAACAATCAAAATATATGTAGCTGAAGTATTTATGTCTTTGTTAGAAAGGTTGTAGGATGATAAGTTTATAGTTAAAACAGGGGACCTAGAGATACTCAGGTTGTAGGACCTTGAGTCACCACTTCCCCTTGCATTTTTTAAAATTTCATGCAAGTGCTATTAGTGCTTTAATTTATGCAATATTTGGTTGTCTAATCAACCTTCTGTTCGGGGGCCAAGAGAAAACAAAAGGCCACTGTGCATGCCTGGTGCAAGTTACAATAACCTATGGGCCGAGTCCTGAAATCTGCCCCGCACCCTCCATTCCCATTGGCATTTGTAGCAGCTAGGACATATGGGATCAGAATCTTAAATTCCATGGACTAGATCACTCTTCCCATTGTAAAATCCGCTGGGGTGGCTCAGCGGGAAGTAGTCTCTCTGAGATCCCCTTCAGAGTTTCCAGAATGGGAGACACAGTGTTTGCCTCCTATAGAACAAGCAGTATGACCAGTCCCCAAGCCTGGAGAATCCCTACAGATCCTGAAGATTCCAGGAAAACAGCAGGATGCCCTGTACCGCTGCATCAGCACACCCCAACTCTCCCAGCATGGCTCTGTTGGAGCTGTGTTGTCAGAGATTCCCTCCTGCTTTGTGGACCCATGAAGGGAGACCTCCACTGCAAAGGGAACTTCATAAGAAACATAATTCAGACCCACATTGTAGTCTTTCTTTCCTTGAAAAGTGCAACGTGCAGGGAGTCTGGGATGATGTACATCATTATCACTCCTCTTCTCCTAACCAGCCTCACCCTCCATGGCATCCAGGGGGCAAACAGTGTCATAGAGGCAGCTAAACCTTTCTTCAGTGTAGGAGGGGAAGATCTGTGTGCACAGGGTGTCTGCCACACACATATCTTGTGGGGCATGTTCATCCCTTTACAAACAAAGCAGCATGTTGCTTTGTAAAATCTTTTTTAGTATGTTGCAGCTGTGAACTGAAAATATTCAGTGAGGGTTTTTTTTAATTCCTGTTTACCAGTCAGTAGACAGTTGAAATTTACCCTAAAGAGGGTAAGAAAGTGTTTCATTACTAACGTGCCTGTCAAGGCCATCATTCCATGGTTGATTTTATATTTATGTTTAGTAAGAAAATTACCATAGAAATATAAATTAGACACATCAGGTATTTAAACTGAACAAAGCACTAGAAAATATACTGTAGTGAGCAATCACTGCACCAGAGGGAGATGGACTAGATGACCTAATATGTCTTTCCCATCTCTGACTTCCACAATTCTACATTAACTTAGAATGATTAATACTCCATTCCTCTTGCTGCTCCGCACGGTGTCTTTCTGCTTCCTGAGAGAGCGGGAGTAATAACAGCAGACTGTAAGGAAGTACTGCAGGGGCTTCTTCCCCAACATAGCTGAGATTGAGGGAATCCACTCAGTTGTCTAGTGCCTAATTGCCATGGCATGAAGAAGGCTGGCCAGTCTGCTTCCCTCCACCCACCACCTCACTCCTAAATAACTACTAAGACCTCGGGTTTAACACTGGTAGGTACCAAGGGTAAAAAATGGTTTATTAACATAGTTATCACACATTCTTCTCTGTTTACATATACAGACAGTACTTGTATTATAACATGATTGATCCATATCTACGTTTCACAATTATGTTTAAATCTGGATGCATTTGTGGATAAAACTGGGTTTAACAATGTAAGTGAAAGGGAGCATATACTTTATCCCTAGCACTGGAACACCAAATGACCACACCTTACCTTTACCCAGCGGGGAGGGAAGGGGTGTTGTCTGGCTTGCTGAGGGAGAGGGAACAACACTTTACGGGTGAGGAGTGAGGCTCAGAAGCTGCTGCAAAAGGGGGAGTGGGTCACTGTGGCAAAACTCACTCACCCCAAAGGACCGGAAGGGCCGGGAAGTTGAAAAGGGGCAAGCACGGAAGGAGATGTTCCTTTTCCCTGGACCATGTGGAGCAGCACCCACCACCTCCCACCCCTGAACATGCCAAAATACCAGGTTTGTTGAGGACCTGCTCTGGGCATTGCGCTAGCCGTTCCTTTCTAGGTGGGCTCTGGAAGAAATTTTTCCCTCACCAGAAGATTGGCCTACATGGAGTGCTTTTTTGTTTTGTTTTTTTTTACTTTCTCCATAGCGGATTCAGGGAGGGCTTTGTTACGGTGAGTAGAGAAGGGTGTTAGGTTATGATGTTGCAACTCATTGAGTAAGTATGGGGCAGATGGCCAATGCAGGTACTCCATAGGGAGGGGGTACAGTGACTGGATAAATGGCTTGGTAAAGGAGGTGTTGGTTAAAGAAGCAGAACAGGGGAGGAGGGTGAGAGTTTGGGGCTCCTATGACTGGTATAGCAAGGAGCCAACCCCCTTTCTTATAGTCCACCTTAACCCTCATTCAGGGAAGGTGGAAGGATGGTAAGTTCCCAGCAACAGTTTGGCTGGGGGATCTGGAAGGAAAATGGGGGAGGGGAAGCTGGTGTAAATGCCTGGGTAGATATTGAATGAACATGGGGTTATCTGCACTGTTATCTGCTGGGTAGTCCTGGACATTTAATAATAAAGTTGTGGCCTGATTAAAACCATATTAAGTGTCTCCTCTCCTTCGTTCAGTATAGCTGGACAACAGTAATATGCCATGGAACATCCATCAAACCAACTTCATCAATAAGTCCCTATCAGCCTGGTTCTACAGTCCTAATGTAAAAACCCCTCCAGTCAGGGGTTTTGTCTAAGGCACTTAAAGTGTGAATGACTGGGATCCTTGTCTGTAATTATACTGACATCAATTTTAAAAAGTATACTTCAAAATTCACTTGGTATGAATATGCTGTTTTTTGCCAGGAAAATACATAGCAGAAGCATGCACAACTGGTGTTTTAGATTGACAAAAACACAGCAACAAGTGATTTGTATATACATGTGTCATATTATAAATCAGTGAAAAGCAAGAAACAGAAAGGAGCAATTTTAAGTAGCAGCACTGCCTTCCAAAAGACTGTCTAATCAACTGAGGAGAAAACTGAAAAATTTGAAAAATACCTGATCGTGCGCTTATTCGTCATTGAATCACAAGTGATTTATATTTTGATAAATGTACTCTGTGTACTTAAAAAGTCTCTTGAATGGCAGAAATGCAAAAGAAATGAAGGGATTGAAGTTTTTTGTTTCCTTTTTTGGTGATGAGCCAGTTTGAGAGCTTACTGTGAGCATATGGAGATAGCATATTTGCAAGTCCATCTCTGGAGGATTGCAAAAGGCCCTTAGCTTGTGAAAAACAGCAATGTTATTTTTTTTAACGTTCCCTATATTTAGAGATTAAATCGCTCACTGCACAAACCCATTTGGAACAGGCGAGAAGGTGAAAAGGATAATCAGTACAGTCACTGGTCCGTGTTTCCTAAACGCTTTTGAAAACATTACTGTGCGCAGGCATAAAATTAGCGGCAGGACCTTAAAAAGGCTGGCATTTAGCATGACTTTTTGGAAAGTGACACCCTCATTTTTTTCTTGTAGGATATCATTAAATTTCAATCGCCCTATGGCAGTGCCTTTCCATTAATAACCAATTCACTGTGTCACTTTGGCTCTCCTTTGAAATAATGAGCCTTTGCTTCGCTTTAATAAATTTAAACATATTCTCAAGGCCAGGGAAGATAGGAAACCGCAGATGGGCTGAGAAAAACACGATTCATAAATCCTTAACTGCCTGAAATCGTTGAGAGCAAAACAAAGTAACACTCGTAAAATATTAAACAATCCCAGCTGTATGAGTGAAGCTTCATTAACAAAAATGGACTATTTACTGCCTTCAACAGAGCCTGTGGGTGGAAAGACTCAAAGAAATCTTCTTTAGAAAAACACTATCATTCTCATTTTTATTCTTTAACCAACTGATGTCACTTATTTTGCTATTACATATGCAGAAACATTTTTGCAGAAAATTAATAACATTCTTATAATGTTAAAGGCCACTTCTGCACTAAAGCATTCTTTTGTCAAAGTACATAAGAGAAAGAAAACAAGGAAACTCAGCAGATATTGAAGTCTTGCAGTCTTTCTGTGCCATCAGAAGTTAAACATGACAAACTTTATTTAAATTACCAGGGACTTCTCTAGCACTGTAAGGTAAACATAGCAATATGAATAATGGCAGAGAAATCACGCAATGCCAATTGCTTTTGTTAGAAAGACTCAGTAATCTACTCTAAAATGTTCCAATTTTTCTTTGTAGCAACTCTTATTAGTATGCAGTTTAAATTGTTTGTATTCTTGCTTAATACACAGAGGAACAAATTCTTGCTTCAGCCATTCATATTTACTTAAGAAAAACTCCCACTGATCTAAATTCAACAGGAATTTAGCTTGATTAAAGAATGCACAATTGGAACCTTAGTCTTTAAATATACAGAGCTGGATTCCTCAATGCATCAAGTTAATTTTGAAGTACATAACATAGAGGAGTTGGTGTTCTGGATTCAAGAATTATCCCTCTGTAGGGAAATCCTTTTGTAAGCTTTGCTAAAAAGTAGTCTACAAATATTAAGGCTTATTCAATAATACAATTTCAGGAGATCAGAAAGTCAGCTCTGGGGATAGCCCATAAAATTTCAAGATGTTCACAGCAAGGATGATACATTTCTTAGTGTCATAGAGCTTTTTTAAAGTAGGGATTGCTCCTGGTTATATACAAGTTTGAACAAGAATAGAGATCAGTGTCAGCCTGTTAAATGCTAAGACCCTAGAAGCTGCAACCTTAAAGACAAGCTGACAACTGAATGGACAGAATGTCAATACTTCTAAACATTTCAAAGTTAAAAATATTGCTTTTTACAATCTGTCATATTTAATCCAAGAAACGAATTTGCTGTCAGCCATTTTGCCTTTATTTCAGTGAAGAGCATAAATATGGAGTATAGCACAAATATATGATATCTTTGAAAAAGGGAGCAATATACAGTTTGAGCCTATCTGTAAACTGTGAAAAGCCTAATTAGCCATACAGTTCTAGTAAATGCTAAAAATGTTTCATCTATGTCAGTATATTTCACTCATCTGTAAAAATAATTGAAATTGAAAACAATTTTTAAAACTTAGGAGGTATTTTGAATACAACTGGTGGCATTAACTTTTTGTGGGCCAAATCCTGAGTAAGTACTGAGTACTCACAGCTTCCACTGACCTCAGTGGGAGTTGCAGATGCTGACCATCTCCCACTGTTTGCCCCCTTGTGATGGTTAGAAGTGTTTGGGTATGCCTTCACTGCAGTTAACTCAAGTGGTCAGCTCCAGAGTTGAGTACCTGGGTTAGCCTAGCCTAAGTTCATACTCAACCAGACCGGACTTACTGTCTCCATACTGGCGTTGCATTTCCCCTGTGTATTGCTAGGACTTCTATGGGTATATTCCATGGTTCTTTGGTCTACCATAAGCAGAGCTGCTCTATGACTATTTCCCGTGAAATGCAGAAGAACTTTTCTGTTTTTCTTGAGCACATGGGGGAAACTGTGGGAAAACATTGGAGGACTATCAGCACTTTAGTATTTTAGCCAGTATACTCCCAGCAAAATTGGGTGGAGGGGTTACAACCTGAATAAAAGTAGCACCCAGGCTTTTAGCCTATAGCACCAGATAAAACAGCTAGCCCAGGTTGAAAGTACAACTAAATACAGGCTTTGCCTTTCTTCTTCCCCCAGGGGTGATCAACTCCCACTCCACCCCAGACCCCACCCCTGCTCCACCCATTCCCCAAACCCCCACCCTCGCCACTTCTTCCCACCTCTGCTGTGGCCCCCACCCTGCCCCTTTCCGCACAGTTCCACCCCCTCCCCCTGTGCCTCTTGCATGCCACGGAACAGCTGATTGTGGTGGGTGGGAGGAGCTGGGAGGGAGCGCTAGGAGTTGATTGACGGGGCCACCTCTGGGTGGGAGGTACTGTGTGGGGGGAAACTGGCTGCTGGTGGCTGCTAAGCACTCCCTAATTTTTTTTCATGGGTGCTCCAGCCTTGGAGCACCCACGGAGTCAGCGCCTATACAACTAAACTCAAGCCAGAGGTTTGTAGGTGTGGACAGAAGAGGAGTCAGGGGCAACACCCTAACAAGAGCCCAGGTTAACTCTTTGGTGAAGATATACCATTTAGGTGTATTTCCCTTTCATATCTCTAAACTTCAAACTTTATTGACCCTCTACTAAATGGAATGGCAATGCACATTTTTGTCCTTCCACAATAAGAAACAATTATAAAGAAAAAAATCTAATATTTTAGAACATTTAAAAAAAATGAAATGAAAGAAGATAGACTATCAAAGCTTAGGACTCTTTATTTAGTGGACATTTACAAACTGAAGAACAAATGCCCCTTATTTATATATAGATTCATTTTAAAATGTCTAGTGCAAAAACAGATTTCCCATCTTGAAACATAAAATAAAAAGACAGGTGCAGGACAGATTTTCTGTTATATGATCTCATTTTTTTAAAAAAAAATATTGGTAAATAGTTAGTGATTGTGAATGTGAGTCTTACAAACTAATGTCTAGGGAATAAATACACCATCAACAATAGCAAAGAATGCTTCCTCCCATTTTTCTCATCAATGTGCTTGCCCTGGAGGGACCACTTCTAGGATCAGGAGGACATTTCAGTCTCTGCCCATTCACTACGTGGCCCCTCTGTTGAGAATGCCAGTTACCATCAATTATTGTGAAGTGGGTACCAGTCTACTGGCAACTAGACTGAGATCTCCAAGTTCATTTCTTACAAATCATCAAGAAGTCAGAGGTTAACTACTTTTTGTAACTTTCAGCTTGTGGTAGATTTGAACTGGCTACCTAAAATTGAAAAAGCCCTGTGCTCCATTGCCAGTCACAGGCACTTCAAGGTTTTGAGAGAACCAAAAGAATTTAGACCAGCATAAAAATACCACATTAATTCAGCAGTTAAATGGCTCTTTGAGAAGATTCACTGATTGCGGGGGGAGAGGGAGAAGCAGAGCTCTTTCTGAGCCCCCCTCCTTTTTGAGTCTATGTGCATTTCCCCTGAAAGTTATTTTTTTCTCCAAACAGCCCTTTATCAGCTAATACATGAAACAATTGTAATGTGAGGCATGTGAGCAAAGTCTTTGCCACTGGGCCCTCATAAATCTTGCCAGTTCCCAGTGAACAACACCAAATATTTGCAGCTGAGGAACATTTGGTCTGGCTTAAATTAACATATCTCAGCAGTCAGAAGTCATTAAGCTTTGCCAGTGATTTGAAACCATTTTTCCATTTCAAAAGCGACACTGGCTGTTACTTATTTTTCTGGATGAAGAAGGTGGTAAGGAACAAAAGCAACAAAATGAAAATAGAAGATATTAATGAAAAAAATAATGATAAAAGGGCTCTGAATTGCCTTTAGTAGATTTGTTATTAAGACTCTCTTTAAATTGAAGAGCACTTATGTATATGATCAAATAATAATTAAAAATGATACATATTAATTTCAGTGACAAATTACGTGATTTAAAAGCTGTGAAAATGTATACTTATTTTCTTCCTTAATCCTTGTGAATATAGACACTATCAATTTTAAAAGCTGATGAAAGCTTTAAATGAAAAACAATAATTCAACCTTTTAAAATTAAAGGCTGCAAGTAGATTAAGCACTAGAGTTAAGAAATGTGCTGCTGCGGTCCACAAAGATCACATCTGATATTACTCCGTTCCGAAACAAGGGGCTGGGCAACCAGTTCAGGGCAATCCAAGGTTTACCAACAGAAAGGTTTGAAGTTTTAACTCAATTCACTGTATTGTAGGTGGAGCAGGGGTTCAGATTTCACAAACTGATACTTACATATTATCTATGTAGCATAATACTGCACTGCTGGATTGGTAAATAAAGTCACCAGTTGAGAAACTGAGAGGGCAACCCAGTGCATGTATTGTAAGAAAAAATATCCTGTCACACATGCAGTTGTTTACTGACCTGCAATTATCTAGCTCTGTGAAAAGCTGTGCATGCAAGGAATGGTTTGTTATGAACTCTGCAGGTTTCATTTGCCACATTTCTAAAAAGCTGAACATTGCTGAAGGATTTTGCTAAATTGCATATAATCTGATTTTGATACAATTATAACTTGATTTATTCTGGGGGAATAGTTATGAATGTATAAAACCATTCAACTTAATACCAACCAAGTTCATTATAATTTCCCAAACTCAAAATTAATAAATTGATAAAGCTTTAATAAACTTGAATGTGTAATTCACACATTTCTTTTGAAAGATTTGAGCTCATAAACATCCAAGCTTATGAGGCATGGGCAAAGGAAACCTTCCACTTCAAAAGTTTTGTGAGATTTTCAAATCTTTTCATAGGTCTCTGCAGCATTAGTAAAACCAGCTTTATGAAAAGAATCCAGTTACTGTTGTTCTGAGTTAATCAGATTCACTTTCCAAGTACTTAAAGACAAAGACTTTGATAAAGAACACATTTATTTCTAACGGTGGTATGTCAAGGTTACCAGGATATGTAGGTAATGTATTCACTTACTAGCTTTTTACTTCTTTCAGTATATATTTAAAAAAAATCTTTTGAAAAGCTCTTCAGAATGCAAGTAGATTGCATTACAAGCACTACTTAAAAGGAATTAAGCAGTTCTTGGTGCTTTATCACATACAGACAGCAAACAGCATGGCATATGGATCTCGAAACAAAGAAAACAAGCTGAGAATATTTGGCAATATGAAAGCATTAGAGCCAGTGTATTTTGTGTTCTTAGAAAAATGTATTTGTTTTACTTTTCCCACAAGGAAAAAAGTGTCCCATATTTATTTTATTCACCACCTTTCTTTAGGTCATGTTGCATTTGCAAAACAACTGAGGAAAGTGTTTATCACATTTCTTTTTACTAAACTACTGATAATGTTTATTTACTGATTTTGTGAAGGAATAAATTACCTCAGAAAGTTTACATCCACTCTTTTTCATTCTTCTGATATTTACTAAAACAGTGCTTCTCTCTCTTTCTCTTTGGGCCCAATACCACCCTGTTAAGGTCAATGGAGCCCCGCAAGTCTACCCCAACAAAGAATCTGGCCCTATATCTGTAGTCTCAAGCACCCAACACTACCAAAACCCGCAAATGCTGATTCCAAGTAAAGACCGGGGGATGGGAGGGAGAGAGAAACACCTCCAGATCTTTGGATTTGAAAGTCTGTAAAAAAACTAATGTAAATGAACTAGGGTGCCCCTAGCCTCTGTTTGCCAGAAGCTAGGATTGGGTGACAGAGCATGGATCACTTGATGATAATCTGTCTGTTCATTCTCCTGGGGTCACTTGTCATTGGCCACTGTCAGAGGACAGTATACTGGGCCTGATAGACCTTTGGTCTGACTCAGTATGGCCATTCTTGTGTTCTAACTCCCTGCCACCTACACTTGACATCCCCCTTTTCTGGATCTGATTCCTCATGATCCCAGTCAGGCTAGACTGACTGAAAAAGATGCTGCAGTTCAAGAATCAGAAGGGGAAGCAATATATCCCATCCTGTTTAAGAGTGAGAATATAAAAGGAACTCTTCTTGGGAAGTGGGGATATTGGTACAGAATCTCCTGACCATAGCAGCCCTAGAAAGTGACAAAACCTTGGCAAAACATGGTGTAGATTATTTTTTGTTGTTGTTCATATTTTGCCCAGCACTATTCTTGACAACTCATCAGCAAGTGATGGGGCAGGATGTCAGCACTGTTGAAAGGCCCTGTCATTGCTATAATCATTTTTGAAGTAGGGCTGCCAAGCCTCCAGGATTGGCCTGGAGTCTCCCGGAATCAGCATCAATCTCCTGGTGACCATTGAAAGCAATCTGGGAAATTTTAATAGGATACTTTAAGAAAATGACATCACGTCATGTTGGGGGAAAATAATTTCCTGGAATAGCTTCAGTCAGAGTTGGGAACCCTAGTTTGAAGGGTCCTCTTTTATTATCTTCTGGGTTTATGAGAGGAAAGAAAGGAGCACTAAGGGAAAAAGCCTTATAGTCTTCTCTCTGATTGAGCTCCGGGTGCTCAATGTCACTGAGGAAAAAAACAGTCCCATCATTCATTGTGTGGAGTAGTCTCCAATACCATACACTAACGTTTGATTTCCACAGACTACTTCTGGGAGTATAGCTCACCTTACTGATCACTTTCATTATAGTGTGTATGGTAACACCCATTTTTTCATGTTCTCTGTATATATAAAATCTCCCCACTGTATTTTCCACTGTATGCATCCAATGAAGTGAGCTGTAGCCCACAAAAGCATATGCTCAAATAATTTTGTTAGTCTCTAAGGTGCCACAAATACTCCTGTTCTTTTTGCAGACACAGACTAACACAGCTGCTACTCTGAATTCTGGGAGGAAGTGGCTCATGTGGCATTCCACAGCTGCTACCAAAGTAAAGTATTTCCTGTCTCTCCTCACTGTGTGAAATGGGGTCTGGCTACAAGGAAATTTGTATAGGTTGACAGGACCTATACAAAAATGTATAGGTTGACAGGACTTTACATGTCTTACTAAATATACTGTATTTATGTATATATGTCTCAAGCTACAGGTAAAGCATGAAAAGTTGTACGGTTTCATTACACATACTGAACTTCAAATACATCAAAGTATTGTTCTGTTTGTTTGTAATATAGTTCTTAATGCAGCAAGATTTAGATATGTTTCTATTTCTAGAATCCTAATAAACACCAAGCATAAAAAACAATCCTTGAGCTTCCTAGCTACAGAAAATATTTCATACGATTTATTATTGAATATGAATTTATTTAATGATAGAAATAAGCAGAGAAATAGAGGTTATGACTTTTTTTTAATCCCTTTAGAGACATCATAGCTATAACTTATGAGAAGACTAGTCTAGCGTGAATTGTGTCTCCATTATCACATGTGGGATAAATAAAATAATACTCTATTTAATAGACCTGACAATAGCTATTTAATTTACATCATGAGATTAATGCTACTTCTTTTAATATGAGCTTGGCAGAGCTGGAATTGGGAATAGTCAATATCTGAAATGTTCAAGCTTGAAAGAGAAAATATGGAAGTTCTGAGATTCGTAGCTCTTGTTCTAATTTTTGATGTCCTGTGGAGGAACTCTTTGTTTAGCTTTCAAGCATCTCAGCAGTAATATTTCCACCCGCCTCCCCCAGGAAAGAAAAGAGAGAAGGAAAGAGAAAAAATAACAGTGGTTAAATTCATGGTTTACAAGGTTGATGCTAGCTAAACAATGGTCAAAATCTGCAGTTCAACTTTGACGTTTACAATCTCTTTGGAGTTTTGCCATTTTAGACAGATGATAGTTGGTAGAGATAGTGCTTACAGAGTTCAGGCTTTTAAAATGTGTTACAAGGGGTGTTATTTTTTAAAAAGCCAAAACACTATGCGCAATAGCTCATTCGATTCAACAGAAGATTACAGCTGAAAATCTCTGAGAAGTAGAGGAGCAAATGAAGGAAAAGGCAGACTTGAAAAACTTAAACCACTTCTTACAAGACATTCCCCTCAGTTTTCTTATTTGGATGTCAACTATTTAAAATAGTTACTATGCCACTAAACCAATTTAGTGTCAACAGGAAATACGTTAGACAATCTTTAATAAACATATAAAGCAACAGCTCTATGGCTAAAGTAGTTTAATTATGAAAAGCTTGATCCATTCATGCAGAAAAAGAAACCATGAGAACTTAAGGGGGACAAAGTGCCTGGTGAAGCAATGGGAACCCCAGTGTGAGTGCACACATTTTGGTCTGTGATAATGCATTAATTATACAAATTTTGCTAACTGACATTTAGTTTGCCATTATTGATATTATATTTGTGGAGCCTTGTTTATATAAAAAAAATCAGCTGAGCACTAACACAGATCAATGTTTCCTTTTGCTTTGCTAAGAATCCAACGTTAGACAGAATTACAAAAGTGAGAAAGAGGCACCAAGGAAATGATTTCTGCACCAACGCTAACTCTTCATTACAGCATAACTTCAATGGGAGTTTTGTCTGTAAAAGGGCTGCAGCACTGAGTTTTCAGAATGTATGTGCCCTTCTACAAAACATTGCAGTGCACTGAAAAGCATGCATGATGAAATGAGATGCAAAGCAAATGAATAGAAGCTGCAATTCTTCTCTCACAATTGAGTAACTTCTGTGAGAATTGCTAAGGGATCAGAATTAGGTCCACTTCTTTTAAAGTTCCACTGCTAAGCCATTCTGTTCACTTTCTAACTCCTCTGTTACTGCTGTACATTTTCTCACATGCAGGAACAGTAAGGCAACTAGAAAAGGAAATAAAATACCACAAGCCAACAGAAGCAGCAACATTTCAACTTATCTATCAGAACAATTATTATTATTCTTTTGCTTTTTATGATTTCAGAATTTTCCCTCAGATATACTGGACATTTCTTTTAACCTTTCCTTTCGCTGTATCTGACCAAGAAGATATCAAGATTAGATTTTTTTTTTTTTAAGTGGCAAGAGGGTCATTCTGATTTCTGTGTGGTAGCTGTGTTAGTCTGTATCAGCAAAACGAATGAGAAGTACTTGTGGCACATTAGAGACTAAAAAATTTTTTAGGGCATAAGCATTTGTGGGCTAAAACCCACTTCATCGGATGCATGCAGTGGAAAATACGGTAGGAAGATATATATATACACACAGAGAACATGAAAAAATGGGGGTTGCCATACCAATTCTAATGAGACTCATCAATTAAGGTGGGCTATTATCAGCAGGAGAAAAAAAAACACTTTTGTAGTGATAATCAGGATGGCCCATTTCAAACAGTTGACAAGAAGGTGTGAGTAATTCTGTTTCTTTTTGTTGAAAACCAAAATGCTAGCTTACTATACTAGAGCAGCCATATACAGAGATGCAATACAGGAAATCTCCATTCCACTCCAGATTTTATATTACAAGAAAAAGACTAGATTAAAATGGTTAACAAGTCTCTCCCCCACATTTTTCAGAATAGCTCTAATTTAGATATGGAAATTCTTCAAATTTAAATCAACTACAGAAAAACTTCATTGATGCTATGTTAAATTTTGTTGAATGGTAAGTGGGTAGCCCAGACATATCTTCTACTGCTAATTAATATTCAATGCACCATTTAAAAAATCTTCCTGAATATTATATTAAAGGTTGATTTAATAATTAAAATATTATGTGTCATGACTACCTTACATCAGATATTAAATAATTTTTGTATCTGTATACAGTATATCTTAAAGGTGCACAGTACTGTGTATTTTCTATTAGTATTGTATATTTCCCAGGGCACCCACCCACACATACACACACACACACACACAAACACAAAAGCCTGGTCAGGAAATTAGACATCTTATCTGTGGGCCTGCTAAATAAGGACCAATAACCTAGGTCTGCAGTACTCTGTGCGATAACTGCTTTTACAAAATGAAATTTTGACTTTTTCACAGCTTAGCTGCAAGTAGACACTATCAGTCGACCTGCATTTCTGTGCAATATGATGGGAAGTAAAAGATTTCAACATCTGACAGGAGAAAATGAACAGCTGATAAACAATCTTTGAAATGTTCTCTCACTGCAAGGCATACTTTTGATGATGATTTAAATTTTTATTATTGTTGACTTTCATGATGGGGCTGATGGTTGGCTAAACATACAATAACTGAAAGAACAAATGAAAAAAAAGGCAAACCAAATAAAACAAAAACATACTCAGCATCATCCACTTTAAAAGCTCGAGTTCATTTTTGCCTTCATTTAAATATTTTGGTGAGCACAATTAGACACTCAGTTTATCTTGAATTGGGTATCTGTCATTACGACTTTTTGAATCTGTGAAGTATCTATTAATTGCATCAAACAAAAAACAAAATAAAAGGATTATATTCCAATTTTGGTCCCAGTGCACAAAGAATGAACCAGTATTTATTTCTCCTGTGGGGTCCACTTTGATTGTTTAATGGCACAAGTCAATCAGGAATTGCAGCTGTGGTGAAAGAAAGGCATCAAAGAAAGAGCTTCCTGATCTCAACTGCAGTACAAGCACTAGGGCTTTATCCCTTTAGAATTGTGAAAGAGTAGAGATTTGGAAACTTTATTAAAATGATGAATTTGTTACGCTGAATCAAGCAAATTAAATAAAAAGTAAGTAAACAAATACATTAAAAACCTCTGCTTAAGCATCCCTGTCAATGTTTGCTTATAAGCACTTGATGTTAACTCTTCAAGAACACAAAACACAAATGCAGTGGATGCAGATATAAAATTGTGTAGATCTAAAAATCCCTCTGTAAATGTACCAGTTAGAACCAAGCATATTGTTCTCTGGATTTTGTAACTATCTGTAATTAAAATTTTGTTCAATACAACATTGGGTTTCAGATGTAAGTTCCACTCCTGATTATCAGGAAATGAATATAATTGGCCAAATACTGCATGGACTTACACTCTGTGCAATACCATTAAAGTCAATGCAAAGAGTGTTGGTGGAGAATGTGACTCCCAGAGATGGAGTGAAGACAATATAAATACTAGAGATTACCACGCAAACTATCGTTACTGTTGGGACAACAGTGATGGTCTAACCTATGCCTGGCTCAGCATTTCTCTATGGTGTTTACACAGACAACTGTCTGTGAACAGTGCCGTTGACAGCTGATGCACAAACAAGAAAATTAAATGAACCTATAACTGAAATAACTGAGGAGTAGTGAAACTAAAGATTGTTAGTCTTAATTACATAACAATTTTTCATTACAAGACAATACTTTCCCATTCAAATTGAAAAGCACTATACTTAACCAGATCCCTGGTGGGCATTATTTAAAAAAAAATTAAAAATGATGAATTAGAACTCACATTTTTAATATTTTTGAAAAAAAGGTTTTAAATGACGTATGCCCATAACTATACTGATTATGAGTTTGAGGGTTATTTCCATTTATTTTTACTTTAAAGGTAAATTATTAATGCACTGCTTAATTGACCTAGCTCAACAGTTACAGTAGTTAAAATGTAACACTAAAACCCAGTAAGAATTGTAATGTTGCTATACAAAAGTTATTCACAAACTGAATTATCTATTCACAGATAAATAAACAAGTAAATCTATTCTATCTCCATGTAAATTTCACCTTGCATTGCCCTATCCCAGACCAGTTGGTAGTTTTGAATAGAGAAATCTCATTCGGTTAGCACTTGGCAGATATGCTCCAAGCAACAACGGATACATTGGCAGGCTAGGATCTCACCAAGCCACCTAAATTGATAAAGAAACAGATAGAGAAAGCTTCCAATGGGTAGAACTTTAAGTAGCAACCCTGGTTGACTGGCTTCCCCACCTATTTTCTTCCTGTATAACCATCAATAGGCCAGAATTGAGTATAACATTAATGTTCAAGTTTAAAATGGCAGTAGTCCCATAAGGAAGAGTAAACTGACACCGTGGTTTCTATTAAAACCTGGATGGAGGGTTGGGAAATGTGTCTATGGATCGGAGAACTTCAGTAGGAGAATCTCCATTATATGCACCCCTATATCTTCACAGAGAAAGGACACCAGGAATTTGCAGACTGGGTTGCGCTCCTTTTGGATATCAAACGCAAGGTAAACCTTCAATCCTAGACATGGTGTGATCACAGATATTGTGAATATCGGGTTAACATCATGTATTTGTTAATCAAGTTGTGGCCTGACATCTTTTGCTGAAACAAATACTGTCCTTGTGTCTTTATGATCTATCACATTCCAGTATGAAATGCAAATGTTCTCCGAAAAATGCTTCTAAAAAATCTTAGGGCCAAATTTTTAAGTTCTCAGACAAAGCAACTGTACATACAAACTGAGTATGTGCAGTTATCTTATTTGCATGCACAAACTGCTTACATGGGCAAATGCAAGTTTTCATGGGTGCAACAGATGTGCATGCATTATGTGCATCTGTCCTGTTGTGTAAACCTTTAAAAGCATATTCCTTAAAGTCCTAGGTTAAAGGAGTGTGATGGGCTGTGTAGATCCCATCCAGAGGTTATTAGGAAAATAGTGTTAACACACACACTATGAATAAATGGGAAAAAATAGCTACATACGCTGAATGCAGGGATTGTCAAGGTAGCAGGGCTGTGGTGAATTTTAATATATGCCCAAAAATTCTACAAAGGAGATGGGGCTCTGGGAAGATGGGGTCGTCTAACACTGGGAGATAAGGAAAAATAGTGCGAGGAGGAAAAATAGTAGCTGAAAAATACCATTTTTAGAGGAACTTGGCTTCCAAACACTAGTTTTTATTATTTAACTTGTTTAGAAACCAGGTTGAACAAAGCCATCCTGAATTCTTAATTTAAACCCTTGATCGTGGCAATTGTGTCTGTTTAATTTACCTCCAAAAAGCATCAATCAGTTGACGTTCAAATTCATGAGTTTTGACCCCGTCAGTGGTGCAAGTACGGTGGTACTGTCCGGTACGCTGTACCAGTAAGATATTTATAGCTGGTACTCCAGACCAGAAAGACACAGGAGGAGCAGAACATGGGGCTGCCGGGCGGCCCCACAGCAGCAGCTCCTCCAGTGCAGCTGTACTGCCCCCAGCCCTGTCTTTCAGCGGGGCTGTTGTACAGACCCCAGACAAGTCTCAGGAGACGCAGCTGCATGGAAGGGCTGGGGATGGAGCTCGGGGCAGTACAGCCACACTAGAGGAGCTCCTGGAGTTGGGCCTCCAACGCAGCAAGAGGAGGACAGAGCCCCCCACCCAGGTAATGTGGGATGGATCATGGGGAAGGGACAGGGAGAGTATGGGGGCTCCAGGCTAGAAAGGGGGCAGGGAAGATTCACATGGGGGGTCATGTGGGGAGGTCACGTGGCCTCCCTTTAACTGGTTCCCCATGTTGTGTCTCTCCCATGAGTGCAGCGTACTGGTGAGAAATAAATTCTACTTGAACCACTGTACCCTCTCCACAAGTTATCTAATCTTTCACTATAGTGCAATGGACAGGACTGGGAACATCTCATATTTGCAGACTCCCATAGGTGTCTTCCATGTAGATGATCAATAGTACATAGTTTTATCTGATAAGACGTATTCAGAGTACTGTAGTGTGTCCAGAAGGGAAAACTTCCCTGAGTGTCTAGACCTGTCTTCTATTACACTCTTACTTCTGGAAGCAGATGAGATTGAAAGGGTGGGGATGGGGCATTTTCAGGAATGACAAATCACCAAGATGTAATCCCTCACTAGGTCAGAAGTAGACTGTGGGAGGAAAAATATCCTTCAGCATGTGGGGAAAAAAACAGGTTCACTGGTATCTCAAAATTGTTAAAATAAAATGTTCTATTTCTAAATTAAAGACAAATTTAAGGTCAGGTAGTTCAGTGCTAGCTAAATAAATATCAGTTTCTCTTGGGTTATCAAATGTTGAAAGGTCCACATTAATACATAGAACTGTAATAATTGTCTAAAACAATTTAGATCTGTCGGGCTCCAGTGGTGAGTCTTTGCTCCTACATATAACAAACATTTTATACTGCCAATCTCCTTTTGTATCACTGCCAAGGTCATGGCCAAGAGTCAGACTGAGTTTTTCATCTTTGCTAATCTGTGGTTTCTGGAGTTTCTTAGGAAACACAGGAAATTCTATGTGCCTAGTAAAAAGCAAGTCATTTGTATAACTGTGGGCAACAGTATCAAATGTTCTGCACCTGTTTTACACTGCAATACTGTAATTTCTGTAAAGTAAACAGTAGATCTCAGGGTCAGATTTCAAATTCTACTAGGCTGTTTGCTAGATTGTTGCTTCGTTTAACCTTTACACTTTCATTTATAAAGGAAAAAATATCATTGTCACACCAAGAAGGCAGTTAAAGAGTTTTAATTAACTATGAACGTAATTAGACCTCTCAGTTCAACAATTATGAGACAAGTCTTTTTTTTCCTTTAAGTCCTTTCAAGTTGCATAGTTTATTAGAAATAATCTTATGAACATACAGTGGGAAATAAAATTAATGTCATACACAGTTTTGGGAACGCCAGGGATAAAGGAGTGCATATTCAAGGAAAAACTGAGTTAGCTATGGCATACTTTCCTTTTTTCTACTTTAGTAACTGCAACAAGTACAAAATCGATCAGATTTTCATTCATTCTGTACAAAAGTCACACTTCTGGTCCAGTTGCTCCTTTTATTAATTCCCACCTCCCATCAGTTTCCTGAGCTTCCTTGTTCTGTGCTCCAGGGTGATATTTGTTGGTGGGTACCTCAGTATACAAAAAAGAAAGGAAAGTCTTTCTTGGCTCCCTTACAATAAAGTTCATGAGTGACAACCATAGATTAAGCAGTACCTGCCCTTTCACATACAATTACCTGAAATCTTTGATCCACATATGTTTTCTTTAGGAGACAAGTTCTCCACACAGTGACGAGAGAACACACTATAGTTTTGATTCTTAACCCCTTCTTCTAGAAAGTAAATACAGTTCAAGAAGCAACAACCATCTACGCTGTAATAACCCTTTCCCCACAATCTACAGGCCAACACCACCATGGTAGCTCACCTGAATACAAATGTAAATAGACTACCAATCCTTAGGGCAGCAATACAAGAACTATTTCCAAACAAAAACATTTCTTCGTATTTGTTCCCAAACTGTTTGTTGTTGTTGTTGTTTTTGTTTTTGCTGGATTTTGCATTTTTTTGCTTGTTTTAATTCACATGGTTTAACTTGAGCTAAATGCTGAGCAAACTTTCCTACATTGTTCTGCCAATTCATTTGAATCCTAACCCACATATACATGCTATTCCAGTTCTGAGCCTGGAGCAGAATGTGCCCATTATGCTGAACTGTGACTGTATAATGACATTTTGTATTTTAACACCTTTCATCTTGGACTCTTAAAGCACTTTAAGAAATGAGTAAGCATATTTCCTTTTGTTAGCCCTGGGCAAAGAACTGATTTTTCAGTTTCCTGGCAGTTCCAAAAATCAAAATATAAATTGATTTGGGTTGAAACTGAAAATTCAAAAAAATGTCAGTGAATGAAAGAAGTAAACAAGTATTTCCTTTCAAGTTTAACAAAATGTTCTGTTCAGCCGAGAAAAAAATGGTTGCTTCTTTATTTATTTTTGTTTCGGGCATTTTTTTAAATAAAAAGCCAAGAAAATGTAGTCCTATGTTCACAAAACAGCTAGAGGAGGAGGAGCCTCCCTTGCAACCTTTAGCTTAGTAGTTAGGGCACTTGCCCAGAGCGTGGCAGATCCAATTCAATTCTCCCTTCTGCCTGATTAGGTCTCCCACATAACAAAAGAGCACCCTAACTACTGGACAGGCTCTCTCAACCATGCCTATTAATCCTGTTCCCCAGTATACAAATAATGATTGTAACAGGGACTTGAACCTCAGCATCCCAAATTCTAGGTGAGGACCTTAAACACCAGGCTATAGAGTCATTCCCCCTTTTTGTGCTCTGATCCAATGACTATTCAGTATTTTGTACCAAGTGGAAGAGCTTCAACAGGAGAGACTGAGAAAGACATATCCCATAGCTCAGTGGTTAGGGCACTTTCCTGCGGGGGGGAGTCCTGAGGTCAAATCTCTGCTTGAAATTAGCCAGAGGCAGGAAATGATCACAGGTTTCCCACACCTTAGCAAGTGCCCTAACCACTGTTGCTAAAGGTTATAAGGGGGCACCATGTCCACTTCCTTCTCTGGCCACTCTGTGAATAGCACCTCAGTACCCTTGTGACTCCAGTCTCCCACCCTACCACATTTTTTGGGCTGAAACTATTCGGTGAATTTGTGTCAAATTCACAAATAGTGCTGGGTCAACTGAAACTACATATCTTGATGAAACTATTAGTCCAAAAAATGTCACCCATCTCCACCCATTATACGCAAGGGAAACTATGGCCCACAGACATGAGCATGGTCACAAAGCAAGACAGTGGCAGAGTTGGGAGAAGAAACCAGGTGAGTCCCAGACCCAGGCTATGAACACCAAAGGCACGCTGCCTTTTCAAAATATACATACAGCCTGGTTCATTATCAAAGTGCTTTCCAACCATCTAGTTAAACTGCACAACAGCCCTGTTTGGCAAACAGGTAGAATGTTTCATTAATATAGACGAATGAATGAGTATAGACTTGGATGAAACCAAACTCGTTTGCACTTGTAACTAGAGAAGGATCAGAGTTCAGGTAACCACAAATGAATTCTCAATTCTTTTAGTTATAAGTGGGAGTATGTAGGACAGAGGCAAGAAGAGGGAGCTCAAAGGAGGGAAGAGTAACTGGAGGGAGCTGGAGAAAGTGAGAATGGGAAATAAAGTACGAAAAAGAAGCAAGGTTGCTGAGAAAAGGACAAAATGGGGCAAGAAAGAATATTTTCTCCTTTTACAGAGTTATTGTGTCCTAGAGAAATAAAACATAGGAGAACTGAATAAGACCAGCATCAGCTCAGGGGTTTGAGATGCCATCATAAACCACATGAGATTTGCTCTCGTTACATTATCACCTGAAAACCTACACTATAGTTATAAGCCCTGTAAATTCACAATTTCCTATAATTTATTCTATATGTAATAAATCCTTATTTGTAACATGCACCATATAATGGAGTAGTAAATATTTCCAATTAGCTTTAGTGTCACAGTCCTCAAAAACTGATGCATTTATGTTAATATAAAAGCATACATGATACATTTTATCATGCATTAGAGATTTTAATCAGGTAATCTGCACGACATCTGGAAACCTAAGCAGAGGCAAAGTCTACTATAACAAAGGCACTGTAACAGTTCACCTTCAGTGAAGAACAATAATGCATTATTAAATTCACTTTCCTGCTCAGTGGTTACACTTAGCTGACCACAGCAAATTTGCTCTCTGCCTGGTCTTCACAAGTTGGCAGAAAAATAGATTCTGTCACATTTAACGGGTTCTGAAAATGACAGGATGCCTCTCTTGGTTTAACTATAAACCATAATCTTTCAGAAGTAAATACAATTACAAATTCCTATTGTCATGTAGTTCTTAGGAAGGAAATTATATGTGGGTTATTAGAGTAGTAGATCTCACTATGTACTTGTATATTGTTAAAATCAGAATTGATATTGCACATCACCAGTATCAAAAAGGTTTCAGCTTTATGTATTTTCTTTGATCCTAAATGACATCATAATTTCTATAAAACGATAAAGAATCAGGTGTACTGGGTTCCTTGACTATCTCATGACCAGACTGTTAGAGAAATGCTATATCTTAAATGAACAAAGAAAATCATGTCTGAATGTTGTTCTGAACTTATTCTACATTTCTTAAGCATATTCTTTTGCCTTATTATGAATGTATATTTGGCTGAAGGGGCCATTTTAGCAACCTATCATTGACACTTCCATAATCAATAATGCACAAACTAACAAAAACCATTGAGGAAAAAATGTAATTGATGAGAGTAAATGGATATATACATAAAAGGACTATTTCTCTCCTGACTTTAATTCCATTGGCTCATTTTCACCTGTGCACATGAGGAAATACTCTGTCCCGTGGGGGTGAGACTCATTCTCATGTAGAGGGTCAGGCCAGCTCTATGCACCACTTAAGTCCCA